>NC_135725.1:55708836-56026961 GCF_964656455.1 Halichoerus grypus
AAATAAATAAAATCTTTAAAAAAAAATATTATAATAAAAAAAAAAGGAAAATCCTGTCATTTGCAACAACATGGATTAAACAGGAGGGCATTATATTAAATGAAATAATTCTGACAGAAAAAGACAAATTCTTCAAGGATTCAACTGTATGTGGAATCAAAAACTAACTAGTACAACTCATAGAAAAAGAGAGCAGGAAAGTGATTGCCAGGGGCAGCTGGAAGGTGGGGGAAATAGGTTGGTAAAAGGGAATAAACTTTCAGTATCACATGAATAAGATCTGAGGAATTATGCACAACATAGTGACTGCAGATAATACTATATTGTATAGCTGAAATGTGCTAAGAGAGTAGAATTTAAATGTTCTCTCTCTCTCTCTCATACACACACACACGCACACACACGGTAAATATGTGAGGTGATGGATGTGTTAAAAAAAAAAAAAGGAAAAATTTTTAAACCCTCCCCAGGAAACTTCTGATTCTCTATGCCTTCCTTAGATGGGAGTTCAATGCCTAAACTGAACTTTTTCTCTTTGTGTATCTCTGGGAAGTCATAATTGTCATCTCACACTATAATTATTGTAATCGCTATTGTTGCCAGAGCTACTAATTATTTCAGGTACATTATGCTCCAGTGCCTTAATCTTCACAGTTAGTCCATCTCATGACACAATGGATAATTTGAAAAAAAAATGTATGTCATTGCACTTGCAAATTACAATGGTTCTTTTTCTACTCAACAAGGAAGCTACAAACACACTCTTCAAAAAATTAACTAACCCACTTTGAAGGTCTGCCTTCTGGAGCTAGTCCTGGCGCCAATGACTATATCACTTGGGATATAGCAGAAAGTAGATGGTATACTAAAATGTGTAACTGATGAGAGTTAGAGGAAGAGATTATTTACAGAGGTGTTTCCTAAACATAGGGATGGGAAAATGCTCAAGACTAAGAGCAAAATGTATTCACCAACCTGAGAGGGAAGAGCAAAGGACAACACTGTCAGAGCATGAAAAGACTATGAAGCCTAGAAAAGAAGCCACTGAATAGGAGGTGTAACCATAGAACATTGGCAATGCCAGAGGAGGAAGTAACTACCTTAATTTCTTGTTCCACAGTCACTTCTATTTTCTAATAAGCTCTATTCTTAGCAAAATCCAACCAGATATTTAAATCCCAAAATGTATAGAGTTGCAGTCCATAAAAGTCAAACTTCTAGTAGCTTAAACAGGACAGAAAAAGTCAGAGGACGAACTTGGAGATGGAGCTTGAATAGAGAATAACCATAAAAAGAATGATGTTCCACCTCATTAGTAGTGAAGATACTGTGAATTCAATGAGACAACACAAAGAAGTAATACTAGATACCAACCAGAAAGTTAAAGATCAAAATGTCTATTGATACCAAGTGTTGGTGAAGTTGTAAAGCAAAGAGAACTGCTGGCAAGAGAGGAAATTGTTACAAACACCTCAGTAAAGCGTTTTCGATTGTTTACTATCATTGAAAGTATCAATACTCCATGATGCATCAGTCTACCTTCTCGGTATATATCCAACAGAATGCATTCACAAGGTAACCAGAAGACATCTATGGAAATATTCATAGCAGCACTGTTTTTAATAACTAAAAAAAGGAGCTATTCATATGTATATCAAGAGTAGGATGAATATTATACCTCAGTAAAGCTACAAAAAAAGAGTGGATAACTAAATTGTGATTTATTCAATTAACAAAGCAGCAAAGATCAATGAAAAGGAAGGAAATGTACCTACATACAACAGCGTGGATAAGTCTCACAAATGTAATAAGAGAATGAAATGTGCATGAAAGAGCATGATGGCTGATTTTGTTATGTATAATTTTTATAAATAGAAAACTGATTTGTAGTAGTTTAAGGATTTATTCTTATACAGTAAATCTAGTAATAGAAAGCAAGGAAATGATTATCCTAGCAATCAAGATAGTGAGTACATTTTGGAGAAGGTGGAAGTTATAGCAATCAGAATGTTACATGTGGACCTTTTGGATTTCTGGCAATATTCCATTTTTTTTTTACTTATTTGGTAGCATATTGCCATTCACCTTGTGATTAAAAAATATTGAGCATGGCAAAAAAAAGTCTTACAAAATACAATTATATTTACCATTTGAAATGGATTTTAAGATGCATAGAGGAAAGCCAAAATGAAGATTTTCTCATCCATGTGATCCACACTTTAGTGACCACTTCTGCTTTCAGTGTTTTACTTGCACAGCCAATGAACAAATAATGCCAATGGTCTACCTCAAAAGTTCTTAGTATCAGGTGGCAGTGTGATGTTTGGAAGAACAGATTTGGGAGGTAGAAGATCTGATTTCCATCACCAGTCTTTTTACATTAGTTAACCAACATTAGTTGGTAACAGGCAGTTTACTTAAGACAAATGGATCTTTCACTTCTTTGCGGATAAAGTGGGGATAAAGACAACTAACTTCCAGAGAAGCTGGGATGACTAGGTGGGACCATCTACTTGTAAAGTAGCAGGTGAAATACATTGTGAACAATCCTTGACTCCAAAATGGTGATCAAAAGTTGGAAACCAAATTCAGTAATACATTCCTTATGCAATTCTCTAAATCTGGTAAGGGATTCTTCCTCCCTGTCCTCCTGTGGTAACTGACCTCTTTCTCAGGAATATGTTCCCTATGACAGTAGGACCTTCCCTGGTCCTCACAGCCTGAACCAACAGCTCCCACTCCAGTACTCTCAGCCCATGCTTAGCTCTCTGCTTGATCCCTTCTCTAACACTGCCTCAGGTTTATTTTACTTTGAATTTCTCTATTAAAAATCTTAAGGTCAGAGAACATGTCTCATCTATTTCTACATCTCCTGGAGAGTGTTTTCTCACTTAAATAATAGGCGCCCAAAGAGCGAGCCTTCCTGGAAGAATACATGGATGATTGCCCCCCAAAAGCTCTCCTAGTGTTTTGAAAGAGGGAAGTGAGATAACAACATAGATTTAAAAAAAAAAAAGAATACTTGATTAAACATATACATGCCGTCCCTGGTCAGACCAGAAAGATGTAATCCTCACACAGATGGGATTTTTATCTTCTTCCTTGCCTGCTGTTCACCCAGATTATATTTTATTTTCAGAAATTAAATACTCCCAGAATCAAGAGATTTGGAGAATCAGATCCATGGCGGGGGGCGGGGGGATCAAAACAAAAGGAAAGAACCTCTACTGCCTTATGTGGAGATAGATGTAAAATCTATCTTCTCCCAAGACAAGAAAGAATTTTTTTTTAACCAATTCCAAAGTACAGAATTAGAAATGTAAAATTCATGCTTTTGATCTTACATCTCCATTTCTATATTGTCAGGTAAAGGTTTGGGGCTGTTCGAGAATACTCATGGACTTAGAGACAAAAAACAGTTTTAAAAAGAGCCTTGGAAGCAGAGGTTAAGGACAGACTTTGACACTTAAAAAGACAGAGGAGAGGTCAATGCATTCAATTATATATTCTATGTGTATATCTGTTTTCTTGTTATACAGAGAAATTTAAATTTATTTCTTCTCTCATCTAACGCTGGATCTCTTCCACCCTTAGTAATTTAAAAATAAATAAATAAATAAAGCCTCTCTACATTTGCTTCTTTTTATATCAAATGTGAATGTGTAATTTAATGAAGCTTTAAGATCGTCTGGATCTCATCCTGTTTTAATTTTATTTAATAGCAGTGATTTGTCAGACAATTAGGCTGCACAAGGCCAGTGAAGAACTACAGTAAAGTATGGTTTATATAGATATAATACATAGATAGATGTATAGATAGATAATAAAAAAGCTTTTTTATCATGTTTTCCTTGGTACAAATTGATGTATTATTTTTTTAAATCTATTTGCACAGTTATTTCTCTTCAAAAAACCTCACAGAATATTTTAAGTATATCATTTCTCACCAAGTGTAATATCTCTAATTATGTAGTCAATTTTGTAATGGAAAAAGATATGATACATAGTGGGAACTGTTTCTTGTCACAACATTAAGGTATAATGAGACTTTTCTAGCTAAATTCAACATATTAAACTAACTGATAGCAATTAATTCTTTTCCATTAATAAGAAAAGAGCCATGGGCCTTTTCAGTTATGGGAATGCTTACACTCCCATGAAGTTATGTTTTTTCCTTGTTTGAGAAAATAATGAAGGATGAAGGCATGATTAGTATGTAATAATAAAAAATAAATAGTTATTGAGTGATACTTCAGTTAGAACATGAGGAAGTTGACATGATATCTAGAATTCCTTATAAAGGATTTGTCAAGATCACTGTTTTCTTTCACCCAACAGAGTTGGCTCATTAATGATGTGTTTATTAGTTACTATCATCACAAGATAATTAATAAGTGCCGATGTGCTTAAATTTGATCAATTTCACTTACAGAGGACAAACTTAAAATTAAGTTAAATGAAGCAGCAGATATTAAAGCAGGTAAACTCATAGATTTCAGCATTTTTTCCAATTTAGAATATGCATTTTAAAGCATTCTACAGAGAAGAAATGATGACTCATGGTAAATATTCCTTAAAGCAAAGCCTGGGACTGATGGTAGAACCATGTTATTATTTATCTTGTTTATATCACCATTGTATTTCCATACCAATTTTGCTATTTTTCCCTATCAAAAATTTTCTTTTTGCTTTTTTTTTTTTGGTATCTGATAATCTGCTTTCTTTACTATTTTTCTAGAAATAAAAATTTGCATCTTCAGAAGAGCAACAGGTTAATGGCTTTCCATAACACAGGACTGAAGCAGATTCTGCTTCATTTGTGGAAGGCTGATCAAAAGTCATTTTTATTTTGATAGCTGATTTCCTCTGTACACAAGGATTTTAATTGTGAGATTTTAGTAACTGGTAGAAATGTAGTAATACAATGTAATAATCACAACTCCAGGTAAATTATTACTATGTTTCTCCATTGCCATATTTGTAGAATAAAAAAATGTTTACAATATTGCCTGGTATATCACAGTAGTTGTGCCTAATGGAGTTAAACTACAATGATCATCATTACATAACATAGATCCTCTTCATACATACATACATAGATGTAAGCATGAGCATTCATAAATGTCATACCAAATGCAACTCATTAAGACCTCAAAATATTGTGTCTTCTTTAAAGATACATTATGAGTACAGTTAAGAATTTTATACTTTTTTATTATAGCATGTCTCCATATGGAAAGATAGCAGAATCTCAAAATGCCATTGTGTGAGAAAGCAGAATAAAGCAGTCCTGATTATGTAGTCTTATTTTAGCTGGAATTTTTGTTGACCCCCCAAATCCACCCATCAAACCCACCTTCCTTACTTTTATAAGGAAAAAAATTAAAAATATACAAAGATATGGGTACATAATCATTCATTGCAGCATTGTTTATAACACTAAAAATTTGAGAAACAACCAATCCATTCCATAGTAGCTTGTTAAATAAATTCAGGTGCATCCATCCATTTACTGTTGTAATCATTAAAAACTCTTGAGAAGGAAAGGTCATGTTATTGACTTAAAATAACCAGATACACAGCCATATATCTGCATTTGATAGATCTCTCTCTTCTTTCATATACACGCACATACACACACAGAAATGCACATAAATGTTTTGAGTCATCTATAAAAAGCATGTTTAGAAGAGTTTTCAATATAATGAAAAGAGAAGTTATATTTAAAGATGGAATTTCAAGTGATTTTCAACATTTTTCTGTTTAATTTGAATATTATTTTCTAAATGAGCCCACTGCATTTTGATGATCACAGTAAAAAGATTTAATTATTTAGAGGCAGAATAGAAGATTCTGCAAAAGAGCAATTAGATAGCATCTGACTGGGGGAAAAAATGCAAAAAAATGATAAACAAATTGATGTCTTAAAACATGGTCACAAAACTGAAGGAATCCTTACAGTTCAGAGTGAACCACATTTTAAAGTAGAAGTGCATCCAAAGACCCCCATATATGGAAAATATCAATAATTAAAAATTTGAAAATATATGAGGAGAAGATGTAAGGTTAGGAAACCAGAATGCTATTTCAATTTACAAATAAGTAAGTACTTAGGAAAGATACATAAAGCATAAATGTAATTTCCAAAGTATATGGTTTAGCTCAGAATTCCAAAAAAAAAAATTAGAGATAGCAATATGGAATGGAAAGCAAGAGATTTTCTGTGAGAAGAAAAGGAGGTAGATTTTAATACAGTAGAAACTAGCCAATGCAAATTCTTTTCTGGACTTTGATGGGTAGGGAAATTTGGAGATAAGATGGAAGCATTCTGTCAGAGGTCCTAATATTGTCAAAGTCAACTCAACATAGATAAACATGGAGTTTGGTTATATAAGGTGACTAGTTTAACTAGAGTTGAAAATATATGTTGGGCAATAGTGGAAATGAGATTGGAAATTTAAGATGGGCAAATTTGAAGAAAACTTGAAAAATATAGTTCAAGCTTAATTTGGTAAACAATAATATCAGAGTATCACAGTGTGTGAATGCTGAATAGGATATCAGACATTCACTCCAATTCTCTGTAATGTTTAATGAGAAAACTGGTACTCTTAAAGGTTTCAATGGCTGGATCATAAGGATGGTATCAAGATCTAAAATCATATTCTCACCTGTAACAGAAATAGTGGGATCTTGTATTGATAAATTCTTTGGGGGACAGTAATCTCTAACTATACTAAGGAAATATTAGCAAGAGTAATGGAAGTAAAAATGAACTGAAAAGATCCAAGAGCACTTCCAAAGGTAGGTGTAAACATAAATATTGAATATATCACTTGGAAATGAGAGTGAGGGGTGAGTCCTAAAGAATTTTCAAATGAAGATGTGATTGTAAGAATTAAAAAATGAAGAAAGAGCCATCAATTCTATATTTCTGAGCTAGAAGACTTTGATACAACTAGTCATACTCAAAGCTAAATTGCTGACAGCAATAACGTATGTATGGGAAACTAATGTACAGACTAGTTATTATGAGGAAATAATCATCCAACTTAACCCTTAGAGACATATATCAAAATAGTGTGATTTCACACTGTTTCCGCAGGTTTCTTTAAAAAAAAAAAAAAAAAGTTGTTTTCCAGAAAATCTTGAACCATACACATAATCACCAAGAGGATATTGGGCTTCAAGGAACACATTTCCAAACATGCAGTTTACTTGTTTGTTTCTTGGAATTAGTCATGTTTCTAGGGAACAAAGATTAAATAAAATAACAATTATTATGTCATTGGGCTTTTCATCCCAAAGTGGAGACCAAAGTCCAAACTGGGATATTCAGAAGATATCAATGAATGAATCAATCTCAATCTCTCTCTCTCTCTCTCTCTCTCTTCACCTTCTACTCTTCTCCTCTCCTTTCCCGTCCCTCATTCCCTTCCACCCTCCTGCCCCTTTTTTATACATACACACTGATACCAGAAGTTTGTTAGAAAAAGTAAAAATATTACACTGTAAGTAAATATTGGCTTGACACATTATAGTTATGTAAGTTACAACTACAACTTACGAAATTCAAATTGCCAGTGTGCTCTGGCTTTTGCCCTTTATTTTCCTCTTCATCAACTTAATTCATCCTTGCTCCTCTAAATACCTAAGACATAAAATTATCTATTTACTTTCATCTACCTTCATCTCTGGGGAAATCAAGTGCTCTTATTCTGGTTTCAGGAGGTCTTGCCCTTTTGTTCAAGCTAGCCGACATCCAAAACAGCCTTTGACACTGCTCGACGCCATCTCTTATCAGCATTTCTCATGACAAATCTCTCCTTTTCTGGCTTTGCTGTATCCTTCACCATTTCTCTTAAAACATTTATAACTGATTTATTTCTCCTTTTTCAGACAAAGGTCTATTTAATTAAGAACAATTGCATTGCCTTCTTTGGTCGCAGAGCAATGGTACATGTATGAGGGCATCTATGGAAGGTACAGGCATTTGAATTGTTAGGTATAATTTGAAAGTTGTACAATAAAGAGATCAGAAGAAGAAGCAAGAAGGCAATGAATAATCTATCAATGAAATACCTTCAAAGAAATACTCAAATCATTTAAAATGTGTGGAACATATAAATATAACTCAGAACACGTACCCACAGTTGTTAAACTTTACATTTTAATTCACTGAGAAATACTCTATCAGTTATATATTTTTACTCTGAAAGAAGTCATTAGTAATATCAACTCATCATGTGGAAATATAAAATGGAATGTATAGTGACTTTTACAGGCCCAATAAAAAGTCATCCATAAATAATTATAAAAATTGCAAAGGATTAAAAAATAAATAGAATAATGTTCAATTCTCTAATTAGCAGAATACCAGAACAAAGTAAGATATTAACATGTAAATCATCTATTTGGAGGGTAAAATATACATGAGATCAAACTATAATTTGATGCATAAAATACTAATTTTTCTTCCAGAAGTCACTGAAGTAATATCCATAAATTCTCAATTTTTAAACAAATTTTTTATCAGTAGATAATATATGTCAGCACTTATCTACATTGTTGATTAAAATTAAACAGGATAAGCCAAAGGAAAAATCCTTCCATTTGACAATAACTGATCATTTATGCAATTGTTTCTGGATAATAGAGTTCCAGCAAAACTTTTAAAAATTGCACATACCTATATCATATATCTCATTTTTCAGTCTCTCACCCAAAGGTAAAGTAAGAAACTAAGAGAGTATTTTGCTAAAATATAGAAACCCTATCTTTTGGGTATTAATCCTGCTGGAAATCATATAATTATGGTATTACTTATACCTGGTGGTAAAAATTGTACAGGTATACTATGCTTTTTCCTGCTCTGTCCAGTTACAAAGTGGGACTAATGACTCATTCTGTTAAATGGGCTATGGGTAGAGAGGTCATGTGTCTATTCCATATCAAAGCATTAAAGGGTCAGCATGAGGCCTGCACAGTGCCTTCCCTTGGTGCAGCACTTAGCAGGATACATATCCCAGACAGTGATGTTATTAGATGCTGAAGCTTCTTTTGGAAGTCAGCCTGGATCCCTGAGTGACAGTGTGGAGCAAGGAACTCCTGGAATTATGTCGATACATTTTTGCTGTGTCAAGCCACTGAGATTTGGGGATTGTTTTTTATTACCAAGTATCCTAGCCTAAGAAATATGTACTTAAGTATTACTACTTTCTACATACCACGTACCAGGTACTCTTATTTATTAATCTGTGTTAAGATTTCTCCAGAGGGTATGTCAATCTTACCTACAGCTGTCTTATCTAATTATTTGTGGGTTTTTTTCAATTATTTAAATTTGTAGAGTCAAAATAATATTCCTATTTTTACTTCCCTATCCTGCCATAACATAGAACAGAAATTTCAGTTGTATGAAAATCTTTATCTAAAAACTTCTGAATCCAAAACAGCCATGAAGTTATATGAAAGCAGACTTGCCATTTTATGGATTGTTGGGGTTAAACTGGGCCAAGTTCTATATAAGAGGTGTAGTAGAGCAGACGAGTTAGTCACAGCGGTAGAGAGAAAGATCGTTCTATGTGATTTCTTGGAAGGTTTTATAATGTAAATGGTGTAAAAAGACATTTATATTTAGACCGCTTGAATTTCTGTAATATGGACATGTTTTATTTTTAAAATATATATTCTTTATTTCCAGTATTTTGAATAAAATGAACAAATTTACTAAAAAATGGTCCCAGAGACATTGACAGAAGAGATGTGAATAACCTCAAACCTGTGAGCAATGTTCAACTCACCAGAAACAAAATAAATAAAAATTAAAACAGCAATGAGATACATATTTGACTATCATATTGGCAAACACTGAAAGAGTTAGAAAAAACAGAGTTGGCATGGTATGAGGAAGCTAACTATTTAAAGATAGCTTTTTGGAATGAAGAGTGGTGCAGATTTTCCTTCAATTTATGTCAAAATACAGCAAATATTTTCCAGAAAGTTCTAATTATAATGGAAATAAATGGAAGCAGCTATAAAGTCCAAAGTAAGAGATTCAAAAAATAATAATAATAATAAGAGGAATTCATATGGAATACGTATTAAAGGATTCAAAATACATTTAAAAACAAAATTTATTCATTTTTAATAAATATTTATTCATCCTCTATTTCTTATCTTATAATTGTGTCACAGACATTCTGGTCACCGAAGGTGTAGTGGTGAATAGACACATACCTGTTCAAACGTAAAGCATAAATTCAAACAGTGATCAAGTAATGCAAATGGAAATCTTGATGATGTGACAGGGAATCACGGGGAGACAGAGAGGCCAGTGAGGTAAAGCTTTGCTGACAAGGTGCCATTTAACTTCAGATCTAAAAGACAAGAAAGAGCCTGACATAGTCGAAGGAAAGGTCATCTGGACAAATAAAAGCAGCAGCTCTACAAAGGAAATGAGCTTGGTGTTCAAAGAACAGAAAGTAAGCGCGGGTTTGAGCCTCATGGGTCATGGCAAGAGTCCTGGGGAACAAATTCCAAGGTAAATAACCAAATCAAGGTACTTGAAGGCCATGGTAAGAAGAATGGACTTATTTTCAGGTGATAGAATTAAGAGCCAGAGGATTTTCACCAAGGGAAGTGTTGTAGATGTGTTGGCATTTTAGAGATCATTCTGGCAGCTGTACCGGAAATGAACTGTAGAGGGAGCTAGACAGAACAGTTCAACCAGGACCGTGAATGCGGTAGTACTAAGAAATCAAAATGGTTTGGGCCAGGACAGCAGCTGTGAAAATGGAAAGAAGTGAAATAACTCAATATACGTGGTTGCTCCAGTCTTAGATACAGGATTTGGTGGAAGCGAGGATTCTGCATGTTTTGGATAGAGCCACTGAGGGTGTTCTTTGTTGCAATGGGGAAGACTTGGGGAAGAATACACTAGGGGTCTGTAGAGGCGAGAAATCATGAGTCCTAACTTGGTCATTCTGAATATAAGCTGAAATTGTTAAGTAGGCTACTATATAAATAAAGTTGGGGCTCAGTGGATTGGTCACAGAATATGTTTGGGAGCCCTCTGCACAGAAATGATTTTATCAGCCAAAATAATAAATGAGAACACTAAAGGGACAGTGTAGAAAGAGAAACCTTTTGGAAGTTTCCTAAAGTCCCCTTTAAAATCTAAGCCCCTTAATATTCACCAGAACGCAATTATGTTTTTTTTTCTCTTTCCAGAAAAATATGAAATTGAAGCTGTTAATAAGTTATAAGTAATCCTCTAGTACCACGTTTCATATAAAGACTGTTAACCAATATTTCTGTTTTTCTTTTTTTAATAAGTAATTTAGAAGTGAAGACTTACTTTGCTTTCTATTAGAGTAGAAAAAATCTAAAAGAATTTTTTTTAGGTTTTGTTTTTGGGTTTTTGTTTTTTTCCAAACACTATGGGCACAAAGCTATTTTTTTCCCCTAAGACTAACCTGACTATACCATGGATAACACTCCCTCTGTGAGCAGAAGTCACCCTGTTTTTTATTTTATTTGAAAAACTGGATGGTAGCACTCATTTGGATGCACAGAACATTTGAATTTCCTTTTTGTCTGAAGTATTATCAGTAGCCATTCTTCAAAAATTTCATGATCCTATTGACTACTTTCCTTAATGAGAACACAGACATGAAAAGCACTGATGTGTGTTTGTTTTTTTAAGAGAGACAGAGAGCGCGGGAACACACAAGTGGGCGGGGAGGTGCAGAGGGAGAGAGAGAATCTCGAGCACGCTGCACACCAAGCACAGAACCAGGACGCGGGGCTCGATCTGACGACACTCAGACCATGACCTGAGCCAACATCAAGAGTCTGACGCTTAACCGACTGAGCCACCAGGCGCCTCAACACTGCTGTGTTTTGAGAAAAAAAACAATCTTGCTTTGCTGAGGGAAATTTAGAAAACTCTGTGGAGGGGTCACAGTGCCTCAGACCTGACTCTGTTGTCTCCCTGTGTCTCGCTTCAAACTGCCTCCAGGCTCTGCCTCTGCAGAACACACGGATTTTACTGTTTTTTTTTCTTTCTATATTCCGGTTAAATTATTAGGTTGTAATAAAATCCTCTGGGAAAAAAAAAAATCTTATCATTAAAAAACTTACGTGTGAGGATATCACCAAGGCAAATTGAATATGAGCTGATACCACAGTCAAAAAGGGCTTTGAGAGTGAATGTGTTCAGTTGGTTTCTTGCTATTTTGTATTGTGTGTGTGTGTGTGTGTGTGTGTGTATGTGTGTGTGTGTGTATTTGTCCTAATTTCTTAAACTCATTGTCTTTTATGCCTGAGATTTCTAGAGAAGAAAAAACAATGGCTTCATTGTAGAGACTGCCGTGGGAGGAAAAGGCCTTCATCTTTTTCGTTGCCATTATTACATGTAAACATGATTTAGTGTCTGATATAGAGAAAAATAAGTGAAATTACAGAAAGAATAAAAGAAACAAAAACTATACTTTTAATTTAATAGAGTTTGAAAATGAAATCCTATTTATTTTTACTGAACATATCAACATGGAGATAAGCAAAACTTTATTTTCAAAAAGACACGGTATCCTTATAAGGAGAACTCTGAGAACATAACCTACTCATTATCTTCCTTCTTATGTTGCAAAGGACTTGAATTCCTCTGTTTAGTTCCATTTAGGCAGCACATAGAGCTGTAAGCATTATCGGTTGCCACTGGAACAAACTTTAAAAGAAGCAAGCTAGAAATATCATTGATTATCTTGTCCAGACAGTAAATTCTAAAATCACTTTGTGTATTCACTCAGTATACTGTATACTGGAATTTATGATTATGCATCTTCAAGTGTTAGATTCCCATTGTTCTAGAATATAAACGTAATTTTCCATTATTTTGTAATGGACACCAAAACATACTCATCATCCTAAAACCCAGTCTTTCTTCTTTAAGAAGATACTGCTGAATGAAGCCAGCTACCTCAACCTCTGTTCAAGTTTACATAAAACACTGGAAGATGAACATAAGTAACCATGTGAATCTCAGGGGTGGGGGGGCTGAGCCTCTGTTATGAAATATGCCCTCTACAGTTGTCTGGATATGATTCCGTACTTCCCTTCCACTCCATTGCCTGGCGGGACTATTCAAGGCAGTCTGAATTGCTGCCTAAGTGTCATGCTAGAAATTCCACAATCAATGCACTCACCAGGATGGACACCTGACATTCAGTGGTAGAAAGGAGCAATAATAACATTTTAGAGGCTGCTTCTTAAAAGACAGTTCTAAACAGGCACATAAAAGATGTATTCCCCTATGATCCCTGGAAGAAAACTGTTGGTTTAGGTATCTATCTCATGATGCCTCTCCCATATATTGAGAAGTTGCTGGAGATTAAGACCTATCCGAAGGAGGATAGGAAAGAGATGTTTTGCAAATTTCAATTCTTATCCAGATTGCAATCTCCTTAATTACAAGTGAGCAGGCCATCTCCAAAAGACCCCTCAGAGTGTTTCAATCACCGAAACTCATACCCAGGAAAATGACAAAGTATAATTCTTTTACTCTCGTGGTCAAAAATCTGAAACTTCAAAAGTCTGTCAGTGGATCAACTTGTATCCCCTCTAAAAATCTATTAGCAAGTCAGAACATTGAGATGATTATGCTCTACTGTCACAAAATTTTAAAATGATGTTACTGGTGCAAATGAACTCTAGTTTATGATAGCACCCTTTGCGTAAAGCACGGGGCAGATTATATATAATCTTTCTGGTATCTTCCATTATTACCTGGGTTTTAATAGACCTGCTGCTTATTGATTTCTCTACCTAAGTAATCATTCTTGAATTGATGCATAATGCTGCTTGTGCTAAATAATTGATAGCATGGAGATTTACGGGGAAAGCTACGACAAGCCAGAGGATGTGGCAGAAAGAGGCTTGGCAGTATAGCAATAAATGTAGTCAGAAGAGGCCGGTGCTGTCAGGATGGGAATATCGTATGATTAATTGCTCTATTACTTCCCCTTGGTCTACAGAACAGCAAGAGGGGAATAAAAAAGGAGTAGAAAATAAAGCAGCTTGTTCAATGTAGCTTCCTTTTATTTATTCATTGGAGTAGAGGGTGAGAGGAGAGTGCCTTAGTTTCTATTATATCTTTATTTACCAAAGGCAGAGTCAGGAACTGATCTTGTTGAAGTTTAATAGAAAAGCATTGTTATTCCATAATTAGAGATTCATTAATGTTACAAGACTATTCATAAAGAATGTCCATTTCCAATGAATAGCCATCATTTTGAATGTGGGTTACTGAGGGAAAACAGTAATACCAAAATTGTTAGTATGGTGGCCATGAACTGCATCAGAGAACAGTTATAGTGCTCAAATGAGGTTTTCTGTTTAAAATATGTGTTGGTTTTGTTTCCATGTATTGATGAAAAATTGTACTGAAATTTGCTATATTTATGTATGGGTGTGTGATTATAAAGGTATACTCTAACTTCGTTATATACACACATTCATGACTTTAACAGAGAGAAAGAAAAATCAGTTTTACATTATAACATATAATTTCAATATCATGAGTTTCCCAGATTTATCCTTTTTATGTAATGATATAATAATTAATCAAAATTATTTGTACTGAAATTAAGAAAAATAAAATTTAAAAAACTTTTCTATTGGAATCTCGTTTCTCAGAAAGTCAATTCTAAATTTTAATTCAATTTTTATCAAGGTTATCAAGAGTCCAGAACTCTTTGCCAGAGGGACAGGCTTGGTTATATGTACACCATGCAGAACAGACAGAAGGATATACATTAAAGCCACGTGCAGATTTTAGAACACTCACTGCTGACGTGAGAACTTGGTACCTTGGTTCTGATAGAGTGGGTAGGGAGGGGATGGAGTTTCATATATGCCTTCTGTAGTTAACTTTGTTTTGTTTGTTGTTGTTGTTGTTGTTGTTGTTCGGTTTCCCTAGCCACCATCTTATAATGTGTGCAAATTTGACCACCTAAACTACTCCTAATTACTTCACTGTTCACAGACTCATCTTTTAAGCAGAGTATATTACAAGAGAAAACAGCACAGCTCATCCATTTAGTACAGCGCAACCAATAAATGTGGACCATTTTCTCCCATTCATCGAATAGCATAAATTTCTGATATTATTTCTTTCATCCATCTCCTGCCAATCTTATAAATTTTTACCTATATATTTAGAAAATAAATCTTGTGAAATGGTTGCCTACCCATAAATTTAAACAAGAGCAGTGGTTTTGAACACTTTAATATGGTATGATTGGTTTTTTTCTCATTTAGGTTTAATATAATGGGGGACCCCAGACACTGGGAACAGGGATTTGTTAAAAATATATGTGAACAGGGGCGGAGCAAGATGGCGGAGGAGTAGGAGACCTGGATTTCGTCTCCTCTCAGGAATTCAGCTGGATAGGGATCAAACCATTCTGAACACCTACAAACTCAACAGGAGATCGAAGAAAAGAATAGCAACAACTCTCTGAACAGAAAAGCGACCACTTTCTGGAAGGTAGGACGTGCGGAGAAGTGAATCCGAGGCGTTATTCGGGAGGATAGACGGCGGGGGAGGGGCCTCCGTCGGCCGCTTCTGGCAAGTGATAGAGCCACGGAGCACAAAATCGGAACTTTTAGAAGTCGGCTCCGCTGAGGGACGTCACTCTGGTGGCTAAGTGGGGGGTGGAACCCTCGCGGGACAGTGTGGTCTCAGGACCCTCGGGGTCAGAGAAAGACCGGGGGTGCCTGAGTGCGGCAGAGCTCCCAGGTATCGGAGCAGGGAAGCCGGCTGCAGAGACGGAGCCCAGGCGCGGGCTCTCAGCTCGGGGTTGTCATAGACCGTGATCCGCGGCACAGTCGGGCCACTGCTCCTCCATCAGGGACCCAACAAGCGGCAGATCCGGGGAGACTCACCTTCTTCCCCCGGGAGGAGAGGTGCGGGAGCGCACCGCGGGGATCTGCTGGGTTTGGAGACTCCACCGGGAGTCGGGTGCCAGAGACGGAAATGCACAGTCACAGGCCGGGTGAGCACGGAGTGCGGCGGGAGACCAGGGAGACGGGAGTGACTGACTGCTTTTCTCTGGGGGCGCACTGAGGAGCGGGACCCCGAGTTCTCGGCTCCTCCGGGGCAGAGACTGGGAGGCCGCCATTTTCACTCTCCACCTCCAAAGCTGTATGGAAAGCTTGCAGGGAACAAAAGCTCCCGAGAGCAAACCCGAGCAGATTACTTAGCCCGGACCGGGCAAGGGCGGGGCAGTTCCGCCTCCGGCAGAGACATTTGGGAACCACGGCAACAGGCCCCTCCCCCAGAAGATCAGCGAGAACAGCCAGCCAAGACCAGGTTTACCGATCAGTGAGAACGGCAGAACTCCAGCGCTAGGGGAATACTGCGCATAAAATTCATGGCTTTTTTACCACGATTCTGTAGTCTTTCAAAGTTAATTATTTTTTTTTAACTGTCTTTTTTTCTTTTTTCTTTTTTTCTTTTTTTTTGAATTTTTCTTTTTCCCTTTTTCAACCAACATCTTATCAATCCCTTTTTTAAAAAAAAAAACATTTTTATTTTTCATTTTTAAAGTCATATTCTATCCCTTCATAGTAGTTACCCGTATTTTTGGCATATATATATAAGTTGTTCTCTCTTTAAAATCTTGAGATAGTTTCTTCTAACAGATCAAAATATACTCTAAATCTCTAGTGTATGGTTTTTTTCTACTCCCCTGCCTGATCACATTCTCTCCCTTTTTTCTTTTTTTTTTTAATCCTCTTCTTCCTTTTTTCAAACAACTTATCAAATCCTTTTTTAAAATTTTTTATAATTTCCATCTTTACAGTCATATTCCATCCCTTCATCATATCAACCCTTATTTTTGTACATATGTAAGTTTTTCTTTCTTTAAAATTTTGGGAGGGACTTTCTTTTAACAGACCAAAATACACCCAAAATCTAGTGTGTGGCACTGATCTATAAACCAGCCTGATCATATTTGATCACATTCTGTTTTTGTTTTGTTTTGTTCTGCTTTTGTTTGTTTTTATCTTTATCTTTTTCTTTTTTCTTTTTTTCTTTCTTTTTCTTTTTTCTCTCTTTCCCTTTCTTTTCCCACTGCTTCAGGTCTTTTCTGATTTGTTTAGAGTATATTTTCTGGGGACGTTGCTACCCTGCTAGCATTTTGTTCTCTCATTAATCTATTCTCCTCTGCACAAAATGACAAGACGGAAAAAATCACCTCAACAAAAAGAACAAGAGGTAGTACCGACTGCCAGGGACCTACTCAATACGGACATTAGTACGATGTCAGATCTAGAGTTCAGAATCATCACTTTAAAGATACTAGCTGGGCTTGAAAAAAGCATGGAAGTTATTAGAGAAACCCTTTCTGGAGAAGTAAAAGAACTAAAATCTAACCAAGTAGAAATCAAAAAGGCTATTAATGAGGTGCAATCAAATATGGGGGCGCTAACTGCTAGGATAAATGAGGCAGAAGAAAGAATCAGTGAGATAGAAGACCAAATGATGGAAAATAAAGAAGCTGAGAAAAAGAGAGATAAACAACTACTGGATCATGAGGGCAGAATTCGAGAGATAAACGATACCATAAGATGAAACAACATTAGAATAATTGGGATCCCAGAAGAAGAAGAAAGAGAGAGAGGTGCAGAAGGTATAATGGAGCAAATTATAGCAGAGAACTTCCCTAATTTGTGGAAGGAAACAGGCATCAAAATCCAGGAAGCACAGAGAACCCCTCTCAAAATCAAGAAAAATAGGTCAACACCCCGACATCTAATAGTAAAACTTACGAGTCTCAGAGACAAAGAGAAAATCCTGAAAGCAGCTCGGGAGAAGAGATAGGTAACCTACAATGGTAGAAACATTAGATTGGCAACAGACTTATCCACAGAGACCTGGCAGGCCAGAAAGGACTGGCAGGACATATTCAGAGCACTAAATGAGAAAAATATGCAGCCAAGAATACTATATCCAGCTAGGCTGTCATTGAAAATTGAAGGACAGATAAAAAGCTTCCAGGACAAACAAAAACTAAAAGAATTTGCAAACACGAAACCAGCCCTACAAGAAATCTTGAAAGGGGTCCTCTAAGCAAAGAGAGAGCCTAAAAGCAACATAGACGAGAAAGGAACACAAACAATATACAGTAACAGTCACTTTACAGGCAATACAATGGCACTAAATTCCTATCTTTCAATAGTTACCCTGAATGTAAATGGGCTAAATGCCCCAATCAAAAGACACAGGCTATCAGATTGGATTAAAAAACAAGACCCATCGATATGCTGTCTGCAAGAGACTCATTTTAGACCCAAAGACACCCCCAGATTTAAAGTGAGGGGGTGGAAAACCATTTACCATGCTAATGGACACCAAAAGAAAGCTGGGGTGGCAATCCTTATATCAGACAAATTAGATTTTAAACCAAAGACTGTAATAAGAGATGAGGAAGGACACTATATCATACTTAAAGGGTCTATCCAACAAGAAGATCTAACAATTGTAAATATCTATGCCCCTAACATGGGAGCAGCCAATTATATAAGGCAATTAATAACAAAAGCAAAGAAACACATTGACAACAATACAATAATAGTGGGGGACTTTAACACCCCCCTCACTGAAATGGACAGATCGTCTAAGCAAAAGATGAACAAGGAAATAAAGACTTTAAATGACACACTGGACCAAATGGACTTCACAGACATATTCAGAACATTCCATCCCAAAGCAACGGAATACACATTCTTCTCTAGTGCCCATGGAACATTCTCCAGAATAGATCACATCCTAGGTCATAAATCAGGTCTCAACCGGTACCAGAAGATTGGGATCATCCCCTGCATATTTTCAGACCACAATGCTTTGAAACTAGAACTCAATCACAAGAGGTAACTCGGAAAGAACTCAAATACATGGAGGCTAAAGAGCATCCTACTGAAGAATGAATGGGTCAACCAGGAAATTATAGAAGAATTAAAAAAATTCACGGAAACCAATGAAAATGAAAACACAACTATTCAAAATCTTTGGGATACAGCAAAGGCAGTCCTAAGAGGAAAGTATATAGCAATACAAGCCTTTCTCAAGAAACAAGAAAGGTCTCAAGTACACAACCTAACCCTACACCTAAAGGAGCTGGAGAAAGAACAGCAAATAAAGCCTAAACCCAGCAGGAGAAGAGAAATAATAAAGATCAGAGCAGAAATCAATGAAATAGAAACCAAAAGAACAGTAGAACAGATCAACGAAACTAGGAGCTGGTTCTTTGAAAGAATTAACAAGATTGATAAGCCCCTGGCCAGACTTATCAAAAAGAAAAGAGAAATGACCCAAATCAACAAAATCATGAATGAAAGAGGAGAAATCACAACCAACACCAAAGAAATACAAACAATTATAAGAACATATTATGAGCGGGACGCCTGGGTGGCTCAGTCGGTTAAGCATCTGCCTTCGGCTCAGGTCATGATCCCGGGGTCCTGGGATTGAGTCCCGCATCGGGCTCCCTGCTCCGCGGGGAGCCTGCTTCTCCCTCTGCCTCTGTCTCTGTCTCTCTCTGTCTCTCATGAATAAATAAATAAAATCTTAAAAAAAAAAAAAAAAAAAAAAAAGAACATATTATGAGCAACTCTATGCCAGCAAATTAGATAACCTGGAAGTAATGGATGCATTCCTAGAGATGTATCAACTACCAAAACTGAACCAGGAAGAAATAGAAAACCTGAACAGACCTATAACCACTAAGGAAATAGAAGCAGTCATCAAAAATCTCCCAAAACACAAAAGCCCAGGGCCAGATGGCTTCCCAGGGGAATTCTACCAAACATTTCAAGAAGAATTAATACCTATCCTTCTGAAACTGTTCCAAAAAATAGAAATGGAAGGAAAACTTCCAAACTCATTTTATGAGGCCAGCATTACCTTGATCCCAAAACCAGACAAAGACCCCATCAAAAAGGAGAATTACAGACCAATATCCCTGATGAACATGGATGCAAAAATTCTCACCAAAATACTAGCCAATAGGATCCAACAGTACATTAAAAGGATTATTCACCACGACCAAGTCGGATTTATCCCTGGGCTGCAAGGTTGGTTCAACATCCGCAAATCAATCAACGTGATACAATACATTAACAAAAGAAAGAACAAGAATCATATGATCCTCTCAATAGATGCAGAAAAAGCATTTGACAAAGTACAGCATCCTTTCTTGATCAAAACTCTTCAGAGTATAGGGATAGAGGGTACATACCTCAATATCATAAAAGCCATCTATGAAAAACCTACAGCGAATATCATTCTCAATGGGGAAAAACTGAGAGCTTTCCCCCTAAGGTCAGGAACGCGGCAGGGATGTCCACTATCACTACTGCTATTCAACATAGTATTGGAAGTCCTAGCCACAGCAATCAGACAACAAAAAGAAATCAAAGGCATCCAAATTGGCAAAGAAGAAGTCAAACTCTCACTCTTTGCAGATGATATGATACTTTATGTGGAAAATCCCAAAGACTCCACCCCAAAACTGCTAGAACTCATACAGGAATTCAGTCAAGTGGCAGGATATAAAATCAATGCACAGAAGTCAGTGGCATTCCTATACACCAACAACAAGTCAGAAGAAAGAGAAATTAAGGAGTCAATACCATTTACAATTGCACCCAAAACCATAAGATACCTAGGAATAAATCTAACCAAAGAGGCAAAGGATCTGTACTCAGAAAACTATAAAATACTCATGAAAGAAATTGAGGAAGACACAAAGAAATGGAAAAACGTTCCATGCTCATGGATTGGAAGAACAAATATGGTGAAGATGTCAATCCTACCTAGAGCAATCTACACATTCAATGCAATCCCCATCAAAATACCATCCACTTTCTTCAAAGAAATGGAACAAATAATCCTAAAATTTGTATGGAACCAGAAAAGACCCCGCATAGCCAGAGGAATGTTGAAAAAGAAAAGCAAAGCTGGCGGCATCACAATTCCGGACTTCCAGCTCTACTACAAAGCTGTCATCATCAAGACAGTATGGTACTGGCACAAAAACAGACACATAGATCAATGGAACAGAATAGAGAGCCCAGAAATGGACCCTCAACTATATGGTCAACTAATCTTTGACAAAGCAGGAAAGAATGTCCAATGGAAAAAAGACAGTCTCTTCAACAAATGGTGTTGGGAAAATTGGACAGCCACATGCAGAAGAATGAAACTGGACCATTTCCTTACACCACACACAAAAATAGACTCCAAATGGTTGAAAGACCTCAATGTGAGACAGGAGTCCATCAAAATCCTAAAGGAGAACACAGGCAGCAACCTCTTCGACCTCAGCCGCAGCAACTTCTTCCTAGAAACATCGCCAAAGGCAAGGGAAGCAAGGGCAAAAATGAACTCTTGGGACTTCATCAAGATAAAAAGCTTTTGCAAAGCAAACAGTCAACAAAACCAAAAGACAACTGACAGAATGGGAGAAGATATTTGCAAATGACATATCAGATAAAGGGCTAGTATCCAAAATCTATAAAGAACTCATCAAACTCAACACCAAAAGAACAAAGAATCCAATCAAGAAATGGGCAGAAGACATGAACAGACATTTTTCCAAAGAAGACATCCAAACGGCCAACAGACACATGAAAAAGTGTTCAATATCACTCGGCATCAGGGAAATCCAAATCAAAACCTCAATGAGATACCACCTCACACCAGTCAGAATGGCTAAAGTTAACAAGTCAGGAAATGACAGATGTTGGCGGGGATGCGGAGAAAGGGGAACCCTCCTACACTGTTGGTGGGAATGCAAGCTGGTGCAACCACTCTGGAAAACAGTATGGAGGTTCCTCAAAAAGTTGAAAATAGAGCTACCCTATGATCCAGCAATTGCACTCCTGGGTATTTACCCCAAAGATACAAAAGTAGGGACCCGAAAGGGTACGTGCACCCCGATGTTTATAGCAGCAATGTCCGCAATAGCCAAACTGTGGAAAGAGCCAAGATGTCCATCAACAGATGAATGGATAAAGAAGAGGTGGTATATATATACAATGGAATATTATGCAGCCATCAAAAGGAATGAGATCTTGCCATTTGCAACGACGTGGATGGAACTGGAGGGTATTATGCTGAGCGAAATAAGTCAAACAGAGAAAGACATGTATCATATGACCTCACTGATATGAGGAATTCTTAATCTCAGGAAACAAACTGAGGGTTGCTGCAGTGGGGGGTGGGGTGGGAGGGATGGGGTGACTGGGTGAGGGACACTGGGGAGGGTATGTGTTCTGGTAAGCACTGTGAATTGTGCAAGACTGTTGAATCTCAGATCTGTACCTCTGAAACAAATAATGCAATATATGTTAAGAAAGAAAAAAAGAAGAAGAAGAATGTAGCAGGCGGGGAAGAATGAAGGGGGGGAAATAGGAGGGGGAGAAGAACCATGAGAGACAATGGACTCTGAAAAACAAACTGAGGGTTCTAGAGGGGAGGGGGTTGGGAGGATGGGTTAGCCTGGTGATGGGTATTGAGGAGGGCACGTTCTGCATGGAGCACTGGGTGTTATGCACAAACAATGAATCATGGAACACTATATCTAAAACTAATGATGTAATGTATGGGGATTAACATAACAATAAAAAAATTAAAAAAAATATATATGTGAACATTTTGTTCTTAATACTATTTGAACCTGTGAGACAAATGCTAAATATAATTAGCTGTACTGAAAAAAAAAAGAATACTTACATAAAATAATTAATAATTTAGCCAATTTGACTTATCTTTCCAGTATCCATTCTAAATCTCATACTGGATCCTTTTCCAAAATTACTATCAGAAAAGGAATACTTTGTTAAATAATATTGGAAATATATTAGTTTACTAGCTTATTAGTTTACTAGTATACTTAGGACATAATAGCCAAGGCCCATAATAGGTGCTATGGAGAAGAGACAGCTATACTTTATTATCACAAAACAGCCAGATGTTATTTTATTTTTGAAAGAAAGATAAAGACAGTGCACGGGGCAGGGACAGAGGGAGAGGGAGAATCATAAGCAGGCTCCATGCCCAGCGTAGAGCCTGACATGGGGCTCAATCTCACATCCCTGAGATCATGACCCGAGCCAAAATCAAAAGTCGGACGCTTACTCGACTGAGCTACCAAGGTGCCCCAGCCACATGTTATTTTTAAACATAAATCAGATTGTCTTTTCTTTCTTTTACAATATTTTAAAGATTTTATTTGAGAGAGAGAGAGAGCACTCAAGAGAGAGAGAGCACGCATGAGCTGGGGGGAGCAGCAGAGGGAGACAGAGAAGCAGACTCCCCACTGAGTAAGGAGCCTGATGCGGGGCTCAATCCCAGGACACTGGGATCATGACCTGAGCCGAAGGCAGACACTTAACCTACTGAGCCACCCAGATTGTCTTTTCTTTCCTTAAAGCCTTCAGTTGACTCTTCACTTCAGTTGATCTAAAGTAAGTAAATCAGAGCAAATCAGACACTAAATAAGCTAATAAATCCGGACCCTAACTAACTCTCTAGACTCATGGAATACTACTTTCCCCTTAGCTTTTTAGGATCCAGTTCATTTATTTACCTTCTTTCTATTCTTCCACTTTGGGCATTTACATTGTCTTTGCCTTTACCAGAAAGGATCTGCCCACGTTGCAACATGATCTGCATTTGTTACTAGTCCCAACTTAAATGTTCCTTCCTTAAGAAGAACTTCTCTTACACACAGTCTGTGAGCAACTGTCTATTCTGTCACTGCTTTATGGCTTTTCACAGTATATAGCAGTGTCTGAAAGTATCACTTTTGCTTATTTATTTGTCGTGTATTTTTCTCTCCCATCATTTAGCTCTTGTGGTAAGCAGAAAAATGACCCTCCAAAGATGTCTACATCCCAAGCCCTGAATCCTGTAAATATGTTACCTAATATGACAAAAGGAACTTTCCAGATGTAATTAAAATTAAGGACCTTGAGACAAGGAGGTTATCCTGGATTATTCAGGCAGGCTCAATTTAATCATAATGATATGAATTCTTAAAAATGGAGGACCTCTCCTGGCCGTAGTCAGTCAGAGGGAGATAGGATTATAGCAAAGAAGCCTGGAAGAATGCAACATCGCTCGCCGTGAAGATGGAGAAAATGAGTCACAAGCCAAGGAAAGTGGGAGTCCTCCAGAAGATGGAAAATGCAAGGAAACAGAGTGTCTTCTAGAGCTATCAGAAAGATGTGGAGTCCTGCCAATACCTTGGTTTTAGCTCAGAGAGCCATGTTGGACTTCTGACCTACAGAACTGTAAGATGTGTGTGTGTGTGTGTTATGTTACCAAGGTCATGGTAATTTGTTAGCAACAAAAAACTAATACAATGATAAAATCCTTAGGATCAGAAACTTCATCCATCTGATTCACTCTGGCCAGAGCCCAGAGGTGTGCCTGGCACATAGATAGAGCTCAATAAGTAGTTGTTAAATACATAAATGTATGTAGTGATTAACTAGGAATAAATCTTTCCTTAAAGGTACATAATTGATAAGACATTTGTTCTTTTTTTTATACAACTAATATTTTATTAGGTAATTTCTATTCTCCATTTTTCTCTAGACATCATATATTACATGAAAGTCGTATAATTCCTATACCAAACAGAGTCAATTATCACTAAAGATAACCCCTTCTTCCTTAGTGCAATGAATGGCTAATAAAGGCTCCCTCCCTCCCCAAGCATTTGCTAAAGTGGAATAATAAGCACCATATACCCACCTCCCAACCTCAATAGTTATCAAGTTGAGATACTCATGAGAAATATTCATGATCAATCTTACTTCCTCTCATTCCCTTACATTTCCCTCTTTTCATATTATTTTGAAGCAAATCTAAGAACTCATATAATTTCAACAGCAAATATCTCAGTTTATAGCTTTTTTTAAAAGACTTTATTTGAGAGAGAGAGAGAGAGGGAGCATGAACAGAGGGGGGGGTAGAGGGAGAAGCAGACTTCCTGCTGAGCAGAGAGCCTGACACAGGACTCAATTCCAGGACGCTGGGATCATGACCTGAACCGAAGGGAGACACTTAACTGACTGAGCCACCCAGGCTCCCCTCAGTTTGTATCTTTAAAAGGTCAGGACTCTAAATAATTTGATGAACATTTTCCAAAGTTACAAGTTGTTTTTATACCTTTTGATTCTGAGCTAGGCCCTCCCGGCGATTTGGGCAAGGAATGGTAATGGATGGGATGCACAGCTGTTTGCATCAGCTTCGACATGTTCCCTGAGACTCACGCTTTCCCCCTGCCACTGCTCTGAGAAGATGCTTAGAGCAGTGCACCAGAGGGTGAGAGACACGTGCAATAGAGCCAACTCACCCCAGGGGACCAAGCTAAAACCATCCTAGATCAGCCTCTACCCACCTGACCCCCGACTGGGGAGTCCAACTAAATTGAGCTGAAATTACCCTCCTACAGACTTGTGAGCTAAATAAATGCTTATAGTTACAAGTCACAGAAATGTGAGGACAGGTAACAAACATTATGATAGCAGTAGGTAAGTGATACAAGGGCTCTATTTTATAAATCAGTGATGGGGTAATGAGTATCCACAAACTCCTTTCTCCTGGGGGAGAAGATCCAGGTTTGGAGAGACCAAAATCTTATGAAAGCTGAAGAGTCTCATTTTAGAAAAAGAATAATTACAAATACAAAACTAGGTATGAAAGGAAATACAGTATTAGAATAAGAAAATAATAACAGAAGCCTTGTAAATCTAAATAACTTTCTTCTGAAGTTTGCTTAGTCATTCTACTGAAATGGTTGTACAGAATTGCTTCTTAATTGCAATCTGGCTTCTCCTCTCTACCCAGAACACTTTATAAACTCCAGCACTCACAGAGGCCCATGCACAGAAATAACCTAAAGCTTAAATTCATTAGTTTCACTTTATAATTTACCTAAGGAGAAGGTTAAAGGAAGCACTGTTAAAATAAGATAGTGTTGTAACAATTGCCTTTCTGGTGTCTGCAGGAGTGATTCTGAGGTAAGGAGCGAGCAGACAAGACTCCTGGGTACACGTGGAATTGTCAGGTTCATGATGGAAGCTATGTTGTTCATGTTTCAGAAGGGCTGCAGAGTACAAAGTGAAGAGTTGCTTTTGTCATTCCATTAGTTCTGCTTTCCCCATTCTTCCAAACTTCTGGTACTTTTATATACTTTATTTAAGAATGAGCTCCACGCTAGTGTGTTCAGTTATGATACTACGAAAGACCTGCCAGGACCGCTGGGAGGAACACCATATTGGATCTTAACAGTGTGCTAATTACTTATGACATTTATGTAAAAAGGCAATTGTGCCTATTTAAAAAAAATTGAATGTATTCTTTTTACTGATTGCCTTCCTAATCTCAATTGCATATGTCACCTGAGGTAGGATGAGATATTCAAAATACAGCAAACACTTCCTTCCTGAAAATGCCAAAATCATTAGCTTGATTTGCGTCAGTAGATGGGAGTACAAAGCTGAGCCCTGACTGATGACAATATCAGTGATTTGAAGGTTGATTAATTTTTTTATTTTTACACCTTTGATTTAGCAGAGCCTAAACTTTTTCTTAGCAGAGCCTAAACTTACAAAATTTGATTGTGTAAAAAGAAATTTTGAACAGACTTTTCTATGGAATCTTTTGTTTTAATCTTTATTTTTCCGTGCATATGGCAAAGCAGATACTTATTAAAATTAATATATTTCAGAAATATAAAACAAAGAACATAAAAGTGCCCAATAATTCAACTCTCACTCCATTCTGTTAACTGGAACTCTGCTAAATTTATTACTGTATTGAAAACTTTAATAACCCTTACCTTTTCTCAGCACATATGTGTTTAGCAAGATGAGCAATAGAAGTACTCATAAAATTCTCTGTAAATTTTTCAAAGTAGTTTAAAATGAATGATTAATTTGATGGGCGCCTGGGTGGTTCAGATGATTAAGCGTCTGCCTTCAGCTCAGGTCATGATCCCAGGGTCCTGGGATCGAGTCCCACATCGGGCTCCCTGCTCCTTGGGAGCCTGCTTCTCTCTCTCTCTCTCTCTGTCTCTCATGAATAAATAAATAAAATCTTTTTTAAAAAAATGAATGATTAATTTGAATGTCAGATTTTTTTGTGTTTATTAGAAAGGTTATTTACATATGTATTATTCCTTTTCCGGTAAACAGGTTGACAATGAATTATATTCCACATTAAAACAGTCATTTATGTTGTTCTGGTTCAACTTATATGTGTTTACAATTTTGAGTATGTCTTTTCTTACCTTTTAACCTATGGACACACCTCAATTTTATTACTACCCCGGGAGTGTAACAGTACATATGGGCTACTTTATGCTGTGGTGAATAACAACTTTCTCTCCCAGTGGATTTACCTAAACGAGGTCAATTTCTCATTCACAGCACGTGTCCAGTACCAGCTTTGCAGGGACATTGTTCCTTGTGGTCGCTCAGGGACCCAGATTGATGGAGGCACTATTATTTTATAATACATCATATGAGCCCAGGATTCCTGGTCTGCCATAGGGAAAGGGAACGAAGAGAATCACATAATGCACACTTGGCGCATTGAACTCTGAGAATGGATGGTACAGTTCTCTCACGTGCCAGAAAAGAAGGAGGAATTGGTGAGCGGTAATGATTTACCACAAGTTTTTAGCCCCAAGATTGTGATTCATTATATCTCCTATTATTTCCTTCTTGTGAATAAGCCCCAATAAACTATTTGATTTGAGCCTCATATATACAATTATTTATATTATGCAGAGGAGAGAACCAAATTTAAAAAAAATTTAATTAAGTATTTAAAATCATAGAGCTAGCCAATTATGCTCCAGGCCTTTTTTTTTTTTTCAAACTTAGAAGACAGAACCCTCCTTTATCACATCATTGTTCCAAAGTAAGGAAACATATTCTGCCAAATTACATTAATATTTGCCTTTCTAATAAATCATGTGGGTAATTTTACTGCTGTATAAAATATATTTTTAAAAATTACACTAATAGATTATGTGGGAAAACATTCTATTGGCAATAAAAAGGGGGAAGGTAATATCAAATTGGAGACTTTAATTATTGAACAATATTAATTATTATTACAGAACATAATACAATTAAAGATGTCTTACATATACAAGTTAAGTGTTCAACCCAATCGAGACTGATTAGTAATGGCTTTTCCAGTGGAATTTATCTAGTTTCCTTCTCATAATTGAATTACACTTAATCTCCTCAGTATCTTAAGGATGATGAAATCAATATTGGGGTGGTGGAATGAAGACAAAAAATTTCTACCTAAAGCTACATAAATCATCTAGATAAAAAAAAAAATACAAGATAATGACAGCTACTCTCTTATATGCTGTTTTTGCTGTCCATGTGCTAAGTTCAGCATATTTTGCCAACTATTTCTTTAAGGTTATGGGCTTCGATAATCTGATTAGTCTGGGTCCAGAGAGTATAAATGTTTTAGGTTCTACCTGTAGGAAAATAGAAACCAAAACAAAACCATGGGTTCCAAGAATAAGGCAGAGGATTTGATCACTGGAAAACTTAATTTAAGTATTATTAATCTGTGTTCCATTTTGGTAATGTGTAAATCAGCTCATTTTTTGATAAAAAATTAAAACCAAGACCCTGAAAGAGATGAGGTTATTAACCCTTGCTCCCCAGCCAATTCCCATTTAGATAATTGCACTGTGCTGCAGAGCTGAATTCTTCCAGTAATTTCGTTTTGAAAAATAAAATTAGCAGACTCTGGCACCCTTTTCCAAATCGTACTGTAGTTCTATAAGTGTCCTGTTCAACAGCTGCTATGTTCCACCCCTTAAGTGGTTATGTTCCCAATTTTCCAAAATAATTCATTTTTGTAAAAATAATACATCTCATTTATATAGAGCACTCCATTTCATGATGACAATGTTATTTCCATTCAACCCACATAAACAGTATCAGTATGAGACTGAGGATAATTTCACAGATAATGAAACAGATGCCCAGAAAAGAGAAAGTAAAGGGCACTTGGGGAGCTATAGCTCTACTTCTTTTAAAAATGTTCTCCTAAACCCTCTCTAGGATGCGTGTATTTGCCCACAATGTGTCTCTTGATTAGGTCTCTACATAGAATGATAGGGGGAGTCACCTCTATCACAGGGCAGATGAAATTAGAAACTTAGGACGCATGAAAAATGCAAACAAATATGCACAGAAGTCCAAGAATATTATCCAGTCTTTTAACAGGCCTCATATTCATGATTAATTTGATAATTCTAAAAGATATTAAAAGCATGCTTTTTAACTTAATGATACAAATGAGTAAAATCCACTTGACTGTCCCAAGGTGACCGTGACATTGTGCAGGGAAGGCACAATAATGGGTAGAGGGGTGAGGCTGCTGTAACAATAGGGTTAGTGCCCTAAACATGTTGTTCTCTTCTCCTCGTTGCCCATCAGCCTTCCCCGGGGAATGTGATCCAGTGGTAGCAAGACTTCCATCTAGTTTATCAAAAAGAAACATAAGTATAGTGGTGGAAGTCATCTCTTTCTCCCTAACAAAGTCAGTGCGATTTTTCTCTCTTCCTTTTCAACTTATACGCCTCTAATTGTTTTCATTGGTCTGTTTCACTGGCTGATACTTACAAAAGCATATGAAATAGAAGCAAATCATAGATTACTCTTTTCTTGGAGTTTTGGATAAACATCTAATAACTTCTATAAAACAAGATGTGAGCTCAAAAGCTACTTTGTATTTCATCATGTAAAAATCCATCTGTTCTCATTTTATGGAGTGTTTTCATTTAAGGAATGGGATTTGACTTTTGTCAAATTCCTTTTCAGCTTCTAGTAAGATGATCCTATGTTGGGTTTTTTTCCTATTAGATTAATGTAAAATAGATTAATGGATTTATTAATCCTGAATTACCTTAGAATTTCTAGAACAAACCCCACTTGGTTATAATGTGTCACAATCTTAGTATACTCTTGGTTTCTTTTTGATTAAATGATAGGTCAGATTTTTGCTCCGCTCTTCATAAATGAGGTTGGTCAACAGTTTTCTTTCTCGTGCTTAACATTTTTTAGGTTTGGGCACCAATCTTACACCTGCTATAGAAAATTTTTGAAAGTTTTACTTAATTTTCAATGCCCTTGAGTAGTTTAAGTAGCATTTGGATTTTAAAAAAATGCTTAAGTATTTGAGAATCCCCCTGTGAAACTATTTTGGGCCTATTGCTCTCATGCATGAGAGATCTGCCACATTTTTCTGTTTCTCCTATGAAATTACCCTGTTTGAACTTTCTATTTTTATTGAGTATATCTCAACTGGGGCATATTTTATTTTGCCAGAAAGTTATGCATTTAATCTAGATTTTCAAATTTATTTGCATACAATTATGCACATAAGTCTCTTGTGATTTTTGTAACGTCCTCTCTTCTGAGGCCATTTTCTCCTTTTCATGGCTTACTTTGTATATACAGGTTTCTCCCCTTTGTTTTGTATAATTGCTTTATTTCGTGATTTTTAAAAGTTGTTCAACTCAGCTGTTTATTAGTTCTACTTTGTCAACAATAACATTAAGTGCTGCTTTTATACTAAGTTTCCTCCATCTACTATTTTGGTTCAATTTTTTTAGTATCTTAAATTCTTTGTGTTTGGTATTCATTTACTTTTAAAATTCTGATTGCATAGATATTTACTTTGACTTTGAGGGTAGAGTCTACTTTTATTGCATTATGTTCAGAGAATGTTTATCATTTCTGCATTTTTATATTTATGGAGATTTTCTTTAGGGCGTAATATATTGCAAGCATTTGTATATCTTGCATGTGCGTGTTCATTCTTCATTGTTGGGGTTTGGAACTCACTATAAATCTCTGAGATCTACCTTACTGATTATGTTGTCACGGTCTCATTTCCAATATTGTTTTTCTACTGATTCTGTCTTGATCTGGGAGATACGTGCTAAATTCTCGTAGAATTGTTGAGAATATTTCTGATTCTTCTTGCATCTTATTACTTTCTTTTTTATGCAGTTATTGTTGTATTATTGAGTACATAGATATTAAGAAATTTCTTCATTGTGAATTTTTGCCTTTGGTGTTATAAGGTCCTCTTTCTATTAAATAATACTTTTTTGGCCTGATTTACATCATGCCTGATTAGATAATGGTCGCTGTGTATTTTCCATGTGCCTTTTATTTTTAACCTTTCTGAACGTCTCTTTATTTCAGGTATTATCTTTTGTACAGGCCACAGAGATGATTTCTGTTATAAAGCCTTTCACTATGTGTTTTTTTATTTTTTCATTTTTCATTTAAGAAAGTTCATAACTTCCTTTCTAAAATTTACTCTATATGACGACATATTTATGTAGGGGGGCTCAAAAACATAAATATTGAGCCATACATATTAATTCACTTAATTTTTATGTTAGCTTAATGGACTAAAAGAGATAATGTCCACTTTAGGAAGCTCATTTTTAAAATAAGACCTAAAATCTGTATTTCTCTGATTCAATTCATATCTACATAATCCTAGTAAAAAAGGAGAAATATACAGAAGACCTGAGGGGCCACATTTTCTATTTTCAAATTAAAATTCCAAGTATGCTTTCACTTAAAATTAGTTATATTTATAACACATTTAAAAATAGAGAAAAACTAATAGAGAAAACTATTACTCTAAAGAATCATTGAAACACTGTAAAACATATATAACTAATACATATGGATTACATATAGTATGGCTATGTATATTTATGCAATTCATAAACAATTTGCATATGTTTTTAAATGGGACATGAAGTAGGAACAAGCAATGAGTGGATAAGTTTGATGAATTTAAATTTACCATGATAACAGAAAACATAGAAGAGCAAAGATAGAATTTAAATATTACAAAAAAAAAATTAAAATCTCGTATCTTTGATCTTGTCATTTGCTCCACATATCTGATAGTATGTATGTTTTCTCTTCAGAAAGTGACAGGAGTTAGTGCCGTATTTCAAAATATAAACGCTTGTGAGTGCCCGAGTGTTTGCATGCACTTACACGTTTACATAATTATGTGCTTGACATGCTATTTTTCTCCGCCTAAATTCTTTTTTTCTTTTTTTTTAAAGATTTTATTTAGTTATTTGACAGAGACAGAGCGAGAGAGGGAACACAAGCAGGGGGAGTGGGAGAGGGAGAAGCAGGGGAGCCCGACGTGGGGCTCGATCCCAGGACCCTGGGATCATGACCTGAGCCGAAGGCAGATGCTTAACGACTGAACCACCCAGGTGCCCCTCTCTGCCTAAATTCTATACAGTCCTTTAACTACATCACTTTTTTTTTTTTTAAAGATTTTATTTGTTTATTTGACAGAGAGAGAGAGAGACAGGGAGAGAGGGAACACAAGCAGGAGGAGCGGGAGAGGGAGAAGCAGGCTTCCCACTGAGCAGGGAGCCCGATGTGGGGCTCGATCCCGGAACCCTGGGATCACGACCCGAGCGGAAGGCAGACACTTAACAACTGAGCCACCCAGGCACCCCTAACTACATCACTTTTTTTGGCCATTTCTTTTCTGCTTCTGTCCCCTAACGCAACAGAAGAATGGGAATCAGAGGCTGTCTGGAAGGTGCATTTGTGCTAGCTCCTTGCCCCCTCCTAGGAAGGTGCATTCTGCACCAGCGAGTCTAGCGCCCCCCAGAGGTGAGTGAGGAAAAGCTACACAGAAAAATTAACATGCATTCTTGCTGTGCAAAGCATAAATGTCATCTAATTATTGTTTCTATTTTAATTTATATTTTTCTAAACTCAAAAAAGAAAGTATCTTCTTGTCCAAACTGTTATCTGTAGCACGCACCAATTCTAAGAAATAAGGTGAAACAGATATAAATTATTCCAAATTCACTTTATAAATTATGCTTAAAATATGAATATAACTTATCCACAAAGACAAATTTAGACTAATTTGTTTCATGTGCTTAGGAAAACAAAATCATCAAGCCCTGCCTAGGTCTCAAAACTTACTTCAGTTTTATTTTTCCAACTCTCATCTGCCAGCCCTTTTACTGCCTTGTTCAGCTTTCTTCTCCATGGCCTTTGATCACTACTTTTGAAACCAAAATAGGATTTTAAATATATATAACAGAAATGCTTCACCTTGACCACTTTGAACTAGGTCAATCTGAAGTGCAGACTTGGAGGTGAATGATTCAAAAACCTATTAATCTGTAAAGGCCCCGAGTGCCTTTTTGCCATTATTCTTTGCTTTACTCTTTTATATATAAGCCACACATCCGACAGGCAGATTCTGAAAAGGTTGTTTTGAATCTGCTATCCACAGTCCTCTTCTGGTTCAGGAGAAAAATGAGATTCACTGAAGGAAGAATTTTTGTGTCACATCATGACTGGAGAAATAGTCACTCCTCTAAAAGGCAGAAGAAATAAATCCGCAATCACATGAATTAAACTGAAGAGGCAAAGTGCTCCCTCCACATTCATGGTATCCATTGTGTGACTGTGTCATTTCTGTGGCTTCCTTTTTATTTTTATCAAAAAAGAATCTTTCGGGTAATACGCTGCGCCAATTAGCCAATCTGGATGGCTGAGGACTAAACTTTCAGAAAGAGGTTATATAATTAACAATTTCAATAGGAATATTTTAATGCCTTACCAAATCCCACGTGGCTTTTAAAAAGGGAAAGCTGGAGAGAATATTACTTAATTTACCAAAATCTTTCAACAAATTATTTTTGATCATCAATCTATGTCAGTACTGTTTTAGGCACCAGGTTTAGAATAGGGATGAACAATAAATCCTTGCCCTGACTGTGCTCTCACTCTAGTGGGACATGATCTACTAGTGTGGGAACAGAGATCCCTCATCAAATGTCACCTTTCAGAGAAAACTCTGATCAACTTACATAAATTAACATCACCCCCTAGCAACTTATCCTCCTTTATTTCTCCTCATGACAATTTTCTGACACAGATGATTTTATGGTTTGCGTGTTTATTTATTTGAAGGTGGAATTTCTCAGAAACAGGCATTTACAGATCATACAGGCAGAGCTGCTAGCGGAGAGAGGCCTGGGGCTCTCAGTCAGGGTAATGGGAGATACAGAGAGGGGGACCAGAGATAGGTCTCCAGAGTTGGATGACTGGCAAATCTTCAGAGTGGTGAGACTAGTGCTTTTCCTCAGAGAAGCAGGAATTCATATGAAAATTCTGGACCAACCTTCCTTGCCTCTTGGGTACTTGATAACAGAAGTCTAGCTTCCTGTCTTTTTTCACAGAAGGTCCACCGCCTTCTGTCCTATCATCCGTCACTCTGGGACAGCCCTTTGGCTGCCTGCCATTTCTTACTTTTAATGCATTCATCTTCCTAAACAATTTCACTTTCGTGCTGCAAAGGCTCTGCTGGAGAGCTCAGAGAGCTGGGCTCATCGACAATCTGAGAAATACCTATGACAGAAAGTGAGACATACCAAGCAAGAGGCAGAAGAGAAGGGGGAAGAAATAAAAACAGTAGAAGGAGAGTTCTAACAACAACAAAAATATATGATAGCTGGTCCACTCCCTCATCTCCTCCTCTGTGGGCCCAACCACATCTGCAGTGTCTCTGAAATGCAGTATTAGAGATAAAAGAGAGAGAGAGGAAAAAAAAAAACAGCTTGGAGGCACAGGGGACATGCAACCGCTTCCTGAAATCAATTATGGGCTTTTTTTATTCCAGGAGTCTCTCCCATTCACGTGGTTTCAGGTCTCACTTATTGCTGGGAATTTAGTGTTTAATACAAATTAAATATTTCCACTTATTCTCTCCTGCTGTTTTATTTTATGCTCATCATTTTATTGGTTAATAATAGAATATAAAAGCTATGAATTCAAAAAGATTGGTAATTTACGGATATTACTATAGAATTAGACATCTTCACATGAGCTTTTATTATATTGAAAGTATTGTAAAGTCCAATATATTTCAATTTAGCAGCTGCTCAAATGTCTGTTTACATAATATACCATCTGTTTAACTTAATCCTTGACTATTAATATTCAAAAATACAAAAACAGCCTCTTTTCTGAAATGGAACTACCAAAACAGAATGGTTATATTGCCTATATGGATAAAAATACCTATACATTATATTTAATAATAGATATGCATTAGCCACATATTGTATAGAAAAAAAAACTATCATCAGCACTAGAAACACAGCAATGAACAAAACAGGTACAAATCTCTGTATTCATTGGACTTGCCCTCTAGGGAGGGGAGGATGACAGAAAACAAAAGAAGTAAGAATAATGTAGAATGTGCCATATGTTGATGAGAAATAAGGAGGACACTGAAGTGGAGAGAGGAATCCAGAATTGGGGATGAAAAGTGATTTGAGAGGTTTCCCAAAGGAGGGGACATTTGAAGTCAAACCTGAATAAGATGGAGAAAACCAGGGAGGCATTTTGAAAGAAGAGTACCTCAGAAGAGCTATTCGCTAGTGCGGTCTGTCTCAGGAAACAGCAAGTAGGCCAGTGGGCTAGAGCAGAGCAGGAAGGAGGGAAATTCACAGGACAGGAGGTGGAGAAGACAAAGGAGCCAGATGGTATGGGTTTTTACAGGTCACTGTAGGTATTAAAAACATTGTGTATTAGAAATATTTTGTCATGTCAGCAAGCATTTTCTTTTCTAAGATAAGTGTCTTAATTTCCTGAGTGAAATAGAATGTCAGTGAAGGTATTAATCCCTTTGTGTATTAGAAAAGCTTTTTTTCGTGTCAGCTAGCATTTTCTTTTCCAAGAAATGTGTTTTTCATATTTCTCGACACTCCCAAGTTTTCAATAACACCTATTTTATGCATGGTTTTCTTAATTTATGATTTTTGTAAAGATTTTATTTATTTTAGAGACAGAGAGAGCATGTGAGCAGGGGGAGGGGCAGAGGGAGAAGGAGAGAATCTCAAGCAGACTCTGTGCTGAGTGCAGAGCCCGACAGGGGGCTTGATCTCACGACCCTGAGATCACAACCTGAGCCGAAATCAAGAGTCGGGGGCATAACTGACTGAGCCACCCAGGCGTCCCCTTAATTTATGATTTCTAAATGGAGTTCTGGATCCTGGTCAAATGGATAATTGCCTGGGCTAGGGCAGGAATCACCTAAAAGCCAACAGTGCCTCATTTCCATAAAGTGTGAATTTCCTTCAGAAAATCCACTATGTGTTTTCCCATTGCACCATTTTCACTGTATTTACTGTGAATGGAAGTCTTGACCTCTCGTAACCTGAGTTATTCACAAATCATCTTTCATTCTCTTAACATAAGGAGAACAGGCCCAGTATATTCCCTAGTCCTAAAAGGTGAAATGAGCAAGAGATGATAAGGACAAATCTCTAATGACCCTGAAATATTTGATTCACTAACACACAGTGTTGTTCTAAATAGGAAGTGAAGAAATGTATGAAAACATGCCTAATTTAGTTATGATTAGTTACTTTATTATTAAAATCACTGTAATCATTATGCTTTATCACATTAGACAGCCTACAAATGTGGTAGATAATGCTTTGGCTACTACATCTTACTTTGGGCTGATAATAGACATGTAGTCAATACATTACCATTTAGCTAATCTTTATTTTTACAGACATTTTTGGTTAATGTAAGTGTAAATCTTCATATTCCCCCTAATAAAATTTATCTGGTTATACTTATTCCACTTTTCCATCCCCCTGAGGCTTTTTTAGCTACTGATGATCTCAATCCATGTAGTTTTTATCATTCTAGTTCCCTGCCACCTGATAATTTGTTCTACGTGTCATCTAAGGCCTCATTCACATTATGATAAAAAGGTTTTAACACAGTGCAACTAACAATAAAACTCTGCTATTTAAAACTAGATTATTCCCTGTCCATTGAAGTTGACTTAGATCCTTAATGTGATACACCAGATAAGATTATTTAATCAGTTTAAAATTCTCTGCAAATTCATCTCATAAATAAGACCCCAAATCATTTTTATCACTTATATAAGTGATACAAATAGCATTTTTGTCACATCATTCCCAAATCCAAAACTTGATTTTTTTTTTTTAATATTATGCCACAACAGGACAATAAATCAGGATGGTGCATGATACTGCAATAGACCTAGCTCTTTATAAACCCATTTTGTCTTTGGGGGATCGTTCTTTCCTCTGTATACAGTCACGATCATAATATGCATTGAAAATTGACATGTTTTAATTTGTCCTCCACATCACTTCCTGATTCTTACTGGTACTTCTTGAGATACAATTTTATTGTTTGCAAATGGAGAAATCATCCTCTCTACCTACTCATCTCAGAGCCCAATAACATTAAGTAGGTCCTTTGTGAGATCTATGGGAAAAGGGCATTGCTGTAACAACCTGCTGTTATTGTTACAGCCTCTTAATAACTCATTTTTCCTTGAAGAGTGCTATGATCTGGATGTTCCCCAGCTCCTTAAATACCCATAACAGCTGCATAGCCACATCTTCTAATAAATGTGCTAAAAACTTAAAAGCCATCACATGTTTCAAAATCTTTAGTTTACAGCTATTCTGCTGATAGTACAAAATTATGTCAAGTGGTCAATTTCAGAGGATTCCCAGGAGCCTTCCAAGTGACTTCATTTAGAAAACCCTTGATGTTAGCAAGTACACTGACTTGGACTTTTGTCAAATTTTTACAAGAGCTTGGCTCTGTTCCAGTTTCAGGGCCTATGTGTTATATTTAACACCTTGCGAACTCTGCTAATAGCCCCTCCATTGGTTTAAAAAGGTGCTAACTCATAAGTTGCAGAAGATCCTGTCAATTAAGACATTGTAATGGTCTGCATATTTAGAGAAAGACTTCATTAGTATCACTTTAATATTATGATATCTAGTGGGGGGGCAACACATTTTATTTATATTCATAACAACTTTTAGATTACAAAGTTTTTGGCTTTATCTATTTTAGAAAAAAATTTAAGAAGAAAACAAAATTCAGTTTCCTACCACCGAAAGAAGAACAATTTTCGTCAATTGTATACAGTGTTGAAGCTATTAAAATATGTTATCTAAAATTAGTATCATGATCTATATATAATTTTAGATCACATCTTTTTACTTAATATTACATAATGATCTCTCAACAGTAGAAGATATTTACAAAAGAATGATTTCAATGGTTGGTTATATTTTAACATTTTCCTACCTCAAAATTAACTCAAGATTGATAATGATTAGACACTTGGATCATTGCCCATTTTTCAATATTGTAACTACTTTAGCAGACAATATATTTTTACATAAAATATTCTGAATATGTTTAATGTTTTTACAAGATAACTTCTCAGAAGAAAAATTACTTCAACAACTGAAAATACAATTTTAAAGCTCTCCATACAAAACCATCAAATTATATTCCTTGAGTGTTTATGCTTTCATGCCTTTGTTGATAGCAAGTAGTAATTATGTGCTTCACACCAAGACTAACCATGGTAATTTTAATTACATTTAATTGTTCGCCTTAGGGCGCCTGGGTGGCTCAGATGGTTAAGCGTCTGCCTTCGGCTCAGGTCATGATCCCAGCGTCCTGGGATTGAGTCCCGCATCGGGCTCCCCGATCCTTGGGAGCCTGCTTCTCCCTCTGCCTCTCTCTCTCTCTCTCTCTCTCTGTCTCTCATGAATAAATAAATAAAATCTTTAAAAAAAATGGTAATTGTTTACCTTAGTTCACATATTATTGATTACTGGCAAGATTAAAAATATTTGCAGTTTACTTACCAATTTACATTTCTTCTCTGTAAGTTTTCTAAACTACTTTTGTATTACACTAAAGTTTTTTTCCTTCTCTTTGTCCATTTTAATGATTCCTGTCTTGAATTACATTTTTTGTTGTTAAAAATGCCATCCTATTCTATTGTTTCTCTTTCCCGGGTAGTTCAATTACCACTCTTTTGAGTCTTAACTTCTAATATCTTGTTTATGCTGTCAGTTTGCTTCTTTTTTTTTCTAGGGATTAAATGTTTTTTCTGTTGTCACCTTTAAGTTATTTAAACTTCTCTTTCTCTATCAAAGTCAAAAAGCATACCTATTAAAACCAGTTTTTCACTCATATGTGGAACATAAGGAATAGCTCAGAGGACCATAGGGGAAGGGAGGGAAAACTGAATGGGAAGAAATCAGAGAGGGAGACAAACCATGAGAGACTCTGGACTGTGGGAAACAAACTAAGGGTTACAGAAAGGAGGGGGGTGGGGGCATGGGGTAACCGGGTGATGGGCATTAAGAAGGGCATGTGAGGTGATGAGCACTGGGTGTTATACGCAGCTAATGAATCGTTTAACATTACATCAAAAACTAATGACGTACTATATGTTGGCTAACTGAACATAATAAAAAAAATAAAAAAATAAAACCAGTTTTGTAACATGAGCATTTTAGCATTTTAAGGTATGTTGCTTGTTCTGTCTCACTTCACTACCCAGTGTTTCCCAGCATTAGATGGCCTTTTTTTATTCAAGTTTTTATTAATTTTAGCTCAAGTATTCTTTCATCAATTACGTTTGATATTCGCTTTATGTTCCACGTTCACACTAAGCCAAAAGAAGAAGGTTTTCTGTTTTCCTTGTTTTGGCATTTAATTTAGGTCCCTTCTTTTTCACTCTTGCTTCTCACATTATACTCATTTCCAAGTTGCCTGGTGTATTTTCTGGTCAATGTTCAGACATGGCACTGTGGCCGTGTATCCAGAATCCTTCCATGTCTTAGCTATGTTTCTATTGATTTTACAGATCACTGATAATGAGGGGGATGAGGAGAGAGAAGGAAATGATATACTGAAGACAAAAGCTTAACACCCCACTCAGAAAACAGTACATAACACACACACACACAATAAATGTGAACTATCATTGTATCTCAAAGTGAGGCTATTCTTATTAATTGCACTTATAGTTAGTGAGCTCACTCCATCTATGTACTCTAGGTTATCTTCAACTTAGTTATATTTTTCACAATACATTTACTCCTTGAATTTAGCACACCCCACCCATAAGGAAGCTAATGTCACTGATGTGCATTTTATCTGCAGTTCCCACTCTTCTTTTGATTTTGGCAATTCAGTTTTTCATATAAAATCAAGCTTCCCTTAATTATGTTGTCCTATATATAGCCTCCACTTTCACTACTTTAACACCTTACTTGGTTTTAATCTTCTTTGCAGCACTTACGACCACTTGGCAAGTTATAAATTTATTGTCTATTGACACACTTCAGAATAGGGACTCTGTTGGTTCATTCATTGCTGCATTCACTGTTTAGCATGGTTTCTGGCATCAAGCACCATTCAATAAATACTGCTAATGAATGAATAAAAATCAATAAATACTCAAAATTTAATTTACAACCATTAGCTAGTATCCTATTGCTTATTGTCTATTCCAGTGAAACAATGTGTTTTAACTCCTGAGCCTCATACTCTCTTGAGCTTTCACATAGCTTTCTTAACAATTTGTTAGTATATAAGCCGTTGTCATAAGGAAGCTAATGTCACTGATGTGCAGTTTTTCTCTTTGCTTATTTCAAGGGCATCTTGAAGATAGTTGGGTGACTTCCCAACTTCTCTAATTGATATGATTATCCCCAGCAGGAGCACTTTGTGAAAATGTAGAACTCAGGCTACCAAAGTCAACCATGTTATACTCGGTCCTACCTGCAAGAATACTCTCCGCAGTCCCCTTCATAGTACTTAGGTAATCAAAATCTAAATAACATAATGTTCGATGGTCTGATCTAAATTGTAACTCCTAGCACACAAAATCAGATGAGCTTGGAATACCTTCTGTGTCTTCATAAGCCATTCCATATTTTTATGAGGACGAATTATGGTTCACTGTTTTCTTCCCAAATATAAACTCATTTGAACATATCTTACAGGAGAAAAAAAGAATGTTTAATTTCACCAGCATATGAAATGTCCTCTTCTCTGTTTCAACTACCAAAGCACCTTTTCCCTCTTTTTCAATAGTGCTTTGTAATTTCAGTTGAAGTGGGGTGGGGATTGGTGAAAAGACTTAAAATGAAGTAAACGATAGTTATCATCATAAACCAGTAACCTATAACTAAGGTTTTCTTAAGGGTTCTTGTTGATTACTATAGCTCTTCTAATGACTCAGGAATACTCATAATTTTATTGGGATCTTAATATATCTATAGCCATATTTTATTACATAAGTCATATTCATTTAGAAAATCTTACTAGTGAATGCATTAATTACATTAGGCCATCATTAAATCAGTTATGCGTAGTTTATGCAGTAGCTCTCTCTCATAGATGGAAAGAAAAGAAAGATGTTAACAGTTACCATGCTGAGCAGAGCTACAAGAAGCTGTTGCACAAATAAACATTTACATTACATGTTTGAAATACCAAAATATTTGACAATTTCTAAAAAATGTAGCAAAAACCTAAGGTGTATTATAACATAGTATGTATGAAATTTAATAAAAGTTAATCCAATATTTGGTTAAGTTAAAGCTATGGAAAACAATAAATTTGACATTCGTATGTAGTTTGGTAAATATAATAATTTATGCTGTGTCCTTGAAAATGAATAAAAAAACAAATATATTCCAGCTGTATGCATCAATACTAATGGATGGTTAAGCTAAAGGGGAAAAATTTTTAAATGCAGTACAGATACCATTTACATAAAGTTTAAAAACAAGCAAAATTAAACACTTTTATTTGTATACATGAAACATATATGGAGAATAAGAATATGCGAAACGCAAAATTCAGAATCATTGCTTTCTCCGGGTCCTAAGGCTATACGAGGGAAGCTATACAGAGTTTGGGGGGCTTTATGAGAATTTATTCAATAATCTGTTTCTTAAGTGTGATGATGGGTACGTAAGTATTTTCTGATTCTTCTTATTTTCAAATACAAATATATACATAATTTGTATAATAAAATATTTTACTATTACAGGAAATGGAAAAATCTTCATATCAGTTAAATAATGTTATTATTTAGCAAAAATTTTAGACTAAATGAATTCATAAAATGATTAATAATTTCCTATAGCTACTCAGATCATTTCTTTGCTCTTATATTCTCTCTCTTTTCTCAGTCTCTGCATTTCCAACATCTCACCAGTTTCCAGTGGATACAGAGAAAATTTTATCCAAAAAACCTTCATAATTTGTCTAGTAGGTTGTATCTCACTCATATGTCAATTTATCTTATGTTTCAACATTGTAACTACATTATTTCCTTATACATTTTCATCTAAAAAGATAGTATTTTTTCCTAAACATGGACTTCTTTACAGAAGTTAATAAAATGCCTCACACATAAGTACAATGATAAAATTTTGAAACATCAATGAATGAATATAAAACAGAATTTGAAATACATTTTTCTTGCTTTTAATTAGAGAGGATTTTTTTCAAGTTTTTATTTAAATTCCAGTTAACATATAGCATAATATTAGTTTCAGGTATAGAATTTAGTGATTCAACACTTTCATACAACACCCAGACCTTGTCACAAGTGCCCGAGAGAGGATTTTTAAATGAACCACTATATTATATTGATGCAAAGATGACTTTTTCACTTATTAGTGTCTTTAAAATCAAAGGCAGTATAGATTTAAGAAAACATAGTACTTGAATGCACATACAGAATTTGATATTCCAAACAGAAATTTCTATTTTTCTGTTTCTGTGGGGTCTCCAAGACCATATTGCCATACGATTTTCAAAAAAAAAAATGTAAAGATTATACTTATAGGCTTTTTTATAGTGCTTAAAGTTAAAGAAGAACATTCTTCTCTGGAAAAGGAGAGGGTACTGGAATTATCTAGGCATTACAAAATACCACTGATTGTTATTTAGATAATCAATCCTGATAAATACCCTTTGTTTATAAAAATAGATAAGCTACCTACTCTAATAATAGTTCTATTCCCAGGCTTGCCATTCTATACTCTTTATTAGTACTTCCTCTCCAAATATATGTTCTAGGTATGATTGCTTGAAATACCTGAATATATGTACAGAGTAAATTTGAGGTAGTTGATCTTCATGAATTTACTTAACTTACCACTACAATAGTAACATACTCATTTGACAAGGTGAAACCCACGTCTCTCTTGGTAATGACTTGATTTAGGAATTTAGCACACACTGAGGACAACCGCATGTGGAGGTGAGCATAGGGAACCTAGCCAACTTTGAGGTAAATGTCTTGAAGTCTTCCCGGAAGAGGGACTCTGCTGAGTTGTACCAGGATAACCCATTCAATTTCTCTACTTTGGCCAATAAAAACACAGGTAGAATAAATTGAAAATGCATTCTTCCTCCCAAGGTTACTTTCTTGAGTGACACTGGGAGATATTCCCAGTGTTTCACCCCTCTGCATATGCAGACACAGGACGATTGGGAGCCAGAGCATCAGATTGCTACAAAAGCAAAGTTTTCCTGCCATCTCATGATTTAATTTTCTTCTTGAATGCTGTGGTTTTATATAAAGTAATGAATCTGATTGTTCACTAAGAATGTACCTATTTTTATTTTTCACTGGCACTCTGAGAACCATTTCCTCGGAAAAATAGGAAAAAATGCTGATGGATCATCTTATTGAAATATGTGCAAAAGATTCCGAATTTTTACAAAACTAGTTTCTCATTCTCTAGAGAAGATGAAGTAGTGACAAGGAGAAGAAGGAGGGAAGTTGGAGGGGCTAATACCCAAAGGAAAGATAGAACAGGTAAGCGGAGGAATATTTGAATGGAAGGAAGTATTTCCCAACTTGATGACCAATTGATAGGAGGAAAAGGACTCAGGAAAAGAAGTTTCCTCAAACATGAAACTCTCATCAGCACTACTGCCAAATATCCATCATTGTACGTAAGTCAGCAAACCTCACCCTCCCTTCACAAACAAACAAGTTTTAAGACATACAGACCTTGTGTATAATGGCACATGAAATGAAAAACCCCTCCCTGAACAAAAGAGAACGAAAGAGAAATGAACAAAAATAACCCGTTGTTTCCCTCTGAATGGAGTAGTAGGTATCTGGCCCCTCTTAAGTGTAACTGACTTCCACTGTATAAGTACTCTTCGCCTATCCCTTCTCTTTGAAAAGCAGCAGCAGATCATCACTAGTAGTCAATGCCCTACAAGCTGCATGAGGAAGCAAATACGGCCACCAGGTACAAGTACCTAAGCACACTCAGTACCACTCATTTCAGCTTCATTGGTTCAATGAAACGTATTCAGTGTTACAATGTCAACCAAGTTATGTTGCTGAATAGCTTGTGTTAATTTTAATTTTCAGGTCCACTTCTATGTTGAGCCTTGCCTTTCACTCTGTATCTCTTGGCCTGCCTTTGACTATGACTATATAAACTGTAGAGTCTGAATAGATCTTGAAATTTTCTGTTCTGGCATGATCACACTTGTGATTTCCTTCCTTAAATGAATCAGAGTGAAAAAACAAATTCCCTATGATCTCAGATCCAGTGCAGTAATTATGCATATAGTCATCAGGGAACAAAAACTTCATGCCTAAGATTCTGAGTATCAGCTTCTGACTTCCTGTAGAACTTCAGGTCCATAGAGTGCTGCCATTAAAATGTATATGAATGTTCTGCTTCTGACAATATTTTAAGATAGGTAATCTGCAAAACCAGGTAGTTATGAAAAACCTGCATGTACTAGGAAAATATGAAAAATATGCTTTAATCCACATAGTAAGTCTCATAAGTCAGTAAGAGAGTTCATTTTTTTGTAATATCAAAGTAGCTTATATAGGAATAATCTTCACAAAGATAATTATAGAGATTAGTCAAAAGAAAAACAAAATTATTTGAGGCACTGTAGAATTATGAAAACTAAGCACAAAACCAGGAGAAACATGATCTTAGAAAGAAGGAATCCTGTATTCGCTTTCTAGAGCTGTGTAACAAATTACCATAAACTTAGCTTAAAACAACATTCATTTATCATCTCGCAGTTCTGTAGGTCAGAGGACTGCACGTTAGGCTGGGTTCTCTGTTCTGGTTCTCACGAGACTGATATTATGGTGCCAGATAGCTGTGTTCTCATCTGGAGCACAGTGCCCTCTTTCAGGGTCATTCAGACATTGGCAGAATTCAGTTACTTGCTGCCTATCATCAGGGAGTTTCTCCCAGCTCCAGATCCTGCTCTTATGTTCTTGCCACATAACTCCCTCCATCTTCAAAGCCAACAACAGAGGATTTTGTGTACATGAAATTCTCCCTTATGCTTCAAATCTCTTTCACCAAGGGAAATTTCACCAAGGGTTTATGCAGAGCGGATACACCAGGGGATAGAATCTTGGGCGCTATCTCAAAATTCTGCTACCCAGAACCACCCTGGATAAATACTCATTTTAGAAAGCTTTTACCATGACAGAATTCTACAGAACCCAAGAATGCTGAGTGACTATAACCCAAGTAGAAAGTCAGCAGTTTCAGTGTCTTAAGATACTAGAGAACAAAGATCAGAATGTCTAGAACAGCTGGAAATTGAGGGGATAAATTTCAGAAAGGAAGAAGTCATAGAAAGGAAAAAACACCTGCATATAAACTGTCATATTTTGGGGTGACCCCTATTTTATCATGTTAATATGGTAAATAACGTTGGTTAATTTTCAAATGTTGAATCACTCTTGTGTTCCTGAGATAGCTCTCACTTTGTCATGCTGCATTACCTTCACACATTCCAGATTTTATTTAAAAATATTTTGTTGAAGACTTTTACATGTATGTTCAGAGGGATATTGATCTGTAGTTTTCCTATAATATCTTTATCTGATTTGGTATTAAGGTAATACTGACCTCATGAAATGAGTTGAGAATCATCCCCTGTTCTGTTGTGTAGAAGAGATTATATGGAATTGGTATTATTTCTTTTTGAAATATTAAGTAGAATTTGATAGTAAAGTCATCTTGGCCTGAAGTTTTCTTTTTTGGAAGATTGCCTTTGCTTTTAGTGTCAAATCCAAAGAATTATTGCCAAAACTTTATCAAGGAGCTTACTCTCTTGTTTTCTCTTAGGAATTTTATAGTTTCGGGTCTTAAATTTAAGTCTTTAAACCATTTTTAGTTGATTTTTTTGTGTGTATAAGATAGGGGTCCAGTTTAATTTTTACATGTGGCTGTCTCATTTTCCCAACCATTTATTGAAGAGACTATCCTTCACCCATTGTGTATTCTTGGCTCCTTTGTCATAAATTCATTGGCCATATTGCATGGATTTATTTCTCGGGCCTTTATTCTGTTCCATTGATCTATATATCTGTTTCTATGCCAAAGCGTACTGATTTGATTATGGTATCTTTGTAATATAGTTTGAAATCAGGAAATGTAATGCTCCTGGTTTTGTTTTTTTTTCTCAAGATTGCTTGTCTATAAAATGTCTTTTGTGGTTCCACACAAATTTTAAGATTTTTTTTCTATTTCTTTGAAAAATGCTGTTGGAATTTTGATAGGGTTTGCACTGAATCTGTAGATTGCTTTGGGCAGAATGGATATTTTGAAAATATTAATTATTCTAATCCATGTGCACAGGACATCTTATCATTTATTTGTGACTTTCTTCAATTTCTTTTATCAGTCTTATAGAATCTTTTATCAGTCTATTGAAATGATCATGGGTTTTATCATTTCTCTTGTTGATGTGATATGTATCACATTAATTGATTTACAAATATTGAACCACCCTTACATCCCAGGAATAAATCACACTTGATCACTGTGTATGATTTTTAAATGTATTGTTGGATTTGGATTTAGATTTAGATTGCTAATATTCTGTTGAGGATTTTTGCATCTATGTTAATCAGAGATACTGGGCCTGTAGTTCTCTTTTTTTGTAGTGTCTTTATCTGGTTTTGGTATCAGGGTAATGCTGGCTTCATAGAATCAATTTGGAAGCTTTTTTTCTCTTCTATTTTTGGAACAGTTTGAGAAGAAGAGGTATTAACTCTTCTTTAAATGTTTAGTAGAATTCCCCTGTGAAGCCATATGGTCCTGAACTTTTTTGTTTGTTGGGAGTTTTTTGATTACTGATTCAATTTCATTGCTGGTAATTGTTCTGTTCAAATTTTCTATCTCTTCCTGCTTCAGTATTGAGAGGTTATATGTTTCTAGGAATTTATTCATTTCCTCTACATTGTTCACTTTGTTGGCATATAATTTTTCATAATATTGTCTTATAATCCTTTTTATTTCTGTGGTATCAGTTATTTCTCCTCTATCATTTCTGATTGTTTGAATTATCTCTCTCTCATTTATTTATTTTTTGATGAGCCTGACTAAAGGCTTATCAATTTTGTTGATCTTTTCAAAGAATCAACTCCTGGTTTCATTGATCTGTTCTACTGTTTGTTTTAGTGTCTGTTTCATTTATTTCTATTCTAATCTATTATTTCCTTCTACAGGTTTGGAGTTTTGTTTGTTCTTTTTCTCCCTCCTTTAGGTATAAGGTAGATTTTTGAGGTTGTGTAGTTGAGATTTTTCTTGCTTCTTGAAGTAGTCCTGTTTTGCTATAAACTTCACTCTTTGAACAGCTTTTGCTGAATCCCAAAGATTTTGGACCAGTGTGTTTTGTTTTGTTTTTATTTGTCTCCATGTATTTTTTGATTTCCTCTTTGATTTCTTTGTTGACCCATTCATTGTCTAGTAGCATGTTATTTAACTTGCATGTATTTGTGGTCTTTCCAGATTTTTTTCTTGTGGGTGATTTCTAGTTTTATAGTGTTGTGGTCAGAAAAGATGCATGGTATGACTTCAATCTTTTTAAATTTTTTGAGACTTGTTTTGTGGCCTACTATGTGATCTATTCTGGAGAATGTTCCATGTGTCCTTGAAAATAATGTGTATTTTGCTGGTTTAGGATGGAGTGTTCTGAAGAGATCTATTAGATCCATCTGGTTCAATGTGTCATTCAAAGCCATTCTTTCCTTGTTCATTTTCATTTTGGATGATCTATCCATTGATGTAAGTAAGGTATCAAAGTCCCCTACTATTACTATATTACTATCAATTAGTTCCTTTAGGTTTGTGATTAACTGCTTTATGTATATGGGTGCTCCCGTATTTTATTCTTTTTGATATAATTGTAAATGGGATTTTTTTTTTAATTTCTTTTTCAGATCAGTCTATCTTTTATGACTCATCCCCCACCCTCTCACACTATTAAAAGCTTTCCATTATGTCCTCTGGAACTTATGTCTCATCATTGACACAATTTTCTATAATCTTAACCTACTATCTCAACAACTCTTTCAGCACCTTATTTATTATTAAAGGATTATAGGAGAATATTATGAAAAATTATATGCCAACATATAATAAATTATTTTACCTAAAAGCTGAATTATCTCATGAAGATATTGACTCTCTTATACCTCTCTTAAATGTTTAATATTTTTATTACCACACCACATTTTATCACTAGCTTTTGAGGTAGATAGGTGTCTTTATTTCTCTTTAGTAATACTTTTAGATCATTTCTCTCTTCCCTCTCTGAAAGTACCTAGCTTTGAATTTCACGTCATGGGATTAATATAGCCAAGAACTCCTCCTAATTTTGGTCACCAACAGACTTCAAGGTCACTCTGCCTCATTTTTCAAATGTACTAACTCCTGAATTATTGTCACTCTCTCCTAGTCCTAGTCCTATTACTTTTGATATAAATATCTGGACGATCTGTCCAATCTGGTCTATTTGATCCTTGAACTTCTCTCCTCCAGTGATGTTATACTCTACTTTTGACTTCAGCCCTTATTTTCAAGGTCATACATTGGAACTTATCATTTTCTTTATCTTCACTGACTATAACTGCAGTTTCCAACATTCCGTTCTGTGAGCACCATCTCTTCTTGTTCTCTCTCAGTTCTTCTAGTTCCACAAATTGAGGAAACACTCAACTCCATTGGAACTTATATTCTATTGATACCACCACCCTTTTATCTCCCCTTCACCTCCTCATTTCCTTTCCCTAACACTATTAAATCTAATGGTTAAGCATTGCAAACTTTCTGCATATATCCTTAACTCTCTCACTCATCCCTTTCTTCATCTAACTGTGCTGACAAACATGCATGCATCTCTGGTTAAATCTGCATCTCCACTGCTTCCATATCTGCACTAACATAGCTTAAATATGACTGGATAAAAGTAGTATTATATTGACTGGCTTTGCCTTTAGTTTAAGAGCACAACTTTTAATGATGTTATTATAGATAATGCGACCACATATTTTATTGTCAAAACTGAAACACTTTTGATAGTGAAAAAAGGTGTTATTGGTAATTACCATAAATATAAATCAGTACTGTCCAAGGTAAATTGGGACTGTCCTGGGCCAACTGTTATGTATGGTCACTCAAATTTTTGATGAACTGCCCATAATACTATCTGAGCCAAGTGGGCATCTTTTGTATAACTGACTTCACTCAAGGGCTTCACTGCAATAATTCCCCCCTTCCTCCCATATAATTTTCTTCATACAAAGGATAGTTATTCTCAATGACCTCTACATTATTAAGTCCAATGGGAAATTATCTGTGTTCATATGACTGTACTTCCCAGTAGCATTTTACAAATATTGCCATACTCCCCCTGAAACACTTTTCTCAGATGACATCTAGAACACTACACACTTCCAGATGTCTCCTTAATTTACTGGCTGCTTCTCTGCAGAATCCTTTGCTAGATCCTCTTCATCTCCCAGGCTACTTAAAGTTTTGTGCCCTATGGCACAAACCTCAGTCCTTTTACTTTCTCTACCAACACCCATTCCCTTGTTGACTTAATCTTGGTTCTTGGAGTTAAATACTAGCTAGATGGTAATGGTTTCACATTTGTGTCTCCAAACAAGCTCTCTCTCCTTAATACAAGATGTTCATATTCAACTGCTTATGTTCTCTAGTTAGATGTCAAAAAAGTATCCAAATGTAACAAAGTTAAGATTTCCAAATCTAAACTCTTGACTTTCCCTCCAAAACTGCTATTCTCTCAGTCATCTCCTATCTTTGTTAAAGAGGGCTGGTATCCAAGATCTATAAGAACTTCTCAAACTCAACACCCCAAAAAACAAATAATCAAGTCAAAAAATTGGCAGAAGACATGAAAAGACACTTCTCTGAAGAAGACATACAAATGGCTAACAGACACATGAAAAAATGTTCATCATCATTAGCCATCAGGGAAATTCAAATCAAAACCACGTTGAGATACCACCTTACACCAGTTAGAATGGCAAAAATGGACAGGGAAAGAAGCAACAAATGTTGGAGAGGTTGTGGAGAAAGGGGAACCCTCTTACACTGTTGGTGGGAATGCAAGTTGGTACAGCCACTTTGTAAAACAGTGTGGAGGTGCCTCAGAAAATTAAAAATAGAGCTACCCTATGACCCAGCAATTGTACTCCTGGGTATTTACCACAAAGACACAGATGTAGTGAAAAGAAGGGCCATATGCACCCCAATGTTCATAGCAGCAATGTCCGCAATAGCCAAACTGTGGAAAGAGCCGAGATGCCCTTCAACAGATGAATGGATAAAGATGATGTGGTCCATATATACAATGGAATATTACTCAGCCATCAGAAAGGATGAATACCCAACTTTTACATCAACATGGATGGGACTGGAGGAGATTATGCTAAGTGAAATAAGTCAAGCAGAGAAAGTCAATTATCATATGGTTTCACTTATTTGTGGAACATAAGGAATAGCATGGAGGACATTAGGAGAAGGAAGGGAAAAAGGAAGGGGGGGAAATCGGAGGGAAAGATGAACCATGAGAGACTGTGGACTCTGAGGAACAAATAGGGTTTTAGAGGGGAGGTGGGAGAGGGGATGGGTTAGCCCGGTGATGGGTATTAAGGAGGGCACCCACTGCATGGAGCACTGGGTGTTATACGAAAACAATGGATCGTGGATCACCACATCAAAAACCAATGATGTATTGTATGGTGACTAACATAACATAATAAAATTTAAAAATTAAAAAAAAAAAAGAAAGTCTTTCAGTTGTTCAAAGCAAAAACTTGAAGTTAGTTTTTAACTCTCTTTTACTCTCCCACTCCATCTTAAAATCAACCAACAAGTCATATTCACTTTACCTTCAAAATATATCCAGAGTCTGACCAGATATTACTATCTCTACGATTACAATTCTGATCTAACTCTTCATTATTTCTTACCTAGATTATAGCAACAGATCACCTTGCGTCCTTTTTCCTCTGTAGTCTGTTCAACATAGCACCTACAGTGACTATTTAAACCTAAAACACTGTCACTATTTTGCTCAAAACCTCTGCAGGCTTCTTATTTTACTTAGAGTAAAAGTTGAAGTTCTTTGGTAGACCAACAAGCTCCTTCATTATATCGCTGCCACTTGGCGGTACCTGACATGATTAGTGTCCTCAGATTATTTTCAGTCACAACTGCTGTTTCTCAAGCATAACCAGAATACTTCCTCAGAGTACTTGTACTCACTGTTCCCTTTACCACAAATATTTTTCTTCCAGCTATCCATATATCTTTCATATGTTGCTTACATTTCACTCTCAGGAGATTCAATTCTTATATTCACAAACCACTAAAAATGCAATTTCCGTAAGAATAGTGATTTTAATCAGTTTTTTTCCTCACTGTTCTATTGCAATCACAGAGTAGATTCTCAATAAATACTCACTGAATAAATTAATGGGTGAATTCAATATTTCTTTGTTTCTTAGCAGGCTCTGATAGCTTCCTGATTTTATAATATAAAACAACGGTTGATCTCTCTAATAGTTGATGACATAATTGAAATTTTACCCCATTGACTTGGAGCAACCGTATGGTTCAAGGTAGAGAAAAAAAATCTGTCATATTTCTAAAAGGCGAGTATCCCAGAGGAACTGTAACACCAGCCTCTCTGTTGAAGTTCAGGGTCTCTTTTTACATGGCTCTTTCCTGGTCTTTCCTAACTTCAGAAAGATATGAAATCAAAAGCCAAATTCAAAAAATAAGGCCTAGACCCAAGGCAAATGGAAAACAGAAGGATGTTTATCCTATTTAAAGTCCTGAACAAAAATTTAATGATGTTTCATTAAACATTAAATGATGTTTCATTAAACATGAAACATTAATAAATGTTTCATGAGGCAACCACAATGACAGGTGTTTTTATTCTTAGTGTGTATAAGAATCCCATTGTTACTTCTTCAAAATGCAGATTACCTGACCCCATTTCTAGAGGTTTGTCTAGTGAATTTTGGGTGGGGACCAAGATCTAGATTTCTAACAAGCAACCAACCCTACCTATGATGTCAACCAAATAGCAAAACACATTGAAAAAGACTGACATACATGTTTGAAAACTGAATCCATTACTAGTCAATAGTGGTTATTTGGAGAATATGCCATTTATCTTCTTGAAGAAGCTACAGTTACAGCACACAGCTAGTTAAAGATGCAGAAATTCTTATTTCAGCCTTACATTTTCCGTCTGAGGCATCTCTAACAAAAACATGATCCCTAACTATTGAGAAAAATGTTAATTTTCTTCATTATCATCTATTTATTTAAGGATTGGTCATAAATTTGCAATTAAAATCAATCCATCTATTTGAAGTTGGTATTTCTAAATATCAACTCCATTCCAAAACAAATTACTTACTTTAAAGCACAACAAACCATATCACACCCAAACATCTCTAGGGGTCACATTGCACTCAAACCGAAGGTAGGATATTACTGATAATTAAAAAGACTGTTCTGGTAAAGGATAGGTTAATTTATTGGAAATCAACATGGAATGTCAAAAAGAATAAGGAACCTCAATTAGTAGTGCTGGTTCTGCCATTGGCAGGACTTATTTTCTATATCTTTAAAATCAATAAGCTTGACTAACAATTTCTACTTTTCTACTTGCTCAAGGTTGTATCTTCAATATAATATCTTTACAAACCAAGAAAATAAATTCATGAAAAATTTTGTCAAATTTTTAAAATAAACACTAATTTTTAGATGAAATAGTTTTAGTGATCTGGAGAATTAATTCCTTGGGAAATAATTCCTCACTTAATTCCTTATAAGTTGCATACAGAAGATCTCACTATAAATTTATGCAAATTAATTAACAGTATATATTCATATCCTTCATAATTACGAATATTGGTCAGAGGAATAAAATGTATTTAGAGAACCTATCAATGATCTCTGCTATTGTCAGCAATCTAGCACTGATTCTCAGAGACCACAAACCCTTTGAACTAAAATATATAAATCTTTTTACTTCAAAACCAAATCAATCTCGGTTTCTTTTAGAAGGTCTAACGTTATGTAATTGACCTCAAGACAAGAAGTCGTAAAAATCTGTTCAACTGATTGCATTAAAAAAGGAGAAAAAAAAATCCTCAGAGAAAATCACTAATCCTATTGCACCAAACCTGGGTTGTGGTGGTAGTTTATGTGAATATGGTTCCTATGTGTATACTAAAAATTACATTTAAGAAAAATAAAGCTACACAAATCACCTTGAAATCACATACCACATCGTTATTATTATAAATTCCCAGACCATATTAGATAATTATTCATGGTGATTATAAATTAATGAATGATTAGTATGCAATAACTAGCTAGAACCATTATTTTACCATTTATGAAACAAAGGACTTTGTGCGGAATTGTCAACATTTGTACGTGTATTGGATTTTTCCTTCTCTCAGGAAGTTCTGGCATACCAGTTGGCAGGCGATCTGGAAATATGTAGAATTTAGTATCTGAAAGAACTGTAAGGCACCACACAGAGTCTCTAATTTCCCACAAAGTGTATTTGTAGCAATTTGTAAAAGTAGTGCTGAGTTAACCCAGGTGGCCCTAATTGTTTCATAATTTGCTTCAGGATCCCCTGAAGCAATTTGGAAACAGTTGAATTTATACAACAACGTAATTTCCCATGAATTCTTTGGACCTTTGCTACCAGTCCAGATGCCAAGAATGACTCCTGGAATCTTTACAGCACTGCACTTCACTGTCCATGAGGCCTCATCATTTTTGGTTCAATAATGGTAAATAACCATTCAATAAAAAAATGAATAGGTATTGATTACATTGTAATTAGATGCCCATTATAAGATATATAAAGATTAATTCATCCTGATATTTACAATCAGGGAAAAGGCCATTATATTTTACTATAAATCATGTAATACTGTATTAGGTTCCAAAAGATTATTTCAGATAAATTCATTGCTAGTTCAGAGATGAGAACTATATATTTCTCTGTAGATATTTGTCTAAGGGTAGCATGAATTTGAATTAGACCTTGAAGGATGGGTGGATTTTGAATATATGAGAATTGGGTGGAACATATACCAAACAGAGAACAGAGCAAAAGAATATAGGTCATTTATGTATAGGAGAGTAACAAAATGGATGAGATGGGGGACATTAGGGGAGAAAGAAAGAAGAAAGGGAAGAAGGAAGGAAGGAAATGAAAGCAAAGAAAATTTGTGAAAATGCAGTATAAGTTGAGTAGTTTGAAAAAGATTGTAAAGTCATATTAGGGCAACGTCATGGAGATCTTTGAATGACTGAGTGAGACACTTAAGAGTTGCAGTTAGTGACCTGAGATTTAACAATCTGTGGTGAACATCTCGTGACCTGTTCATCCTGTATGTTCCCAATGTTTGTTTCTTGCCAAATGAAGAATCAAACCAAGATATGTCCATTTGCCATGATTATAATTGCTGCAACAATTTGGCTTATTTTCTTTGACTGTCATGTCAAAACCTAATAAACATAGATTTTCTTTATAAATGTCTACTGAAAAAAGGGAGGAAGTGAAAAATATTAAATTTATGGTTTTCACTTTCTCATATTTCCTGTAGCTCCACAGTTGTTTTTGTTTTTTTTGTTTTTTTGGGGTTTTTTTTGAAACATTTGCTTCATGCTGTGAACTGACAGCCAGTCTTCAAAGTGCAATTCTCCTTAAGTGAGGACCGTTCAACATCTTTCTCCTTTTGGCAAGGAATCAATAGTGCATTAAATTCTAGAATGTGCATTCTGTTGGCAAAATCTTGCCATTTGCAATGACATGGATGGAGCTAGAGAGTATTATGCTAAGCAAAATGAGTCAGAGAAAGACAAACACCATATTATTTCACTCATATGTGGAATTTAAGAAACAAAGCCAATGAGCAAAGGAAAAAAAAGAGAGAGAGAGAGACAAACCAAGAAACACACTCATAACTATGGAGAACAAACTGATGGTTACCAGATGGGAGGTGGGTAGGGGGAGGAGTGAAATAGGTGATGGGGATTAAGGAGGGCACTTGCTGTGATGAGCACCAGGGGTGATGTATGGAAGGGTAGAATCACTATCTTGTACACTTGAAACTAATATTACACTGTATGTTAATTAACTGGAATTTAAATAAAAACAAAAAATTTAATTTATTGTATTGTTTTTATAAGACTTGAAATCTACTAGGATAAGAAGATGGTTTCTGTCTTGAATTAGTCAAAGCTAAGAGATCTAAGCTAGCTTTATATATGTATGATCCTGTTTCTAGTTTTCTCTGTCCCTGAAAAGTTTAGAAAACCTAGAGATAGCGAAGATGCTCTATCACGATCAAGAGTTTATACAAGGAAGAAGAAAAAGTTCACTAATACAATAAATAACCCCAGAAAATGAGATATTTGGTTTTGTTCTTGATGAATTAGGAGATCTCCTCCCTTGTTATGGGTAAGAGAGAGAGGAGGTTTAGTTAATAGACTGTTTCAGGAGCTGTCCTGAAGGAAAACCCCGCTTGGGCCACGATTAAGTAAGATAAATTGTTCAAGACAAGAAGAGCATAGTGCATGGCTCTTGGAGGTCAATACTAGGGTAGACCAAAACTGGGTGCAAATGAAAGTTTACCAGGAGATGATACGGACCTTTAGAGAACTGGGACAAGAAAAAACAAAGCAGCACAATAATTTTATATTTAATTTATGTAAGTGGAAAAGTCCAGTGTGAGGTACTACCACTGCATCAGTCTTAGATACGTAGGAGATGGTGGGGACTTGGATTTGTAGACAGATGAGGGGCCAGTGTGTCACTGGCAAGCTTGTGGAATAACTGGGACTATCACACTTGCCCCGTTCCTTCACTTCTATTCTCCCTCTTGGGAGCACAATGAGGGGATGGCATGGTCTATATGCAGAATAATATGGTACAATATTATAGATAGAAGAAACTAAATAAAGAGTTATTTAAAATGAAGCTAAAAATTTACTAAAATTCTAGATTGGTTATATATCATACCCACATATAAGACCCTCATTTTTTTATTCCTTTTCAATTTTCATGTTAGTTAAGAAACTTCACTCCTAAGTTATTTTATTGATTGTAGTTCTTTTGCTTTCTCCTGTGAAAATGCATATACATGGGTCAATAATTTGTTAGTTTCTGGGCAATATATTGATCCTTCTATTTGATTTTCTGTTGTCTTTGTCTTCCCATGTACTCTCATCTCTTTGAATAACACTTTCTGGAGTAAACTAATATGCTCTAACAAGGAGTTTAATTATATCTGAGCTGCAGAATATTTTGGGCAGTTTATCTACTTGAACTCAAAGTGAACCTGAACCTTTAAAGCTGTTGTTGAGACCAAACTGCTGATGGAAACAAAAATATGCATCTCTGGTTACTCATTAAATGCAAGAGTGTACAGTTTTTAAAATCATAACTAGAAATTCATGATCATAAAGCTCATTGAAATTCATGTATACAGAGTGAACACGACTATTGATGGTAGGATATCCTAAAAATTCAAGTTCTATTAAAGAGGCAGAATGCTTCACAGATTGAGTGATTTTTTTTTAAATACTAAATTACAAATAAACTAAGTACAAAAAAAATTTTCAAGGAAGTAATTTCTGTAACTGAATTCAATGTTTCCAAATTTTTTTAAATAAAATGAATTTATATACAGAGAGAAAAAATACCTTAAAAAGTTTTAGTTCTGGAAATGGTGGCATATATATATATATATATATACACACACACACACATTTTTTTTTAATCAGAGTGATACTCCTTCATTTGGCAATTAAATACTGGAAAGGGAGCCTGTCTGAAGTCACTTGAGAGAAAACAAGAACAGACAAAAACTAGAGGAGATCTCACCCTAGGGAGAAAGGAAATATTCATAAGAGTCAAATTTATATGGATTTTCTGAGGGGATGATAGGGTCTATGAGGTGCTCTACACAGTTCAAGTCAAAATCTTCAGACTGATTGGTCTCAAGTCAGAGGAGATTGGGACTTTCTAATTGAGTGGAAATTGAGATTATATAAATCAGGAAAAGGATAAAGCCGTAGCTGAGGGAACCCCCAAATCTGTGTAAAAACTTCCACTAAATACTTGATTAACCCCTGAACTGTTCTTATGTGGGCAAGACTCTAATGAGTTCAAGGAAAAACAGCATATGGAAAGGTGAAAAAGCTGAGGAGAGATTTCAATTGCTGCCTACCACAGGGAAGGCAGAATTTGGTATTTGGTTCCCTTCAAGTAAACATAATTTAGAAAATACCTCTTGTCCTCTGTTGACACTCCAAAGAGCACTGCCTTAGGAGCAAAAAAATGTATCCTTGGACAATGAATTCACTGTAGGATAATGGGTCAACTGAACACAAAACCACCCTAACAAAACAAAACTAAAATGTAAGCCTACAGGACTCTAAGGTTACCTCCTGCAAGGTTACTGGCAGAAGAATAAAACAGAAGCAGAGTTTCTATAATTATCAGAAAAAACATCCAGTAAATAATACAAAGTTACCACCCATGTGGAGAAACAAGGAAATAGGAACCATGAGCAAGGGAAATGCCATTCAATAGGAAAACAATCCACAATCTACAATGTTAAAAGTAGCACAGATGAATATGAAAGTGATAGTGTTAAAATCTAAGAATTTATACAAGAATACGGATAAAATGGGTAAGGAAATAGGAAATTTAAGGAGAGATTTAGAATCTGTAAGAAGGAAAATGGAAAACCTAGAACCGAAAACTAAAATACAAATTTTTTAAATCACTGGATTAGATTAACATCAAAGTAAACAAAACAGAGGAAAGAAAATCAATATAGGAAATAGTACAGAAAACTAATACATATTTAGTTAAGCCAAATATGGCAAAAAAGAGCAGAAAAAAGGTAAAAGGTGGAAAAATTATACTATGCAGGAGTAATATTAACAAAACTGTTAGGATTCTATAAATTCAAAATAGAATTCAAGTTGAGGAGTGTTACAAATAAATAATTTCATAACAAAGAGTCAATTAGTTAAGATGACATAACAAACTAAATGTGTAATATAGCGGAAATATGTCTAAAAAAGAAAAGAAATACATTTTCTCTAGTGAAAGAGGGAAGAAACTTCCCCTCTTCCCATTCTTAGAGCATTCACTTAAGAAAACTTGTAATTGTGAATTTTTTTCTCTGCCACTCTGAGATGTATATAAATTTTTTACTTTTAAAGATTTTATTTATTCATTTGAGAGAGAGAGAGACAGAGAGCACAAGTGAGGGGAGAGGCAGAGGGAGAGGGAGAAGCAAATTCCCCAATGAGCAGGGAGCTCAATGTGGGTCTAGGTCCTAGGAGATCACAACCTGAACCAAAGATAGATGCTCAACCATCTAAGCCACCCAGGCCCCCATATGTAAATCTTTTTAAAAGATAAATAAAGCATCTTGCCAGTGTTATAAGCCTAACCCTAGCCCTCAAGGACTTGGGAGCTGTCTGGTAATGTAATCATCAAGGAAGAGAGCACCCCTCCCATGGGAGGGTAAGGGCCTAACTTTAGCTGGCTTCAAGTTCAAAACCTATGACCCATCACAGAGATGGAAGAAATTCACTTTCTTTAGATAAAGGCAGTTAGCAAACACAAGTGGCTTCCCAATTACCAGATAAATTTAGGATGTGTATCAAATGTGCTGTCAAGTCCTCTTTCTTGAGTTATCATTGAGCTTGAAAACATGTATGAAATGGGCTGCATCTGCCTGAGTATATAAAAGGATGAAATTTCTGTTTTTGCAATTTAATGGGTTACCTGTGATATACATCACATTCCAGATTAATGCTTATTTAATACGAAAACTGTGTTCTTTTTTTCCCACTTCTGTGGAGAGGTTTGCTACAGTGTCAAGAGACTTTCTTTTAAATTATTTTTTCCCAACTGTATGCACCTAATAACATAGCTTCAAAATACATGAAGCAAAATTGGTATGACTAAATGGTATAATAGAGAAATCTATACTTCTATTTAGATTTTTTTAAACTTTCCTTCCTCAATGAGTGATAGAAAGTTGACAAATTATCAATACTATACATGATTTTAAAAACACTATAAGACAAATAAAATATAAAATATATATAGTTAATAAAATATTAATCAATTTTTGTAAAACATTACAATGAGTAATTGCAGAGTACTCATTTTTTCAAGTGCAACTAGGGTATAAGATGAGCCATAAAATATTCTCAGTAAATCATTTCAAACACTGAAATACGAAGTATGTTCTCTGACAAAATGTAATGAAATTGAAAATAAGTAAGATTTCTAGAAAAGCCCAATATTTGGAAATTAAGCAACACACATCTAAATGAACCAAGGGGCAAAAAGGAAATCATATAATTTGTGGTTCTAAGAGGGAAATGTATAATTTTATACTCATATTAGAAAAAAATGTATTAGACCCATTGTCTCAACATCAACTTTTAGAAACAAGGAAACGAAGAACAAATTAAAATCAAAGCAAGTAGAAAAAGGATATGACAATGAATACAGAAACTAGTGAGTTAGGAATAGTAGTAGAAAAAATGAACAAAACTCTCATTTCATCCTTCAAAAAGTGCAAGAAAATTTACAAACACATAGAATAATCATGAAAAAAGGGAATATAAATATTATAAAAAATAAGAGAAAGTATATCATTACAGACCCTACAGATATTTAAAAGGCTAAAAGAGGAACCCACTATGAATAAATATATGATAAAAAATTTTACCATTAGATAAAATGGACAAATTCCTTCATATGATGATTTAGGAAAATTAATGCAAGATTTAGAAATATTGTCCCTTTTCAGGCCTATTTGTCATCAAGCATCATTCTATGATCACAAAATTTATTTATGCACTAACTAATATAGTAATATAATTATATAATATAAATATTATAAATATTTTGTTATATGTGTTTATTATGTTTTAGTAATTATAGTCTATCTATATTTACTCAATTTATTTGCTATTTTATTAAAAGCCTTAAGTTTGGTTTCATAGTGACAGAATCTGATTTTAGAATCCCAGTTTCTTTACAGCTCTGACTGCTTATTTAAGACACCTAATTGACACTTCAAGCCATAGCATTCTACTCAGGCAGTCACTTGATTAAAAAGGATATTAAAGACATGCATTTATGCACATGTGTGTCTATACATAATTTATACATACTAAATATTGTAAGGTATGGATGTGGCCTAACACAACTCTATTTCATAGTATCTAGATAAACCAATCATATCACTATGGTAATTAACTCTTAAAATTGTGATACTTAATATCAAAATAGCACCTTACACAGGGAATTTGTTGCAATTTCTATTAAAAAAACTGAACTATTAAGAGCAGAGTCGCATGATATTCTGTGGACAAAGCTACTGATGCAATAGCCTCTCTTCATATGAACTCATGTGAACAAATGTAAGGCTATAATGTCTCTTAACTTGCTCAGCAGTTTCTACTGGCATTACATTATACTGGCCCATCAGGGGGAAAAGCCGGTTTATTAACACAGTCACTTACTTAGAAATACAAAAGTGGTAGAAATGATTGCTGTAACTGTCCAAGGTTTCTCTGTAGGAGATAATGATTTGCAAAACCCCTTTGAACAAATCCGATTAGGATATAGTTTTTCACACATTATCTCTGTAACACATGGTAAAGAAAACAAAACCTCTAAACACCTCAAATGAGTAAAATCTTTAGGGTATTAAATATAGTCTCCCTAACTGGGTAATGAATAGTGATTTTAAAAACTCAGAATTATCTATTTAGTAAAGAAACAAATTTAAACCTTATTCTAGTCGGTGAAAAACACATCACATTGTGAAACAAAATTGTGATTCCCATTCTCTTCATTAGTTCAGAAACCCAGGGAGTCCATACTGGGTAACTGGCTACAGCAGGAAATTCCACAGTTTAACTGTTCACTCTCAAAACTACAAATGATTTTGCTCGTTTACTTTCTATAGAAACACGACTAATTATGGGATGGTCTTAACATCTTCTAAATAAACATTTTATTTTCTAATAGCCCACATAAAACATTAGGAGGTTTCACAGTTAACTCAAAGTTACATTCTATTTTATCGTATTTTATTTTTTAGAGAGAGAGAGAGAGAGCATGTGCAAGCCGGGGGTGGGGGCCGGTGGGCAGAGGGAGAGGGAGGGAATCTTAGAGAATCTTAAGCAAGTTCCATGCTCAACACGGAGCCTAACTTAAGGCTTGATCTCATGACCCTGAGATCATGACCTGAGCCAAAATCAAGAGTTGGACACTTAACTGACTGAACCACCAACCTCAAAGTTACATTCTATTACAGAGGGTTGCGAAAATGCACTTTCAGTTTTGGTTAAACTATGACAAAAATGGGAATAAGTTAGCTCTTGATGGAACAAAGGGATCTGCATTTTCAGATATAAATACGGTGCATCTACTTCTCAAAAACAGGTGATGATGAGAAAAATGATGCATTTATTTAACCAGCATGACAGTGATATGATTGGCACATTTCAGGCACTGCTGTTTGTGTTTTTTTACAAATCCATACCTTATCATTCTTTATGTATATATTTATCAAGTATTGACAAGAGTTTATTTAACATATGTGCAAATTATGAATAAAGTTGCTATAAACACCCATGTGCAGGATTTTGTGTGAGCACAAGCTTTCTACTCCTTTGGGTAAATACCACAGAGTGTGATTGTTGGATCTTACAGTAAGAGTATGTTTAGTTTTGTAAGAAATGACCAACTGTCTTCTAAAGAGACCATAACATTTTGCATTCCCTCCAGCAATGAATGAGAGAGTACCTATTGCTTCACATCCTCCAACATTTAGTACTGTTGGTGTTAGGGATTTTGGCCATTCTCATAATATGTAGTGGGATGTCATTACTGCTTTAATTTGCATTTCTTTCATGACATATGATGTGGAGCATCTTTCTGCATGCCTATTTGCCATCTATCTCCTCTGGTGAGGTGTTATGGCTTATTTTTAAAATCAGGTTGTTTGGTTTCTTACTGTTGAGTTTTAAGAGATCTTTGTAAATTTTGGATAACACACGGCTATTTAACACTTAAAACGTGGCTAGTCTGAATTGAAATGTGCAGCAATTGTAAAATAGACACCAAATTCTGAAGGTGTAGTATAGCAAAAAAATCTTACTAACATTGCTTACATTGTTTGTAATTGAAATAATATTTGAGTGAACTGATTAAATTAAGCACATTATTAAAATTAATTGCACTTTTTTCTACTTCTTTGTAATGTGGCCACTAGAATTTTCAATTTAACTATGTAGTTCACACTTGCAATATGTTGAGGTATATATGTTCTATAATATGTTCTAATATACACATACACAGCCCTCCTGACCATAATAACATCTATGCATGAATATGATGTCTTAAATATAGCACTTCCACCTTTGACACGTATCTACATTGTTAAAATCCAATTTCAGTTTTGGTAGTTTTAGGACTGCTTTCAAACAAACAAATTTAAAAACTTGCATTTTAAGGTTGTCTTGTGGCCAATGCTACATCTCACTTCCTTGCTTATAGTGTTCTGGATGAATTGTTAAACTAAAAATTATATACCTTCATGAACTGAATATTATGCATGAAAAAAGTGTTTGGTATCTTATGAAGAAAAATTCACTACAGTTTCCAGTTTTGAAAATAATCAGATATAATTAGATAATAAAATAAAGACATACCTATACATATGAAAATGAGAAAATTAGTAAAGGAAATCTAAGATACCAGTAATCTACTGAAGAAGGAATCACCAACTATATTTTACATACTTTCTATCATTTTTATTTTAAGCTTTATAGTATAAGATATAAAATTGAATGATGCATACTTTCTAAGTAACCAAGAAAAATCCCAAACTTGTTTTTAGAACTGGTGTTTTCACTTGAAATAAACCAAGTGTCTATTGTAATGCTTATTAGCAGAAACCTCTCTTTAAATTATTGTTTGAGGGAGAGAGAGAGAGAGAGAGAGAAAGGAGAGGGATAGGGATAGGGACAAGCAGACTCCATGAAGAGCACAGAGCCAGACACAGGGCTGGATCTCATGACCCTGAGATCATGACCTGAGCCGAAATCGAGAGTCGGACACTCAACCAACTGAGCCACCCAGGTGCCCCATGTACTTTAAACAATCAACACTATTGCTAGGTATTTTTCATTGAAATATGTTTTTATAAAGTTACAAGGATATTATGGATTTAAATTTGACTAAAACCTATTAATTTTAAAGAAATATCATCAGAACCCCATACTTTAAAAAACTTCTACTTAACAAGAAGTTATTTCTGAAATCCTGCCTAGGACCCTGGTTTGTTCCACAGTCAATTTATGTTGACTCACAACCCAGTTAAGCTGCTAAAACACATCTTCAGACTTGCAATTTTTAATTCTGTGTAATAGGTCTAATTGAAAAAGAATTATTCATTTATATAGATAGCACGTGTCCATTAACCCAAGTATCTACTTTTAAAAACTTGCTGTCCGAATGGGAGAAGATATTTGCAAATGACATATCAGATAAAAGGCTAGTATCCAAAATCTATAAAGAACTTATCAAACTCAACACCCAAAGAACAAAGAATCCAATCAAGAAATGGGCAGAAGACACGAACAGACATTTTTCCAAAGAAGACATCCAAATGGCCAACAGACACAGGAAAAAGTGCTCAACATCGCTCGGCATCAGGGAAATCCAAATCAAAACCTCAATGAGATACCACCTCACACGAGTCAGAATGGCTAAAATTAACTAATCAGGAAACGACAGATGTTGGCGGGGATGCAGAGAAAGGGGAACCCTCCTACACTGTTGGTGGGAATGCAAGCTGGTGCAACCACTCTGGAAAACAGGATGGAGGTTCCTCAAAAAGTTGAAGATAGAGCTACCATATGATCCAGCAATTGCACTCCTGGGTATTTACCCCAAAGATACAAAAGTAGGGATCCGAAGGGGTACGTGCACCCTGATGTTTATAGCAGCAATGTCCACAATAGCCAAACTGTGGAAAGAGCCAAGATGTCCATCAACAGATGGATAAAGAAGATATGGTATATATATATATACAATGGAATATTATGCAGCCATCAAAAGGAATGAGATCTTGCCATTTGCAATGACGTGGATAGAACTGGAGGGTGTTATGCTGAGCGAAATAAGTCAATCAGAGAAAGACATGTATCATATGACCTCACTGATATGAGGAATTCTTAATCTCAGGAAACAAACTGAGGGTTGCTGGAGTGTGGGGTGGGTGGGAGGAATGGGATGGCTGGGTGATAGACACTGGGAAGGGTATGTGCTATGGTGAGCGCTGTGAATTGTGCAAGACTGTTGAATCACAGATCTGTACCTCTGAAACAAATAATGCAATATATGTTAAGAAAAAAAAAGAAGAAGATAGCAGGAGGGGAAGAATGAAGGGGAGGAAATCGGAGGGGGAGACGAACCATGAGAGATGATGGACTCTGAAAAACAAACTGAGGGTTCTGGGGGGGGGTGGGAGAATGGGTTAGCCTGGAGATGGGTATTAAAGAGGGCACGTTCTGCATGGAGCACTGGGTGTTATGCACAAACAATGAATCATGGAACACTACATCAAAAACTAATGATGTAATGTATGGTGATTAACATAACAATAAAAAATTTTTAAAAATTAAAAAAATAAATAAAAACTTGCTGTCCTGTGGAAGGATTTCAACAGCTCTACTCAATCATGGAAAAAGTATCGATATCAGTATTTATTATTTAACTGTATGATTGCTAGATCAGATTAACCACTACCCTATTTCACATGATCTGTTTACCGTAGACTGAAAGAAAAAGAGAGAGAGAGCATGGCATATTTTTCTAGCTAAAATGTTATTTTGCACTTTATTTATTTATTTTTAAAATTTTTATTTATTTATTTGACAGAGAGAGACACAGCGAGAAAGGGAACAGAAACAGGGGGAGTGGGAGAGGGAGAAGCAGGCTCCCTGCAGAGCAGGGAGCCCGATGCGGGGCTCGATCCCAGGACCCTGGGATCATGACCCGAGCCGAAGGCAGACGCTTAACGACTTAGCCACCCAGGTGCCCCATATTTTGCACTTTAATAATGAATGGCATAATATCCTGGAGCTACTCATCCATCTTACATCAAGGAGAGTCAAGTCTCTTTTTCTAACCATTGAACTTTTTGAATTAGTAAAGTTCATGGTACCAACAAAGACAGTCAACTCAATCATGGTCATGGAAAATACTGCCAACATTAAATAATGTATTCTCTATTTCCAAAGAACCAGTGATAGGTAAGTAAAGAAGTTACACCAGGAAGATTTATCTACAAATGCATATTCCAGTCATGAACAACTGGAAGAGGCTTAAAAAGCATCACCATGTTTTATAAACCTCATTTCCAACAAAATGAATTGAAAATGACCTGCCAGAGTAAGAACAGAGTGGCATTACATGAACAAACTAGTATGAATAGCCACCAACTCTGATATTATTAAGGCTAATATGATACCTTTTTAAAGTGCTTTTATTTCATAAAAAAAGAATTGGTTTTATTTAGTATAATGAATGCTTCTTGAGTGTTTTTTGAAAATTCAATTTGCCATCAATATTGATCCCATTTACTGGCTGCCCCTAAAATCACATGAAGAGATGCAAGAAGATTTGAAATTGAATTGCATCATTTTGCAAAGTGCACACGGTTCAAAGCAAGTTCTTTTCAAAGCCCTTCGCTGACTCCTTGAAGTTCTTCCCAATTCTGATACTTTCGAGTTTCAATGATTTCTGATAGCTGACCCCCTTTACATCAATTTTATATCACAAAAATTATATATTACCTCACATCAGACACAAATCTTTTACACTCTGTTCCTATGTGTATCACTCTTATATTCTGTGCTCCACCATATCCCATTCTCGCCCTCACAAATCAGAGTCAACCCCTATGCACCAGCTTGCCCTCCTTTTCATCTCTCAATTCTGCTCTCTTCTACAAGTCAGGTGCCTGTACAAATGAACGAAGTTTCCACCAATTTTCCTACTCCACACCTACTATAACTGTATCAACAAAGAATACTACAAATTTAAAGCAGGAAATCATATCTGCGTGCAGATAGGAGTTAAAATATTAAAAAATGAGTTTATAGCATATGACCTCAGGGACTTGGTTTATGTGGTATTACTGGTCAGTTAGTAGTGAGGGCCAATATTTCATGTGATCATACCACGAGTTATTTGGGTCCAAAAACGATTAGGTGAATATGAAGTTTGCTTCAAGTGAAATTCACGTCTATTACCAAGGAAAATCTATGTGTAAATTTACAGACAATAGAACAGGAAGAAACCTTAGAACACAAATATTCTAATTATCATCTGTTGTTCTATTTTCTTCCACAGTATCTCTATCAACTGAATGTCAAATATCTGCTTGAATACTTCCATGGAAATTGTACTCAGTACCTCCTCAAATAGTCCATTTTAGAAAGCTCAAATCTGTCACAACATCTCCAATCATCCAAGGGCCTAGGACAACTAAAATTTTAAAAGAACTCCATTTTGCCCCCACCAACCACCCTCTTTATTCAGAAAAATTAAAAATAAACAACAAAATCATCAAATAGTTTACTATTTTAATGTACAATGTCTCCAGGAAATTTTTTTTGAAACTGCATTTCTATAAATGGAGAAAGGGATCTCCATATATTTGAAGAAGAAGCATCTGATCTCAGGTAAGAAGGAAGAGATATGAAAAAAATAATAATGTTGAGAGAATGGCTCTAATTTAAGAGCTGCCATCACCATTGAGGTGGGAGAGAGAAGCTCGGGCCTACATGTGTCCAGAAGGAGAAAACGGGGAAGGGGAGACATAAGACCATTATGCTCTCGGATCTGCCTTTTCCCATATGAAAACATGCTCAAGAGACAGTCCTTAAAAATTAACTGATGTGTCCTCAGGTCTGCAAGTAAGGAGCTTAGAAGTCACCACTTCATCAAAACAACAAGCAAAAAGCTGAACAAACTTAAAAAACCCACAACTTTTTTTTTGGATCTAGAAGACAGGAGGATACAAGGCAAACCACTGCCTCCAAGGTTGGAGAGAGAGCAGAAAACAAGATGCCATGACTTACCCGGGCAGACAATCATAAGTGGAAGCTGCCACAGGGGCCAGCGCCGAGTAGCAAAACCAGAGCTGTGTTTGATGACTTGCTGGAGGCTAAGTGTGGACAACTCAGAGGGTTACATAGTTCAGGAGAACTGAGTCATGGGAGGCCCCCATATTTTGTGAGGTTTACCTCCAGGAACTCAACCAGGTTCTCACAGTGGAGATCAGAGAAATCTCCCCTCGTGTATCTGGCAGGGGGAGGGCAAAATAACAACTCTGAAATCCACCAGCACACTCAGTTCTTAACAAGACCTGCCCTCAGCAGAAACTACTTAGGGAGAGCCCAACCAGCAGGGGCATTATTAGAGCTTAACTGACCTGGAGGAAGGGAAATACCCAACACCGGTGAGCTGTAGCCTCCCACGTGAGGGAAGGTCTCCAGCCCACACTAGCCATCCTATCTTAGTGGGGGAGAAATAAAAAAACTGGTAAACACTTGTGAGGTTTACCATGCAGAAGCAGAGGCTCACTAAAACACTGAGGCAAATCATAGAACGTGTCCCATCTCCCCAACCTCAACAACACATGACTAAAGGCCTATTTATAGCAGTTCCTTTTACCCAGTAGACTACATCTGGCTCTCAGGAAGAAATTACAAGGTATCTTAAAAGGCAAAAAAACTCCATTTGAAGACATAGATCAAACATCAGAACCAGAGTCAGATACAGCAGGGATATTCGAATCATCAGACCAAAATTTAAAACAACTGGGATTATGGGCTCTAATGGATAGAGTAGATAGCAAGCAAGAGTAGATGGACAATGTAAACAGAGAGAGGGAAATCCTAAGAAAGAAACTAACAGAAATGCTAGAGATCAAAAGCACTGTAACAGAAATGAAGAATCGTGAAGAGAGCCTTCAATAGGCTTATTAGTAGACTGGATGCAGCTGAGGAAACTACTCTGTTGAGGATATAGCAATAGAAACATCCAGAACTGAAAAGCAAAGAGAATAAAGACTGAAAGGAAAAAAAAAAAGACTATCCAAGGACTGTGGGCCAACTACAAAATATATAACATAGGGGCACCTGGGTGGCTCAGTCGTTAAGTGTCTGCCTTCAGCTCAGGTCATGATCCCAGGGTCCTGGGATCCAGCCACGCATCAGGCTCCCTGCTCGGCTGGCAGCCTGCCTCTCCCTCTCCCACTCCCCCTGCTGTGTTCCCTCTCTCGCTGTCTCTCTCTGTCAAATAAATAAATAAAATCTTTTATACACACACACACACACAATGTAATATTACTCAGACATAAAAAAAAAAAATGAGATCTTGCCATTTGTGACAGCATGGATGGTCCTAGAGGGTATTATGTTAAGTGAAATAAGTCAGACAGAGAAAGACAAATACCATAGGATTTCACTTAAGAGTGATATCGAAAAAATAAAACAAATGAACAAACAAAAAAACAGAACAGACTCATAAATACACAAAACATACTGGTGGTGCCAGGAGAGGAGGTGGGTGAAATAGAAGAAGGGGACTAAGATGCACAAACTTCCAGTATAAAATAAGTAAGTCACGGAGATGAAAAGTACAGCACAGGGAATATAGTCAATAATATTGTAATAATGTTATATGGTGAGAGATGGTGACCACACTTACCATGGTTATCACTGAGTAATGTGCAGATCTGTCAACTTGCAATAAAAAGGAGAAATAAAGACTTTCTCAGAAAAATAAAAATTGAAGTTTTGTTGCTAGTAAACCAGCCTTGCAAGAAATGTTAAAAAAAGATCGTTAGAGAGAAAGAAAATAGCTCTAACTCAGATCTACATGAAAGTATGCAAGAGCATCAAAGCTGTGAATTGTGTAAGACTGTTGAATCACAGACCTGTACCTCTGAAACAAATAATACATTATATGTTAAAAAAAAGAAGATAGTAGGAAGGGAAAACTGAAGGGTGGGAAATCAGAGGGGGAGACGAACCATGAGAGACTATGGACTCTGAGAAACTGAGGGTTCTAGAGGGGAGGGGGGTCGGGGATGGGTTAGCCTGGTGATCGGTATTAGAGAGGGCATGTATTGAATGAAGCACTGGGTGTTATACGCGAACAATGAATCATGGATCACTACATCAAAAACTAATGATGTAATGTATGGTGACTAACATAACATAATAAAATAAAATAAAAAACCAGTTACATCAAACAGATTTGTTCTGCAAGTTTAAGATTCTTTAACATTTTATTTTTTACTAAATGACATAATGTGTTAGTGTCTAAATAAAGTCTGGACTCCAGGCATGTACTATGTGACTCTGCACCTCAACTTCAGTTGCTGTGTTTCTTTTCACTGAGTCATGCAAAGTGTCTGTCGTCCTGCATATCCTAGGACATTGACTGATTTAATTTGATGCCCTCTGTAGATTTGAAAGAACTTTCTGAACAAGGCATAAGAGCATTTGAGACCTACTCTGATTAAACAGTGGGAACTTAGCAAGTTACCTGGTCACTATGGGCTGTGGGCTGGAAGCAGATGGTGTGATCTTTCCCACCCACTTTGCATATGGCAAAACCAGTTTGTGAAAAAAACAAGTTCTAAATAAGTGTATTTATCATTTTCGGAATAGCCTAAATAAAGAAGTAAACTGAGACAAGATCAAAATTGTCAAAAAAAAAAAAAAAAGGGTGAGTTCACTTGGGAATAGCAAGGAATCGCAAGCTACAGGTGAGTCCATGACTTGGTAATGTTATGGAAACAATGCGGTTTCCTCGTCCAGTGAGACGAAACTTTAAATGATCCTTATGTCCAAAATCTGTTAGGTGCTATACTCCTGCCAGCAGGTTTGAGGTTTGGTAAATGAAATTCATACAACTGCCCCCCATCTCATGGATTAAGTATGTTCTAGTAACTGTTTGCATGTTTTCACATTGGACTGAAACTTTATCATGTAAGCAGGCAACTGTCTGTTCTGTAGCTAACATCCTATTAGAAAAGATTATTCCCACTTAGGAACAGCCCTTGAACTTCACGGTGATCGGGGAACCCACTTCATGGATCAAACAGCTCGACAAGTCTGTGCTGTCTCGCCAGCTCTGCCGCACTTTCGTTGTGTCTTCAGGACTGGTCAACAGGACAAATGGAATTATTAAGACTCAGCTAAATTAGTGGAAACCCTTCAAATACCCTGGCCAAAAGCATTACCCTTGGTTCTTCCAAATCTTAGATCTACTTTCTTTGGGATACATAAATTTCAGCTTTTGAAATAATTACAGGACAGCCCATGAACTTAGCCCCTGCTTCTCTTGACCCACAGCTAATAAAAAGGGATACCCTTCAATTTTGCTAAGCCCTGATCAAATCAATAGGAAATAATTATGCTCTGGTAGAACAATTTTTCCCACAGTGAGCTCCTGGGAGACAGAGGCATCAAACATTACAGCCTGGAAATTTCATCTATTAGAAAAGACATCTCCAAGGAGACAAACCATAAAGACTCTTAATCTCAGGAAACAGAGGGTTGCTGGAGGGGAGGGGAGGTGGGAGGGATGGGGTGGTTAGGTGATGGACATTGGGGAAGGTATGTGCTATGGTGAGCGCTGTGAATTGTGTGTAAGACTGACGAATCACAGACCTGTCCCCCCAAAACAAATAATACATTATATGTCAATAAAAAAAATTTTGAAAAAGAAAAGACATCTCCAGACAGACTCTTTTCAACCTCACTGGAAAGGACCCTGTCATGTGTCATTAACCCCTGTGTGACAAAGCTTGAAGGAATAGACTCCTGGATTCATGTGTTACATTTAAGAAAGTCCCAAAACCCGAATGGACATGTACCCCATCTGGTGACCAGAAACTGAAAATTTCTAGGGACTGGAAATTTCAAAGTACTCAACATCTGAAACAGACAGCTCATCCAAGATATCTGACCAGGTCTGCATAACTTTCCTACTTTTTCTCTCTTTCTTCTCACTCTACATTCAGTTAAATCACGTCATCCAGACCTTCAATTATTCTTTTCCTGGTTTTCTTATAGTCCTTTACTTTAGCTCCAACACATCCCTTTATCCCCACCCTACAAAAACTCTCTGATTCTGCTAAATTTACTGATTGTTGGATTTGTTCCAGAGCAAATATTATTTTTTAACATTTTTTTCTTTATTGGAGTGATGGTGAAAACAAAATAGCTAACATTCAACTTGGAGGAAAAATAAAAACTCAAGTGAGTTTATTTTAAACACTTGTGGACTGTTGTTCTCCCACATATTTAGGGAAGGAAAATCTATGAAGCATACCAGTAGGACAAAAGAAAGTGACAATTGATCCCGTCTTTAAAAAAAAAAAAGGTCTTAAATTCTTTTTATGTATATAAAGTTGCAATTCATACCATCACGCTTGGTGCTGTGAAATGGTTGTATTCACTAGTAAACTCCGACTATCAAGTTAGTCTAGGAAAAACTAACACAAAATAAGTTTGTATAGAATAGAAGCAGAGCAAATATTGATGATTCTGAATTGGTGGCCCTGACACTATCTTTAGATGGACGGCAAAATCTATCTGGTAAAGATGTAGGATTGTCCTTTGGTACATTGAAATCACACATGTTCTCCTTTCCAAAAGACTGGTACCAAAATTATGGCTTTCCATAAGGGGATAACTCATAAGGGGATAACCCCTCACTCAGATCTGGACTCTTAATCAAAATGTTTATGTTTCAAAAAAAAAAAAGTGATAGGAATGGCAAAAGCTTAGGATATCTCTCACAAAGTATCTGTAACTATACTAATTTATACAACACAGATAAACATGAAATCACTCCCTGTTGGAATTCACAAGACTGTATCATCTCTTCCATGATTTATGGAGCAAGGGTGAGGCAAGGAAAACTGTATTATTGGTAAATGGGAAGCTGATGTGCTCCCCACTCAGTGGTGCTTCATTAGGAATTAACCAAAAATGTGGGGAATGATGGAAACTTAATGCAACTTACTGTTCCCTAGAGATCTTCCAAACATCCACCAAAATCTTCCTCATACTAGATCAGCTACTTGTTACTTCAGATCTATAGACATAGGATGCTCATAACTATTCCCAGAATGCTAGCAAACCATACTATCATGTGCTGTGTATAAATGATTATAATTCTGATCATGAGAGCCTCTCTTTCATTCCAAGGAAAAGAATTTGGGCAAAGGACCCCAACTATGCCTCATCCTTAGAAGACACTGGGTATCTCCTTTTAAGGAGAAGAAACATTAATTGAGGGGCATTATGGGATTGTTGCCCTCACACTTGATGCTAAAATTAGAAAAACTCTTCCTTCTACTGCTAATCTGGGGTCTTTCTCCTATGACTTATTGGAACTGGGAAGGTAATGACAAAAATTAACAAACAGCTGAATGACATAATTGATCAGTGATGTTTTCTTTGATCAAAAGGAGGAAATGTGGAAGAATTTCAATCTAAAATGGAACCAGAGGATATAAAATGGAAAATCTTGGGTATGTGCCCTCGGGAAACCTAACTTAAGGACTAAGAGACTGATGTCGTGTAAATGCCTGATATATAGAAAAATGCTAATATTATTATAATATAATATTAATATTATAATATTTAAGAAAATATCACTTTTATTAAGTGATAGGTAGTTGGTCAGGGGTTGCCTCATATTAACCCTGGGAAGTTTTGCATATGGTTTCCAGAGACATGAACAAGAAATGACCCGGGTTGGGTTGGTGTCGCAAAATCAACTGAATTGAGCTTTGTTTGTATGACTGCACCAGTTCTGTCTGCTCAGGGAATTTTCAAAGCTGGTCTCGTTTGTTTTTGATTTTCACAGACTGACTGAGCTCTTACCTCTTTAAATTCCTTGCTCATAAATACAGCCTACCTCAAACCCTCAACGGACTCACCCGTAATGTGCTACAGTTCGTGTGTCCTGAATCCCAATTCCTCTGCTATTCCTGAATAAACTGTTTTTGACGATTTTGAGCTTGCTTTAGTTTACACCTCTTTATTTTGGTCGACAGCCCTTTCTATATATTACTTTCATTATCCAAAAAATATGTTAATTTTGCAAACATTAGAATATCCACAGGGACAAAATGAAATGGAAACTTCAAAATATCTTAAAACTTAACTCCTCTATAGAAGTTGTTTTTAGTCCTTTGAGAAACTTTCATATGAAAATGCATAGCCACTTAAAAAAAACAAAAAACAAAACAGCATAATAGGAGAGAGATTCTGTTTCATTTTTTCAAATGCCCAGTACTCAGGAAATATTTGTAATGAACACCCTGCTTTTTTGGAAACTTCACTAAACAATGAATTGTTAACATCTTTCTAGGTCAGAAAAGACATATTCAAAAAGTCACTTTTAATGGTACACTGCATGGAAGTGTCTTTTCACTTTTCTATTTATTTCTTCACACTACATGTATCTTGAGTCTTCTCATGTATTTAAAATCTATCCAAGAAAATCTCAAGTATTACCGGTATTAGTTGAATATGCAATAAATATTTAGGATTTGACTTATTTACTCTGATTTTTCCAGGTTAAACCTCCCTATATGAGTCCTATTAAAGACTGACCCTAGTGCTGTAACCATTTATACTTACTTCCTAACGTCTAAGAACATTACAACTAAAGCTCACATTGAAACTATAGGTTTCACTTTTCCTAGATGTTTTTCCCATTGCACACTGGAAAGCTGTTTAGCCCCACCCTGCCAAGTCTATACGGAAGCAGGTAATTTGCTGTATGAGGTTTCCCCTTTCAGGCTCCTTATTTCAAATACATTCCAGGGTTTCGATATTTCATAAAATATGGCATTCTCCTAAGTGTTTTCAAATTTCAGAATAACAACATTTTAGCCTGATCTCACCTGTGGAAGACTCTTAAATCCTTGTTCTAGATATTATATTCCTTCTGAAGTTTTCTATGCTGGCATATTCTATGATGGTATATTCTATGATGGCATATTATATTGGTTTTAAAGTTTTATTCTTTCTGCATTAATAATGTAACTCTAAGCAACCAAGTCACTCAAGATTCCTTGACATATGAGTTGTCGTTTTTATTTTTGAATTCATCTGACAGCTTGCTGTCTGGCTCATTGGTATATTTAGACACTTCTCCCTATTTCTTTCTCAACATATTTGTATGCACTTTCCTACTTTCCTTTTTACATCCTTCTATCCCAGAACTACTTTTTTTTTTCTTCATAAGAATGCAAATAGACTCTATCTATCTGTGGCAGATTGGTGAGATGCTCACAACTCCATTTCATTTTCTTGGTCCCACTAGAACGTTTACATTTCTCAGCCTTGCTTGCAATACGTTTGGGCCATGAGTCAAGTATTTTGTTTTGCTTTGCCAAGGAAAAATGAAAAGAATACATGTTTTTCAACACAGGGGTATTTAAATGTGAGTCTAGCTCTGTCACTTGTGAATTTAGTTGAGTTATTCACTCTTTTTTTAAAAATAAATTTTCTATACACCTTGTATCATTTGACCTGAAGATTGAACAGGGTGCCTTCTTATTCTCATTCCTACTTCCGAAACATTTCCCTGTTCCTTGCAAAACTCTTGAGCTTTAATCTGCACTTCATCAGATTATACCAGATGCTAGTTCTCTCAGTTTTGGCCTTCTAAATACCCCAAAAGCACTCCATTTTGTTCCTTGAAGGTTTTAGTACCTGGGTCACTCTCAGTCTCCCTAAAACTACTGTCTTCATCCTTGGTGATTTTAATATCCACTTGGATGATCCTTCCAAGACACTTAACCTTAATTTTTTTGAACTCTTCTCCTCCATTGACTTTGACTTCTACCCGATTTTAGCCACTCTCAGCTGTGGTCACACTCCACCTTTCAATCACTAACAAAATCAATAATTTGTCAACATACTCACCCATAAATCATATTCTTGTACTAATACCTCCCATCTTACTAGCTTACTTTCACTAGCACTCTAACAGAAATAACTTATCAATAGACTTACACTCTATTTACATTCCTCATCTTCCTCATACCTTTACTTTCCCCTTTAAACTGGTTAAAATCCATAGTGCACAACTCAATTACTCTCTTGCACATGTACTCAACTTTCATATCCCAGGTTTGCTTTTTCACACACAACCTTGTTAAAAACAGTTTCCTACAACCTCTGTACCTACCTTAACAGCTAAAGATAAGCACAGAATAAGCCAAAATTATGTTGATTGGCCCTGTTTTCAACTTATGACAGACAATCCCAAGGAGGCCTTAATTCTGCAAAGAATTTGTAATACATTTCCCACCAGTGGGAGGATATGATAATTTCAGTCATGGATGACTATTTCATAGTATTTCTTAGAGGCTGTATAATGTAGTTGTTAATATCCCAGATGTCTATTTGACATCTTTACTTGAATCTTGAATATTCAGTTTGAACTTGTCATCTATAAAAATGAACTCATCATCTTTCCTCCAGATGGGTCCCTTTCTTCACATCTTATTTAAGGCCCACATGGTCTGCCCACCCTCCTCATATGGAGCACATTTCCTCCACATGTTCACTCTCCTCCAGCCATGCTAGCCTCCTTGCTTTTTACAAATACCTTACTGATTTTCTGCCTGTTTGATTAATCAATTGTCAATTTATCACATTGAAGCCTCCAACTCTAAAAATGGAATTTTCTATTTCTTTTTTTTTTTTTTAAGATTTTCTTTCTTTATTCATGAGAGGCAGAGAGAGGGAGAAGCAGGCTTCCCATGAACTCGATCCCAGGATCCTGGGATCAAGACCTGAGCCGAAGGCAGATGCTTAACCAACTGAGCCACCCAAGTTCTCTGGAATTTTCTATTTCTTATTTCAGTTCTATCAGATTTTACCTGAACATCACCATCAATCAAGTTGATGAAATTAACATTTATAGACTTAATCCCAAAATACCAAAACACACATTGTTTTCAGATTACAAGGAACATTTACCAATAAGACCACATTCTGGGCCATAAGGATGCATTAACAAAATTACAAGTAAAGAAATCATACAAAATATATTCTCAGACCACAATGAAACTAAATTAAAAATCAGTAACAGTAATATAGCTTGGGAATCCCAAAACATTTTGAGATTCAACAAAGTACTTCTAAATAACATATGGGTCAAAAATAAATTTCAAGATACATTTAAATTATTTTCAAATAGATGAAAATAAAAATTCAACTTATCAAAATTGTGAGATGCAGCCAAAGCAATGTGTACATAGAAATTTAGAGCATTTAATAGATCTATTAGGAAAAAAAGGTGATTAAAAGCAATAATCTAAGATTTCACTTTAGGAAACTATAGAAAGAAGGGCAATGTAAACCTAAAGCAAGCAGAAGATAGGAAACAAAAATTGTAGAAGAAAGCAATGAAATTGAAAACAGAGAAACAGCATAGAAAATCAATGAAAATGAAAGCAAACTACCAAAACTCACACAAGGTGAAAGAGATAATCTGAAGAGGCCTTGTATCTATTTAAAAAGTTGAATCAATAATTAATAACATTTCAAAAACAAAATACCAAATCAAGATGGTTTCAGTAGTGAATTCTATAGAACATTTAAGGACAAAATGATACCAATTATCTATTATCTCATCCAAAACACATAAGCAGAGGGGATACTTCCCAACTCATTCTATAAGGCCAGCATTACCTAATACCAAAAGCAGATAAAGTCATTACAAGAAAAAAATCAATAGACCAATATCTCTTATAAACACAGATGGAAAAATCCTCAAAATATATTAGGAATTAAATTCAACAATATATTAAAATTATTATGCATAGAACCAAGTGAGATTTATCCCAAGTATGCCATGATGGTTTAACATTCAAAAATCAATAAAGGTAATCCACCATATCAACAAACTAAAGAAGAGAAATAATGTTGGGACACCTGGGTGGCTCAGTCATTAACTGTCTGCCTTCGGCTCAGGTCATGATCCCAGGGTCCTGGGATCAAGCTCTGTATCAGGCTCCCTGCTCAGTGGGAAGCCTGCCTCTCCCTCTCCCGCTCCCCCTGCTGTGTCTCTCTCTGTCAAATAAATAATTAAAATCTTCAAAAAAAAAAAGAAGAGAAATAATGTGATTATATAAATTGATGCTGAAAAGCCTTTGACAAAATTCACCAACCATTTAGCGATAAAATCTTTCAGAAATTATGAATAGAGGGATACTCTCTCAATTTGATAAGGAACATCTGAAAAATTACAGCTAACATCAAACTTGGGTTAGTATATACACATATATTTTTCAGCTCTGATAGCTGAAAGGGCCTAAAAGAAATGATACCCAGTAGCAATGAGCACCCTAGTACCCAAATTTTGTTTCTAATACTATTCTCCAATAAAAATGACGAAGTCTTCAAAGGCAAAGGACTGATTCCAGGCTGGGGCAATAAATATACAAAATGACCATGGTACATCTCATAGTGCCAAAAGATAATGAACTGCTAATATAGATAGATGATAGATAGATGATAGATAGATAGACGGATGGATAGATAGATAGATAGATAGATAGATAGATAGATAGATAGGGATATGTCAAAGGGGCACAAAATCCAACTGAAAGAATTCCTAATAACCAAACTGGAACAATTAAGCAACCAAGTGAATAAGCTAGTATTGGATTATGACAAAAAAGTCTTTAAGAAATATTTATGAGTCTAGGGGCGCCTGAGTGGCTCAGTCGGTTAAGTGTCTGCCTTTGGCTCAGGTCATGATCTCAGGGTCCTGGGATCAAGTCCGTGGGGAGCCTGCTTCTAGCTCTGCCTCTGCCTCTCTCTCTCTGTCTCTCATGAATAAAGAAAGAAAATCTTTAAAAAAAGAGAGAGAGAAATAGAAAATTCCATTTTTATAGTTGGAGGCTTCCAAATATAATGTGATAAATAGATAATTGGTTAATTTCTTAGTTTCTTAAGCAAAAGAATTCCAAATAATTTATGTAGCTACTCTGCACTCCACATAGTAACTGCCTTCCAAAGAGTATAGCATGGAAAGAAAGATGGAGTATCTTTACAGTGGAGAAACCTGGCAAACACTACCTCAGCTGGATGGTCCAGATGAACCTCAACACTAATAAATCATGTTGATAGTATATACCTTGATATGATGTGATGAAAAAATTAATTTACCTCTACAAATTTCCTCCCCCAAACCCAGAAACCCCATCTAATCATGATAAGAACATCAATCAATCATCAATAGAGGGGCATCTTATAATAAATTTGAGCATTCCTCAAAATTGTCAAGGTTATCAAACAGGAGCCTAAGGGGACACATGACAAAATATAATGAGATATTGAAGATAAGATCCTGGGATAGAAAAAAAAAAAAGGACATTAGGTAAAAACTAAGGAAGTACAACTAAACTATGGATTTAATTAATACTATATCAGTATTTGTTAATTAAGTGTAATGATGTACCACTCTAATGTAAGATGTTAATAATAGGGCAAATAGAGTGTGGGGTTTATGGGAAATCTCTCTACTATCTTTACAGTTGTTTTGTAAATCTAAAACTTTATTTTTAAAAAAAGTCTTTTTAAAAAAATTGCATACTGCAGGATCCAATAAATGGTGCATCTGTTAGTAGCCAACACTCATAATGGAGTTTCCTTGTCTTTTTAAAAGATTTTTGGTAGTGAATATAAGCTTAAAACTATAAAACTTAAAACTATAGTGGCTGGAATAAAACCTAAACAGTATTAGCCAATATTTAGTTTGTTTAAATTAGAATAGAGCACCCTGTTATCAACCACAGGAACTACAGAACATTTCCACTGATACAGATATGACCCAATTTTCAAATACCAAATCCTATCTTACATATGTTACAAATAACAGGAAGGGATTCTGAGTAATTTCTCAAGGGATAGTTCCTGCCACTATAATTCACCCAGGGTGATATTATCAATATATTTATTGCATGCTAGTGCTCATACCACTAGGTAGTAAATATGTGATAGACAAAATGTATGCCAGAAAATATCCTCTAAGCAAGAAAGGTGCAAACCATTGTCAGGAAAGGATTCAAGATGGGCGTAAAATTCAAAGAGGATTAAGAGAAAGAATCAACTTAAGACAAGACAGACATACAAAGGGGTAAAGTAAAGTTACATACAAGATCATGGAGCGGTTGAAATTAGATAATTCAATATAGGATGTAAATTCAGGAAAAATGGCATCTGATGAGACTTACTCTTAAATAGGACTGGACATACTTGGCCATTATGGACAGAGAATCCAGAGAGGCAGACTAGACTACTTATTCTTTTTTTTTTTAAATATTTTATTTATTTATTTGACAGAGAGAGACACAGCAAGAGAGGGAACACAAGCAGGGGGAGTGGGAGAGGGAGAAGCAGGCTCCCCGCTGAGCAGGGAGCCCGATGTGGGGCTCGATCCCAGGACCCTGGGATCATGACCTGAGCCGAAGGCAGACGCTTAACAACTGAGCCACCCAGGAACCCTAGACAACTTATTCTATATAGAAATAAACAAAGGAAGTTTCCAGGATTTGATCTAGACTTAAAGTGAAAATTATTAAATAGGAATGTACATTTGTCTAAAAATAACATCAAAAGGATCATTTCAGGGCGCCTGGGTGGCTCAGTTGGTTAAGCAACTGCCTTCGGCTCAGGTCATGATCCTGGAGTCCCGGGATCGAGTCCCATATCAGGCTTCCTGCTCAGCAGGGAGTCTGCTTCTCCCTCTGATCCTCCTCCCTCTCATGCTCTCTGTCTCTCATTCTCTCTCTCGCAAATAAATTAAAAAAAAAAATCTTAAAAAAAAAAAAAAAGAAAGGATCATTTCAGATATCATGAATAGTAGAGGTGGTTGTTTTTACATTTTCAAGAAAAACCAAAACTGCTGAAAAATACCATTCTGACAAAGCAAAGATGATCATATATGGAGATAGAAAAGAACCTATGAATTTAAAAATGATAAATAGTCCTGAATGCCCTCAAACTCTGAATGTCTATATATAATCACGAAAGAAAGGAATGATTCCCTGATCAAAAAGATATATGGCAGCTACACAGACATTAGCACTGAAATTAATGAAACAATATTCATAATCTAAAGTTTGAAAAAATATTTGCAACAATTTGAATTATGCCAACAATAATATCATCTTCCTAACTTATTATTAAATTCTGGGAAAAAATCCAACATAAATGTTTTGATGAGCCAATATATTTACTGAAGGCTTATTTTTGTGCATTTCACACACATTTAATTAATGTTCTAAAAATATTACTTCAATGTGATTTGTAAAGATGCAGGGGTAAATAGAGACATAAATTTACCAATGGATTTTCAGACCAAGTAGGGTTTATAATGCGGTGCTGCAAAGGCTGGTGTTGTTGCTTCTTATGTCCAGAGGCAGAGGTAAAAATGCTTCAATGTAGCTCGAAATACTCTAATTTGATTCTTAACTACTTTGCATCTCTGACAAATTTCAGAGCCTGATGAAACTAACATAACCACAGCATATACTCTGAGCAACTGTATAATGGTGTCCTCACCATTGTATAAACATTCAGTATCTTCAATTTGTGTAAAACATTAAAAGTCCACTTCTTTAACCAGCTTTCCCAAATCAATATCTAATTTTCCTTCCAGAAATATATTATTTGTGAATATTAATCTTCTACATGCCATTGAGCAAATATGTATTTTCTGTTTAGCTTAGACTCACGTGTAATAGAGCAGAATAACAATACCTATCTCACAGCATTGTTAGTAAAGACAACACATGTGAAACATTTAGGAGCGTCTGGTTCATGGCAATCTCAATAATTAATAGCTACCGGTGTCATTTTTATTAATCTATTAGCATAAACTGGTCTTTGAATATTGTAGCTTTTGCATTTTTGCCCACATGGTTCCACCAAAGAGAATACTCTTACCATTTCTTTCTGCCAATCCAAATTTTATACCTCTTTAGAAACTGGTTTAATCCCTATCAGCACTCCTGCCAATAGTTCTTTAACTCACATCACTTGGTTCCTGGACTATTCTTATGACAACTCAGTACCTTCTTACTGCATTTCTATTACTATTGCTTTTGTTCATGACTATGAATTTTAATGAACTGTGTTTCATTTTACTTATTGAACTTTAAATTTGTTAATTTGAGTCCCATCTCATTTTTCTTGTCTCTATTCTCCTCAGTTGTCCCAAAATTGAACTAACTTCTCTCTCCATCCAAGGCTTCATTGCCAGTAATTGAAGCAAGATAGCAATACATATCAGGCAATATTAAATAACCCCCTGCCCATCATTGCTTCTACATACACACGTACTTACATACATATGGATGTAATGTATGTGCGGATGTAATGTGTGTGCGGATGACGTATCTTAGTTTGGGTTCCCCAGAAGCAGAAAACGGTTCATGTGTCAGGGATTTATTAAGAATGTGCTCTCAGGAGAAACTTATAAAAGAATAGTAATCTTATAACCCAATAACTGGAAGACAAATGACCCACTTTACTCCCCCCTTTTTTATTTAATTTCAATTAATTAACATATAGTGTATTATTAGTTTCAGAGGTAGAGCTCAGTGATTCATCAGTCTTATATAATACCCAGTGCTCATTACAGCATGTGCCCTCCTTAATGTCCATCACCCAGTTATCCCATCCTCCCACCCCTCCCCAAGAGCAACCCTCAGTTTGTTTCCTATGATTAAGAGTCTCTTACGGTTTGTCTCTCTCTCTGATTTTGTCTTGTTTTATTTTTCCCTTCCTTCCCCTATGATCTTCTGTTTTGTTTCTTAAATTCCACATATGAGCAAGATCATATGATACTTGTCTTTCTCTGATTGATTTATTTTGCTTAGCATAATACCCTCTAGTTCCATCCTCTAGTCATTGCAAATGACAAGATCTCAATTTTTTGATGGCTGAGTAGTATTCCATGGTATATATATACACATCTTCTTTATCCATTCATCTGTCGATGGACGTCTCTGTTTTTTCCATAGTTGGGTTATTGTGGACATTGCTGCTATAAGCATTGGGGTGCAGGTGCCCCTTCGGATCACTACATTTGTATCTTTGGGGTAAATACCCAGTAGTGCAGTTGCCAGGTCATAGGGTAACCCCATTTTCAACTTTTTGAGGAACCTCCATACTGTTTTCCAGAGGGGTTACACCAGCTTGCATTCCCACCAAAAGTGTAAGAAGGTTCCCCTTTCTCCACATCCTCACCAACATCTGTCATTTCCTGACTTGTTAATTTTAGCCATTCTGACTTGGTGTGAGGTGGTACCTCATTGTGGCTTTGATTTGGATTTCCCTGATGCCGAGTGATATTGAGCACTTTTTCATGTGTCTGTTGGCCATTTGGATGTCTTCTTTGCAGAAATGTCTGTTCATGTCTTCTGCCCATTTCTTGATTGGATTATTTGTTCTTTGGGTGTTAAGTTTGATAAGTTCTTTATAGATTTGGATACTAACCCTTTATCTGATATGTCATTCGCAAATATCTTCTCCCATTCTGTCGATTGTCTTTTGGTTTTGTTGACTGTTTCCTTTGCTGTGCAGAAGCTTTTTATCTCGATGAAGTCCCAATAGTTCATTTTTGCTTGTGTTTCCCTTGCCTTTGGAGACGTGTCTAGACATGTCATGCTGCAGCCGAGGTCACAGAGGTTACTGCCTGTGTCCTTCTCTAGGATTTTGATGGATTCCTGTCTCACAACAAATGACCCACTTTACATTGGCAAAAGTTTTGAATAGACATTTAATCAAAGAAATATGAAATGAGCCAATTGACAAAGGAAAAGATGCTCAGCATCGTATTTGTAAGAATGGAAGTTAAAGCCATAATGATATACCACTTTATACCCACTAGATTGGACTAGAAAAGACAGTGGGAAGGGTAGAGAATTACTGATAACCTCATACATTGAAAGAAGACAAGTAAAATGGGAAGCTTCCTTTGTGAAACAGTTTGGTACTTTCCAAATAAATGTAGCTTTACCACATGACCCAGCAATACCACTCCTAGGAATCTAACCAAACGAATGAAAATACATGGCCACACAAAGACTTATATGTAATGTTTATAATGCCTCCAAACTAAAAACAACCAAGTGTCTATCAACCAGTGAGCAATTAGCGAAATGTGGCTTATCCATTCAGTGGAATACTATTCAGTAATAAAAAGGAGCAAAGTACTGATATCTGCTATATGGATGACTCACAACAGTATTTTATTTTGCAAAATAATTCAGGCACACATAAAAAAACAAACAAACAAACAAAAACCTACCACATTCTTTGATTCCATTTATATGAGTTGTCCATAAAAAGGCCAGGAAGTACAGTAGTGGTTGCTTAGAACTAGGGTTGGGAACATGGGGTGACTAGGAAAGATAAATGGGATCTTTTTGGAGTACAGAAAAAATATTTTAAAATTGGATTGTTGTGACAGTCATATAACTCTGTAAATTCACACACAAAAAATAAATTCTATAGTTAAAATAGGTCAATTTTATGGGATGTGAATTATTTTTTAATAGAACTGTTTTAAAAAAAAAATTGAAGTTTGTGGAGACTTCTCCCTATTTCACTGGTAGTTACCAGAGTTACCAGCTGAAAAGGGGTCCTCTCATTTTGCAAGTGAATATCCACTGGCAAATTCTATGTTCCTGTGCTTCTTAGATTGTTAAAGATCCTTTGTCTCTTCACTCCACCACCTATGCACTATTGGTAAACCTGGGTTGTTTCTTTTGAGGGTGTGGGTTCATCTCTCCCATTCATCTTGTGTTTCATGGAGATTCCTTATCATACAGTTTTATTAATGATGTTATCCATGTAAAATTTATTTGTTTTGCTATCCCGGCTTGTTTTTCCTGGAGGATTTGGAAGATAGAGTAATTTAAAACTGCATGCTATCATCATCCTTCCCCATAAGGAAGTCTGAATTGTTTTCTAAGTCGTAAAACAAAAAATAGTATCAAAAACAAGAGACAATAAACATGATAGCATTCACAATGCTAGCCAAGCATGCAATAGAGAGATAAAAAATGCACAACGTTGCAAACGTCAAGTGAAGGAATCAGAAACTAGTTACACAAATATTTACAAGACAGTGCCAGGGTGCCATTATGGATGAATTGACATGCTTGCAGAGAAGTACATTCATATTGTTCCAGCCCTCACTTCAACTGCAGAAGTCCTGCACATTTTCAGCAGCCACTATAGAATCCACCTTTCTTTCTTTCTTTGTTTTTCCAAAGAAAATTGCCCTTGATCTACAAATGCTGAGTTAGCTGTACCCACATTTATGGTATTCCCTTTTAAATTTATCAAATTTATTAAAAGTGGTTGTTTACTTATTTGTTTCTCCCTCTAAAATGTGAGTGATTAGAAGCTAGTGGCTGTGTTAATCTTATTTATCTTAAACCCAGCAGCTCAACATATGTTTATTGAATTAATTAGCCATCTAATCATTCCTTCCTTACTGAGTCTCGATATTTGTAAACCTTCATATTTCTTCATTTTAGCTATATTTTCTATGGTTATTTTGACTTAACATTTTTGCGGTTCTCATTTTTGCCTCATAATTTTTTTAAACTTCTGATTTTTATTTTCCAACAGAAATTTCTATATTTTCGTCCTGCTTTGAATGTCCATGGCATATTGTTAAATCTGTCTTGTGATATTTATTTTATACCATTTTGTGCAATAGTTGTCTTTTTCTCTCATATTGCTACTAAAATCTAAACCATCTGTGGAAACAACTGGGACTTTCTAACTTCTGTTTCCTTGCTAGATTTTGCATGCAGTAACTATACACTATGCGTCTGATTAATTTAGAATAATTTAACTTTATTGAGGACATAACGTGTGCTAAGCATGTGTTAAACATGGAGACACAGAGTATGTATTCTCTCAATTTCTTGATCTGACAAAATATGTGGAAGCCTGTTTACAGCCTGTTTTCTTCTAATTAGATGAATTAGAAACCATATTATGAAATAAGCCTAGGTAAGAACTGCTACTTTCTTATATCTATTTATTTGTCATGCAGGGATCTCTTATCTACATTCTGTGTCTTGACAAAGCAGAGTATGATTATTAAGGTAGCAAAATGAACCCTTTAACTATTAGGATTAAAAAGATAAAACCACAGTTTTTTTCTCTTTAGTGGATAAAATTCCTTCAAGATATGCTTTATACTCCCTATGAAACTACCCAGGAGATGCATAAATCCACCATTGATTCATTAATTCTCAGTCAAAAAATTATATATCAAATGCCATATGATTTATTGAACCTTGTTGTATTTCTTATCATACAGACTCAACATATGTTTGTTATTTTGGCCAGTTGTTTTTCCTAGTAAATATATATACAGGTCATTGAACATTTCTTGTAGTATTTAATGTGAAGTAAAACTATTTTATTGCTTACCTTCACCTTGGTGTGCCTAATATCTTCCAAGATTTAATGATCTTCTTTACATGAACGAGATGCTCCAGCTTGCACACTTGAAAATTATTGGTGATTAATATCACATTTGTTTCAATTATTTCCAGCCATAACAAAATAATAAAAGTGCCTCAATCCAGTTTACATACTGATATACATCTCATTCCAAAACTTGCCAGTGATAGGCAAAAAAGAAGTATTTAGTCTATATTACTTATAAAATAGATGCAGCAGCCCTAAAGGCGACAAATACAGTCCAGCAATGTATCAATTAAATATTAAATCAAAATACTCAAGAGACATTTCAGAAAAACACAGACGGCTAAAAATTAATAAAACATATATACAACATATAGATATGATGTCTATTCACACACATATATATGATGAGTTGCTTATTAGTTTTTATATACTTATCAGTTTTATATACTTTCTATCATAGAGTTAATCAAGAAAATATATTACCATAAACTGGAAGAATTGAGAGAAATATTGGCTAATAAAATATATCCTTCAAAATAATTTTAAAATAAAGGCAAATAACTGAGAAAAATGATGAATTGATTTACTCTATACATTGAACAGATAGAAATTTATACAGAGAATTTTTACAGATTATTATGAAAACCACTATAAAAAGCCCAGTATAAAAATCAACAGTAGCAGTGAATTGCACACTTACAATTCATTTACAATTTGAAAAATAACATAGTAGATAAACATGCTAAAATGTTCACTGTATGGGATAAGAAACATTCAAAATAATTTTGCCGTTCTTGTGGCAGCTGGGAAAGTGAAGATTCAGCTGAATCTTTGAACCTGATTCATCCTGAATCATTGTCTTAGAGAGGTTTATTCTACACTGTAGATGAAATTTCCATTAAAGTTTTAATTTTAATGTGTCCCCTGAACCAGAGAAAATAGCTGAGTCAATAAAAATGCAAGTTCTAGCTTTTAATATGGGACTTTAGTAAAAGAAAATAAACCACTTGGAAATTATCACACCCTTGCAAATTGAAAATGAGGGAGACGGAAAGTAGGTAGGAAGCCCTCAACTCCTAGAACAAAGTGAAAAGGGAACTGTAAGAAAGCTGAGCCCATGCCTGAGCCCAGGTCCACCCCTCTGCCTGGAAAAAATGTGGCTAGACAGCTCTGCAGTTAGTGATCTAAAAGCAGCCATCAGCATCTGCAGGGGACTGGATGTTTTATGTTCCTCCAAAATGCATATGTTGAAATCCCAATCTCCAGCGTGATAGTATAAGGATGGTATAAGGCCTTTGGGGGATGATTAAGTCATAGGGCAGAGGCCTTCTGTCTGGGCTTAGTGCCCTTATAAGAGTGATCCCAGAGAGCTTTCTTGTCCTTCCACCATGTGAGGACACAGCAAGAAGAAGTCTGTCTATGCAGGAGGAAGCCAGTCTCACCAGGTGCCTTGATCTTGGACTTCCCAGCCTCCAGAACTGAGAAATAAATGTGTGTTGCTTCCATGCCACCCAGGCTACGGTATTCTGTTACAGCAGCCCAGATGGACTAAAATAGCATCCATCGTCTCTGCTATCAGCCACATCTATCTGATAGGATGCAACAGACACAAGGGGCAACTGCCCTGCGAACATTCATGTCGAAAGCAGTGATTTGCCCTGATGTCTTTTTTATACACTGTCATTCAAAGAAGAGTCTGAGTCTCCGACTCTCATAAATATAAATACATATATTTAATGTAATACAGTTTGTGTCCTGTGATTGAATTGTAAAGTTGGAGATAATAAGTTAGTTTTAATCTGAAACAAATGTGTTCTTATGAGCTGTTACCAAGTCTAAAACCTTCAGATTTAGGAGAATGCCTCAGGAAGGCCAAGGTTCATGTTCTTGTGGCTGTAAGCCAAGTGACTTCAATAGCATCCTGTGACAGGAAATGCTGGTGTACCATGTGTAAGAGAAACTGAATAATGGATGTCAGAAAGTTGGCAAACCACCCACCTTCCCTCTCTCTCTCTTTCTCTCTCTCTCTGTCTCAACAGCCACTAGTGAAGAAAGCAGAAAATGAGTAGGGAGAAAGCCAAATGCCTTATTCTCTGAAAGCTTGCTCTGAAAGCATGCTTTTCTAGCAGAAGGGGGAATATTTGAAATTAAACCAAGTTCAGAGCTTGCATTGTATTATTTGTTGACCTGGGCATTCTATTTACAGGATTGACATTTTGTTTGTGATTTTAAAGTGATTGCAAGCATGCCTTCTATCCTAAAGCAAGCAGAAGTCATAGTGAGCTGGAGTACTGATACAAGGAAAGGGGAAGATTTTCTCCGCTTGGTAAAATTATAACGGAAAGTGGGAGGCGAAAATCTATGCTATGATTTGAGCACAATAAACACTCAGACTTGTTAAAATACCAATTACATTTTATAAAGACAGAAGCCTATGGCAAAGGACTCCAATTCTCTATCGTCTATGCCTGAATGGGCTAATTCTATCCTGGGGTATAATAGTGGAAAAAAATTCTGATGTTTCAAGTCATGCCCCACAACCTAGTTTAGAAACAATAGAATTGAGACATTTTTTTCTCATTCTGCTTACCTCTTCCCCTTTCATAAACAGCAAAAGAAAGAAAAGAAAAAAGAAAAAACAAACTTTTATTCTCCTTCAATTGCAACAGATATTCATTTATTCATTTGTTTTTTAACTGTTGAGTCTAATATCTAGTTTATGCTCAGTCTCAGGAGGAATTTGGTGCTGAGCATATTCTCAGCCAGGAAAAATTTGCCTTTACAACCAACTTTATTAAATGATGATCACCATGTACAATAATGACCATCATAGATGCCTGGATAATCTTATAAACATATCCCTTTTTTCTATTTGTTTTCTTCACAGCATTCATCAGTACCTTCTGATACGCATGCACACATGCATACATATATGTGTGTATGTATTACATATTTATATATGATTGTTTATTGCCTACTTCTTCCAGAAACCAAGCTTCATGAATTTAGTAACTGTCTAGTTTTTTTCAGCACTATAATACCTAGTCCTACCTAGTTCTAGATCACGGTGAGACTCATGGTAGAAACTCAGTATATACACAAATAATAAATAAGCAACATATATGTGTTCAAATCAATAAAGTTGATCTACAAATAAAATGCAACTTATGTAGCTAACCTATGAGAAACAAAGCTTCCAATCCCAACTGTTGGAATCTTAACTAATTCCTATACATTTTTGAACCTCTTATTAGAGGTTACTCTTTAATAATAACTCAAATTTATCCAACCTTTGGTAACTGTCTCTTATGTGGCAAAATGGTAGAATAATTATTGTCCATTCTGTATGGTTTCTCAGAGAATATTGTTATCAAATTACCAATGGTTCTAGTTCTAAACATTGATGTAATGGTGATAAAATTTAGAAGAATAAAATAGATAAGATAAAAGTGTAAATTATTGCTAAGGTACTGGGGTTAAAAATAGCCACCAAAAGTCAAAGTTTAAAAAGCCATCCAAAGTTCATTCTAGTTACTTATTGTTATCACTTTTGAGGGGAAAACACCATATTACACCTAATTTTAAGGGTGAAATTGACATTTTCAGCACAATTCTACCATGGCCAGATCTAATAGGGTAATCTAATAAACATTAATGTCAGATATGCATAGAAAGCAAGCTAAGAGCAGTTCTCTTTACAATAAAAGTTCACTTCCATAAAGGCTACAGGTAATAAATTTAATCAATATTTTTAATTTAAATAAATTTGCTCTGACAAAGGTTTGGCATTAGCTATTTCACAAACATTTAACTAGTTCTCAAACAAATCTAAAAAGAAATAGGTGTTGACATATGGCTCTTTCTTGTCACATCTACTTGTTTTTCTTTAATTGGCTTTGGTCTCAAAATCGATATGAGTCCAAATCAGTTTTTAAATAACCTTCTACATTGCTGTGTCCTGTCTACTTCCATTTTGCATACCTTTTAAATATGTTTTTGCAATATTTAACTGTCGGCCTCAGACAATAAATAACCTTTAAATTAATTACAAAGTTGAATTTGTTGCATACTCTAAAAGGGATGGGTCACTATAAATAAAAATATATAACTCCAATGCAAACTTTAAAATGGATAGTTATATAAAATCCTATTATAAGTGTTCTGATTTCTACACAAATATATTTAAGGCTGTCTTTCTTTAGAAATCACAAAGCAATGTGTCTTGCCCACTTTGATAGTGATAAAAGATGTCACATGCAAGAAAAATTTAACTTCTTTGAATCTAGCCTTCCCTTGGACTGTATCAATACACTTAAAAGAAGATTTTAGTAATATCTCATTATTTATAATAACCTTCAAGTAAATAAAGCTTATTTATAGGGCTAGTTAAATAATGACACCGGTTGATAAGAAGAGTATAATTTCCAAGTCAAATCTGAAATAAATCCAAACAAGCACTTTGAAAGATTCTTAATTCTTTCATGATGGTAGATATCATTATATTTTATTTGTTGTTTTTAAAGAACACAACATAACAGGACATATATAGAAAGATAAGGGATATTCATGTGATTTTTGTTGAAACAGATGAAAAGAATGAAGAATGTTGATGGCTTTACTCTAACAAAGTAAACAAAAAAAGGAAAAAAGTAAAACAAAAGAGATACCCTGTACTATTGGGATCTGTTGATCACTGTCCTTATGTTACTGAACTACTTTAATTCTTAGGAGGTCAAGAGATGATTAGGGGTCAAACGCATCATTAACCGGAGTATCACTTTGAAGACTTTAACAATGATTTGTAACATTTTATGGGTAAAAAAGTATTCATATTAAGTACAGAAAAAATATCGCCCCCCCCCCAAAAAAAACCCAAACTAATACCAGAGCACATGCCCAATATTCAGAGTTGTTAGTGACAACCTATGGAGAATTTTGATGAAAACTTCTAGGAAAATCTGGAAAATATCTTGACTATAATTAACTTGACAGTACCAGAAAGGCACCCTGTGATGAGCATCTCTTAATACTACTCTACCAACTCCTCCCTTTTATTATATCACTTACCATGTTCTAAGACAATTACATGGAAGTACAATGAAGCTAAGCATTCACTTTCAACAGTATCTTTTGGTTGCCACCACCGTAGGGCCAGATATTAAACTACTCTACCAAGGAAAGGCACCTCATCACACCAGGGACTTCTGCCTCTAGCCATGCTCCACATTCTGCGCTGCATGCTGTAGATGAGTTGTGCCTTGGGAAAAATTGTGTGTTTACCCATATGTTCAGTTGTATTTCTGGGATACTTGCAAATGAGGTGATGCTTGTAAATGTTACAGGTTTATGGCTTTATACATAATGCAGTGTTGTCAAATGTAAAAGAAGAAATAAAATGCAGCTTTTGCAAAAAAAATTAAATACGTTTATCACATCTGTTGATATGGTTGAATTTTATTAACTTTGGAAATTTTCTTTTAGAAAGTATAATCGTTTTCCAAGGTTTATTAAAGATAACTTACTCCTAATAATGCATGGTATTGTGCCATGAAATTATCATGAAAAAAATAATAAAATATGTGCTCTAAAAACAGTCACATAAGCGACCTTCACGTTTATTCATGAAGAAGCAGCAGGTTCAGAATTATGGAATGGTTTGTGTCCAGGCAGTCAATTAAATGGTAGAGTATACTGTTAGACCAAAAAGTTTTAGTTCCCAAAATGCCTTAACTTGTTAACTGAAGGTAACCTAACAAAACATCTCAGGTAAAATTCCTATTAATTTGTAATCATTCTGCATATTGTTTCTGCACGTGTACTTCCTTTTAGATACAAACTTCATTTGTATTTTCCTTTTTTCTTCTCTTTTTTTAATCATTGCTGGATTATTTATTTATTTATTTATTTATTTATTTAGCTAGCTACTCTATCTTTTCGTTGCCAAAAAGTATTATGCCAGAGAGTGGAGCTTCTTGCCCATTTAAGGTTTGAGAACAGGTTGTGACCATTTTGTCCCTAAGAGCTCTAATCATCCACTTTACCCAATAAAACTGTATGAGTTCATGCGCACAGCTGCAGTTATCCTGAGGGAACCTTCAGAGTGAAGCAGCTACTACATGGTTCAATTACTTTTTTGCCCCCGAATTCAGTTGTGATGACCGATTTGCATAACAGGACCACTAAGGACCTCCACCAGAGTTTCCTCTGCCCCTGCCCCGCCCACATACAGCTGTCAACAAGAGTGCCGAGAATACTCAGTGAGGAAAGGACAGTCTCTTCAACAGGTGGTGTTGGGAAAACTGGACATCCACATTCAAAAGAATGAAATTGGACCCTTATTTTGTACCATATACAAAAATCAACACAAACTGGATTAAAGACTAAAATATAAACTCATAGGAGAAAATATCAGGGAAAATCTCCTTGACATTGGTTTTAGTGATTTCTTGGATATGATACCAAAGCAGAGGCCACAAAATAAAAACCAGACAAGTGGGACTATATCAAACTAAAAACTTTCACACAGCAAAGGAAACAATCAAGAATGAAAAACTTTCACACAGCAAAGGAAACAATCAAGAATGAAAACAATCAAAAATGAAAATGGAATGGGAGCAAATATTTGCAAATCACTTACTTGATAAGGTGTTCATACCCAAAACACAGAAGGGTCCTACAACTCAATAGCAAAACAAACAAACGAAAAACAAAACAAAACAAAACAAAACAAGTCAGGGTTTATCCAGAAGCTTCACTGGAGATAGAAGAGCAAATCTTAAGGAGGTCTTGTGCCTATAGCCACCAGACCTGTTCTCCTTCACTCACCTCCAATAGATAACAGTTACTGGATAAATGGAAATATATCTTAAATAATTTCTTTGATTAAAAACATAATCAAGCCTCATACTCCAACAGGCACACACCATATTTCACATATAATTAGCTCATAAATAAACTTAGCAATGTGTAAAAAATAAAAATAAAAAGGGGGGGGTACCTGGGTGGCTCAGTTGGTTTGGCATCTGCCTTCTGCCTTTTTAAATAGGAGTCTGTCCATTTAAAAATGGGCAAAGAACTTGAATAGGCATTTCTTCAAAAAAGACAGACAAATGACTACCAGGCATATGAAAAGGTGTTTGGCATCCCTAATCACCAGAGAAATGCAAATCAAAACCATCACAAAGAGACATCTCCTACTTGCTAAAATGGTTATTATCAGGAAAAAAAAAGATAACCTGTTGATGAGGATGTGGAGAAAATGAAAACCTTGTACACTGTTGAGGGGAATATAAAATGGTGCCATTAATATGTGGAGGTTCCTCAAAAATATAAAAATAGAATTACCATATGATTTAGCAACTCTATTTCTGAGCATATTCCAAAAGAATTGAAATCAGGATCTTGAAGAGATGTCTGCCCTCTTATGTTCACTACAGCATTATTCACTATAAGATATAGAGACAACCCAAATATCCACCAACAGAAGAATGGAAAAAGAAAATGTAGTATACACATACAATAGGATGTATTACGAATGAAACATGGGCAAGGTTGCAGCTGTTTTACTTTTTCCAAAATCATCATGATTAGAGAACTTACTCTAAGATTCTGAAAATCTTAAAAACTTATCTCTTTTTTCCCTACATTTTGCAGGTATTTTGAGGTTGAGAGCATCTCAGTCAGGAACTGTCAACTGACAGGTAAGTACTTTTAGCTTCTTCCATGATGAGACCTCATAGATTTGTCCATGAATTTCTTACACTGACAGGCCATAGGAAATCTCTAAACAATGGTTTCACAAACCACATAAAGGAACAGAATAAAGCAATAAAACATAAATTTTGATACTACAACTTCTGCTAAAGTAAGTGTGCCCTTTCAAAAGTAGTGTATTTTTTAGTATAAAACCCCTCCTGATGCTGAAAGAAGATGAAATCCAGCTATCCTGGAGACTTGCAATTTTTATGGAAGCTATGTTGACATGTGGGAGAACTTTTTTTTTCTTGTTTCTTTTTTCTTGAATTTTGTTAGTTTTCTTGCTATTTTGACAGTAAAGAATCCTATAAACACTAAAGCAAAAAAATAATCATAATTAGGTTTATCTATAAAGAGGAATAGAATTAGGCCATTTATGAAATTATTCTCTATTAATATTGGATCCCAGCACACAAATAAATAATAATTATAGTTTTATAGTAAACTAAAGGGGCTTGCAATTTCTTTAATTATCCAGTTTGTCTTTTACTTACCAAGATAACTGAAAGCCATTCTCAGATATACAAAGGCTCAATGGAATGCTAGCTATAATTTTTTTTTCTAAAACACTTATTCAAAATTTATTCTGGGCAGAGGCAGTGCCAGAAGAAGAGACAGCTGGGCAGTAACTGGGCAAAAAATAAATAGATAAATAATGAAGATAGATAGATGATAGATAGATAGATAGATAGATAAGATGGATGGATGGATGGATGGATGGATGGAAGATAGATAGATGATAGATAGATAGATAGATAGATAGATAGATAGATAGATGGATAGATGGATAGATAGATAGATAGATAGATAGATAAAAGTAGCCAGAAGGATACTAAGTAATCAAGAGGCAAATGTCATAATATGCATTCTGAAAGAACAGATTTGCTAAAGAAAAGAAGACTAAATACAGAAAAGTGGCTAAGGACTGTCACAGAGAGAAGTGAAAGTCTGTATTGCTCCTAAAAGGGAAATAAGAGGGAATAGCAAGGACCCCAGTGCACCCAATAAGCATTCTCTAATCGTTTTCTTGTTTTGTTTTTAGCATCACCTCCAAACCAAAGAAAGCATCTGAGCCTAACCAATGGCTATGTTGCAAAGAAACTATAAGATGTGAAAATACTGCTGTAGACAACAAGTGGCCGTACTGTAAAAAGAGGCTAGTAAAACAAAGGACAAATAAGAAACAGATTTTACTGCATACCAGACTGGAAGAAAATTTGATGTGGAAGTAAAAGAAATTGCCAAGGCTGAAAAATACAAGGAAAAAGAAACCAAGAAAAGATGTGATACATGAGGAAAACAGAAGGAGGAAGATCAAGATTATGACACAAACTCGGTTAGTTCCAGTACATTCGTTTTCCTGTCCGGAAGGAAGAAAATCCCCTTCTTTGGAAAGAAAATAAAACATTGAAATACAAGGCTGTATCAGATATATATAATTAGCATGTATTATATCTTTAAATAGTTCTGGCCTCGTGCTATATGAAATAGCTACTCACTTCACCTGGTAGAGTATGGGAGTGTGAAATTGGGTAGACACTGAAAACATTTCCTGTTGGTGGACCGTAAACAACACAAATTAATTATATGTGGAGTATTTTTTTTCATTTTTAATTGTGTTTGAAGCAGCTTACATAATTATTGCTGTTTTGTTACCTGAATACCATTCTGTGATTATAAAAATAAATGTAGCTCTTATGTTGATATTCTGAAGTATTTAAGAAAATATAGTTTTACATAAAAGCACATAATCTGGCTAAAAAACGTACCACAGTAAGGAAGTCAGGAACGCAAATGATAGGAGTAAGCCTGGAGTCCACGGATAAAATTCTAACTCAAACTCTCTCTTTGGCTTTGGGGACTTACTTAAAGTTGTAAAGCAGGGCTAATTACAGTAACATCTAAAAAATACTTAAGTGAGACAAGGCATACAAAGATTTCAAACAGAGCAAATGACAAGTAATCAAGAAATACACTTATAGTGTAGCTCTTGGTCTCTAATAATTAGTCTATGCTTATTTAAGAAATTACATGTTAGCATTAAGCATAAGAAAGAGAACATGTGCACATTTTAGTTTTTAGTTCAGAGATGCCTTTCAAAGCATGAAATTGAAAGAGAAATAAGATATTAGCATTACATCTCAGAAAACTTAACCAAGAATGGTTACAAAACGTAATTAAATGCCACAGCCACATACACACAAATTCAAATGTTCCCTTAGCCACTGCTCCAAAAAATGATCTCCAGTGAATGTGTCAGGGCAGCATGGGAAATACTGGTGCATAAAATAGAAGTTCATCCAACATCTTGAAGGAAAATGAGTTACTCCCCTCCAAGTGCCATATAAGTGCACATCCTTTCTGGAAACCATACTATTTGCCTTGAAGATCGAAAGAACTCATATTTCTTGAAAGATTTACAGTGATATTTACTTAAAGTATTCATTTAGATTCTAGCCACTGTAGAGTCTGTGATATTTGGATGGAGAAATAAAAATAAATATTGCTTTTTCCTTCTTCTGAAAGATTAAATATGCTTTTTCATTAAATTAATTCTTCCAAAATTCATGCAGATTGAAATGTGGAAAAGGTGTCAAACTATAACATAAAAATACACAGCTTGCATAAGTAGGAATTACACAGCCTCCCACTGATTTCTCACCCCGCTGCCCAGTCAACCTTATTTCCACTCACTTCTAGCTTTTGCTCATCACCCCAAACTTCCATTTTAATCTCATTGGGAGGTAGCTTTGATTTAGTAGAAAAAACGGGTAATTTGAAATCATGTAGATGCGACTTTTAATAGCATTTCTTGTTCATAAAAGTTTTGTGAGCCTGAGAATGTTAGTTACCACAGGCTTGAGTCCCCTCACTGCTCTTCTCATACCTAAGACGCAACCTTAGGTCACCGCGTGTCGTTATTAAAGGCACAGCCTCGGGGATTAGTCTGCCACTAACAGCTGTGTAAATTTAGTGAGTTAGTGAAACTCCCAGCCTCAGGGCAAAAATCTAGAAGTGGACGAAAAGGAGAGTCTTTATTTCATGTGATTTTCTGTGGGTTAAATGAAATAATTCCTTGAATGCTCATAGCTGAGCTCCTGGCCCCCGATGAACAATCTATAAACATTAGTTATTATTTTTGTAAGGTTTTTATGCTCAATAAATGAAATGATATCAGTTTCACTCCCCACTTTTCTCTCATTTATCCCAGAATATGTGGAAGAGGTCATTCCCGTTGCAGTTTCCCACGTGAACGTCATGTGATTTCAATCCCTTCACTTTGACACCCAGAATCTCGTGCTTCTCTTCACCCAGTATCTCAAGTGCCTGGTGTGAAGCCCGCACGTCGTGGGCGCTAAACACATATTAATTGTATTTGCTCCATTATCCCACTTGGCACTTTTAAGTAGCGCTGCTTCCACATGTCTGCTGTTATTACTTAGTATTTCTGTTTGTAACTTTCCTGAAGTTTGGTATATCTTCAAAGTTTGTTATTTCTCCCTGTCTCTAGAGACTGCTACAAAAAAGATGGTAAATATATTTTGATGACTAACTGGTTAGCAAATGAATATATGGGGTGTTTTTTTTTTTGAGTATGTATTACCTTTGTTTTATTTTTAATGTAATTGTAAGTTTATAATTTTATTTTATAATTATAAAATAATTTATAATTATTTTATTTTATAACTTTATTTTTTTATTATTATGTTCAGTTAGCCAGCATATAGTACATCATTAGTTTTTGATGTGTGTTCACTGATTCATTAGTTGTGTATAACACCCAGTGCTCATCACAACACGGGCCCTCCTTAATGCCCATCACCCGGCTCCCCACCCCCCTCCCTTCTGTAACCCTCAGTTTATTTCCCAGAGTTCAGAGTCTCTCATGTGAATATATGCTTTTTAATAATCCTAGGAGTACCTGAACAAAGATCTCATTTGCTTTTCTATAAGTATTTTGTAATCATACTTTTCAAATGATTAAATTTATTTCCTGGGAACCATTTCATACATCAAAATGCCGAAAGATACCTGTAGAGTGACTTCAAAAGGTTATGTGTCCTGCAATAACTAGATGGAAATACTTATTGTACCATTAAAATTTAGAAATACACTATTTAAATACCTTCTTTTTTGAAGGAAAAGAGTTTATTTATTTATTTTTAAAGATTTTATTTATTTGAGAGAGAGAGCAGAGAGGGAGAGAACATGAGCAGGGGGAGGGGCAGAGGGAGAGGGAGATGCAGACTCCCCACTAAGCAGGGAGCCCGATGCAGGGCTTGATTCTGGGACCCTGAAATCATGACCTGAGCCCAAGGCAGACGCTTAACCAACTGAGCCACCCAGGCGCCCCTATTTATTTATTTATTTCAGAGAGAGAAGGAGAGAGCAAGCGCAAGCAGGGAGGGGTAAAGGGGAGGGAGAGGAAGAAAGAATCTGAAGCAGACTCCACGCTGAGCATGGAACAGGAGGGGGCTTGATCCCTGGATCACGAGATCAGGACCTGAGCTGAAGCCAAGAGTCATATGCTTAACCAACTGAGCCACCCAGGCCCCTAAATCAAATAGTTTCTTTAAAATGTAAACATATTTCCTGAAAACTGACATATCTTTGAAGGCTTATAGTAGGGACACTATCCACGGTTTATTTTCAGTTCCTAACAACTTTTCTTTAAAACTCAACTTGTAAATTATTGTTTCCATAAAAGGAATGTGGCATAGAACACATACCGCTACAAAATAAGGATATGTAAGAACACTCTGAGAAAGATGGAGAGCCACAGGGCTTGCTGGGAGAAAGAGAGCCTAACCCTAGAGCTTGGGATGATTGGAAAGAATTAAAAACTGGCCAGAAACCAGGTAGGCCATTGCAGAAGAAAATGACTAGATCTTAATACATTTCAGAACACATAGGAGGGAGAAATTGATCGTTATATAATGAAGGTGTATAGAACTAGAGCTTGTAATATTTACTTACCTTTGGTACCTAATGGGGCAGAAAAAGAGGCTCAACTCCACTGAGTCACACACCAAATGCATTATGATAATGCCAGTCCAACTGTCATTGCCCAGACCTACCCAAGATGCCAGGGGCTGAAGGCAACACAGGGAAACCCAGCAGAATCTAGGATCCTTGGAGTCAGGGGATCAGTGAGCTCAGAACCTTTCTGAGAAGACAGGGAGGTGGCAGGAGGCAGACTCTTGGAGCTCAGGCTCCAAGACCTAGACACATACTTCATTGTCTAATTGGACTTCACTTATAATGCAAACTCAAAGAGAAAATCATTAAGAATTACATTCAAGAATTACATTTCAAAGAGTGCCTGGGTGGCTCAGTCATTAAGCATCTGCCTTCGGCTCAGGTCATGATCCCGGGGTCCTGGGATCAAGCCCCGCATCGGGCTCCCTGCTCAGCAGGAAGTCTGCTTCTCCCTCTCCCACTCCCCCTGCTTGTGTTCCTTCTCTCTGTCTGTGTCTCTCTCTGTCAAATAAATAAATAAAATCTTTAAAAAAAATTACATTTCAAGATAGCAACTGCAGAACATTAAATTCCAAGTATGGGGGCCCTTCTGAGTTCGGGGCTGCTTGCAATTACACTGGGCACATGAACAAGAAGTGCTGGTGCTAAGCAGTGTTCTAGGTATGGCCGACAGTGTACTGATACAAAAGAAGACAAGAAAACCTCGCCATGGGGCGCCTGGGTGGCTCAGTCAGTTAAGCGGCTGCCTTCTGCTCAGGTCATGATCCCAGGATCCTGGGATGGAGCCCCGGATCGGGCTCCCTGCTGAGCGGGAAGCCTGCTTCTCCCTCTCCCTGCAGCTCCCCCTGCTTGTGCTCGCTCTCTCTATGTGCCAAATAAATAAATAACATCTTTAAAAAAAAAGAAGAAGAAAGAAAGAAAAAACAAGAAAACCTCACCAACGCAAAGTTTGTATTCTAGTCACTGAGCACACCTTAAACAAAATCAACACATTTTACAATATGTTAGAAGATGGGAGGGTCCATGAAGAAAAATGCATCAAGGAAGGGAGAAGGATATGGAGTTATGGGCACAACAATTTTAAAGAAGTTGTTCAAGGAGGTCTCACTGAGTAGTTGAGAATTGTGCAAAACCTGAAGGGATAAGGGAGGTGAGACTTTGGATTATCTTGAAGAAGAATGTTCCAGATAGAGGGAGGAGCAAATCCATGGTCTGGAGCATTCATGAATCATTTAAGAAAAAGAAAGAGGCTAGTGTATTGGAGAATGAATAATGTGAAAAGCAGGAGGGCAGTAATTTGAGACCCAAATTTTAAAAGACTCCAAACTGTGGTGATCTGTAGACCACTGAAATGACTTTAGCTTTTCCTTTGAATGAGCAAGGGAGTTAGTGGAGAGTTTATCAAAGAATGAAATAATTCCTCTGCCTTTTAAAGGGATCTCTCTGCCTGCTTTATTGAGAAGAGACGGGAGTGGTTCAAGAGTTGCAGCAGAAAGCCAGCAGCAGAAAGTTAATGCAACGATACAATCAGGAAGATGACTGTTGGCGCTCCAGCCATTATTCTCACATCCCAGGCAGCAGATTCAGTGGGAGAAGGTCGTGCCCATCTAACTTCTGAGTGAATTTTATCACAATACAGTAGCTTAAGAAGAAGCAGAGCGAAATCACGATGAGGTGATTAAAAGGAATAAAACCTTTCCCCAAACCTTGGAGCTTCAAGAACAGTCGGCTTGGTGTCTACAACCACTAGGATAAGGGATCATACCTTTTAATGGACTCACATGAGGTACGGTGACTAATCGGGGCGCAGACTCGAGGATAGCTAAGTAACTGATATCTGTCCATAAGGGGCATAAAATTTCAGAGCATAATTTGAAAACTTTGTATTTAGTCACACATGTGTGACTTACATAGAATTAAAGAAAGCGGGACTTCTTTAAAAAAGACAAGTCTCAGAACAGGGCCTGCAAACCCACTCTAAACAAATGTCCCTTTGTGCAGACACAGCTGCCAAGTTGTCAAAAGCAGAAAGTCATTCATCCATATTCCCGTCTAGAAATGTTAGTCACTATCTGATAATCCTGCTCCCTTATAAAAAGGCTTTCTTGCCCATCTCATATATATATATATATCCATGCTGGTAAAACCACTTAAAAGTTATAGGGTGTATTTTACAATGAGTCTCAATATGCAATAGCTGTACCAACACGTAACAAGCAGACTGCCATGCGGGACTGACCAGCTCGTGTGCACACCCCCCTATGTCTATAGGTAAAGTAGATGTTGAACTTCACGGAAAGTCCTTTGATCTTTCTGTCAATGTCACAGAAGAGAAAAAAGGGATAGCCGAATTTTACTTGGGTATCTCCTCTATTAATTTTAATAACAACCTCAAGCAAGAGAGTCCCACTATCTCCTAAAGTAATATGGGGTAAATTTAATCAAGCATATTCTGTCATACTGTAGCCTTTTCTCTGACCTCCCGTACTGTAGCTATTTCCCAGACTGCTCTTTACTTCTAGAGACAAACCCAAATCTGAAAATCCCAAACCCCCACATTAATGAGGAACACTTTCTATGTGTAGGAGGAAATTTTACAAACTGATGCAGAGCCTGAAATAGACTGACACAAGTTTGAAAGTGAGTCACCTCACTTTCCAGCTTTGTGACCATAAGAAAATAAAAATAAACCCACCTAATGGTTTTTCTGTTAAAGGAAGCATGTTAAAATTATGTTTAGTATTTTCCCAAATACAGTGGTAATGCATGATCTTTATTGAAAAAATTAAAGAATGCTAAAAAGAGAAACATTTTTTAAATTGTCCCTTTAACTCATAGACAACCATTATTAACATTTGGGGACTTTCCAGTCCTTCTTAAAAAAAAAAAAAATCTATCCTTGATGACAAGTTTTTTTTTTCCTGGAGTTCTCTGACAATTAAATTCATGCCTCTGTATCTGAAGTTTCTTTGATCCCTCATGACACGTGTGACTTAATATCTTGTCTTCAGAAAATATTTTATACCATGTGGTTCCCTCAGATATTCATCCATGGTTCTGAAAGTGAGTTGTAGTTTAGAAAAATAACCTCTAAGCCTAAGGGATGAATTTCCTATTTCTACAAAAGAGGCAAGATCACAACGTTCAGTGACAAATTAAAGCAAGGATTCTCCACTCCCCCACCCACAACTCTACCCCTGTGGTTCCAGTGGCTCCTTACCCTTTAAATTTATAACCCGAGGGAAGATCTACCTTCAGTCATTATGGTTGTGGCTTATGCAATAACAACCTTAAAACTGTGGCAGAAACTAACTTACCCTCAATTATCATTCAGTGTTTATTATAATTAAATATAAACAAAGGCGATATTAGAAACAAAAATCATCTCAGTCTAAGCAGGTAGTTTGAAACAGCTCAATTTTTATCTATTAGTTACCAGAACACACTCTAGAATGTTGTGATCTTAGAGTTATGGGAAAAGTGCCTAATCTATTTTTTTGTTGTTGTTGTTTCAAGTTTTTATTTAAATTCCAGTTAGTTAACATATCCTAATCTATTTTAAATAAGAGTCTCCAGGAGATTGTGATGCAGCTAGTACATAGAACCACTTTGGGGAGCCACTTAGTTTAATCTAACTAGATTTGCTTTATAGTTCTTTCTACATTTGCATATTCTTTCGCAGTGCTGTGCATTGCTTGAGCCAAAATTTCAGATGCTGGTTGTTTTGTTAATGGGAATAGGATTCTACTTCATACTGAGAAATGCATAGCGAATATAAGGAAGGACCCAGGCAGTGAGTGATTCTCAAACTTTTTCTTTAAGAAGCAAGCATTTTAAAAGCACAAATTCTAGCCTCTATTTCCAGACACCATAATTCTGTAGACATTGACTTGGTAATCTGCAACTTTAAAAAATGTCCAGGGGATCCTTATGTAATATTTCTCTGAGACATACTCAAAGATTAGACAATGCTCCATTTGCTTTGGGTGATTAATTTAAGACCAGTAGGAAGCATGTTCCATATATCATTAATATATGTGAAAAACATTATGTGAAAAACAACAGCATTAGCTCAGCATTATGTGAAAAAACAACAGTAAAGTAATAGTATTGGAGCCTGGTCTTTTATAATATCTATTTCTATGTCAATTCAACACACCTTTCTTCCTATAACTGTACATACATAGGGTGATGATTGATAGATGGGTGCATTTACTTATATTGATGTGTGTGTGTGTGTTTGCATGTGCATCTGAGGAGAGGAAAAGGGAGAGGGAGGGAAGAGAGAGGGAGAAGGCAAATGCCAGTATTACCTAAAGATCAGTTTGTTTTTCTTTTTTCTGTTTTATAAAGTTAGTGTTTTTTCTTAAAAGATTTTTGCAAGTTTGTTTGACTTCATCAATCTCTTGACTCAATCACATCAGAAGAGTCGTCCTTGAGAAGACGTTTAACTTTGTAAACAGGTCCTTGGAGGCAACCTTTGGAAAAAATAACCCTTAGATTGATTTTCCTATCATGCTTTGAAATAGTGTTAATATTGATTCCCAAAGGAAGGTGGCATAAAAATGGTAACAGAAGAAAAGTCATGATTAAAAAAAAAAAAAAAAAAAAAGCTCTGATAGTAAGTAAATCATTCTGCCACGGTGCAGAATAATTTGAAGTCACTATAAAGGCTAGAGTGCTGCTTTGTGTCACTTTGAACAGCGTGCAAAACAAATAAAAAATTTGCCTAATGATATAATTCTATATTATAAAAATATATTTATTACATATTTATTATAAGAAATATATATTACAGTTTTTAGAGGTTTCCATATTTTCTGGCTTTTTATAATTTTCTTCATTAAAAGAGTAGCTCATTATTTTTAACTTAGCGGATTATATTTGGTCTTTTGCCATTAGATAATAAATAGTGTCCCAAGCAGAACCAGGGTAAGCTAGAAAGTATAAAATGGGTATTGCTGTGTCTCCATCTTCTCCTTGTCCCCAGAGACTGTTCCCCGCTTCCTTGCTCCTCCACCTCTGTGCAAACTACAACTCCGTGCAAACTACAATTCTGTGCAAACTACACCTCCGTGCAAAGCTACGTTAGGAAGCAGCTGATAACATGGAGCACTCCAAATTAAAAAGGCATGAAAGCATTAAAATGTTATCATGCAAGGAACACTTACATCTTTTAAAAACTATTTTTACTTTTATTTAGAATTATAATTGAAACTATTATAGTTTATTATGTCAATACAAAAATGCATTTAGTACGTCTTGCAAAAATGCAAGACATTTTTATGAAAAACATTTACTCTTTTTCACTTTCTCTTCCTCAGGGACCACCCATTTCAACTCTTTTAGTTGATAATTTGGTATTTAACTACATGTTTCTAAATAACATATTTATAGTATTGTTTCTGATTTTCAGTTTTTAAAAATATCCAGTATAGATTTAGCTGGTTTCTTACATTGTAAACTGAAACACTCTTTCCATGACTCCATCTCTTTAATAGAGTGATTAATAATGTTTGTTAAAGTCAATGTTTGGTGTCACTGTCATTATTACATTGTAAATAAAATGCATTGCTGAAGTACATTATGATTTCATTTTCTTTTGTGTACAGCTTTCCTCATTTTCCTTGAAGAGACAGTCATTTTTATTTTGTTTGCTTTGTTCTTTGTATCTTAATGTATCCACCAAACAACCAATCATAATTGTAAATTTGCTTGGTAAATATTAAAAACCATCAAATATCCTATTTGATGTGTTTTATTTTCGAAAATACTTCTTATGGAGTCCTAAATCCTTCTGCTCAAATCCAGACTCTGCTTCTCCAAATTTAGTGCAAAGTTGATATCCCGGGCTCTTCAGTTTTAATTTTGGGGGAAGATTGTTTCCTAGATACAGTTTTAATCTTCTGTTTCTTAAAATATATTTTACTCTTTTAATTCATTATCTCAGTTGAGATAATACCTCTTTCAGTAGAGTTCTTGGAAAGACTGCAAGAGAGGAAATTTTTAGATACCTTGCATGTCTGGAAAATGTCTTCAAGCTACTCTTCTAACTAGTTGGTTTCTTGGTCAAGTAGAGAATTCTAGGTTCAAAACAATTTTCCTTTAACTATTTTAAAGTAATTTAACCACTGATCCACTGTCTTCTAGATTTGAGTATAGTTCTGGAGACACTCAATACTATTTTGATTCCAAATATTTGTAATATGACTTATTCTCTCTCAATCTCTCTCTGCATCCCCTCCCCCTCCCCTCCCTCCCTCCCTCTCTCTCTATACATATATATCCTTTAGGATTTTCTCTTTGATCATATTCTTTTGGATGTGTCCTTTTAAAATACATTTTCTAGACACTACTGGACCTATTCAATCTGGAAACACATGTTATTCAGTTCTTCAAAACATTTTAAAATTATTTGTCTGATAATTTTCTCCCCTCTAGCTTCTCAATTCTCTCTCTCTGGAATTTTTATCATTCAGATGCTGGACAACCTATATTTATTGCCTAAAATCATTATTTTTTCACTTTTGCTTTTCATTGCATGACCTTTTTTTCCATATTCTTTGAGAGAATATCTCAATTTTATTTCCAATTGTTTCATTCTTAATTTCTGCTCTCATATTTTAAATATAAGCCTTTTTCTTATCTTATAAATTTTTATCCTTAACATCTTCTTTCTTAGGTCACAGAATATTTTCCAATTTCCTCTGAGAATATTAATTATATAGATAGATATATAAGTAAAACATTTATTCCAGCTTCCTGCTTGCATGCTCACTTGCACTCAAGGATCTTGCTCTCTCTTTCTACATATCTATGTGTATAGATATACTTAATGTCATTTCCTTTACACCTCTTCATTTTGGTCTTTGCCTTTCAGATTCAATTGTTTACCTAAATTTCTTGCCATTCTTTGCTATGAATTCCTATTTAGTAGGAAGCACTGGAAAGCATATCGGAAGCTCTGAAGGCAGGAGTAGGGCTTGCAGACTGGTGGGAGGTCCAGCTCCAGTCTACATACTTTGATGGAGGAACTCCTACTCTCTGTATCTTAAAGAATGTTATCTCATACAGGATTGTTTCTAGAAATGAAACTTTCACACTCCTAATTAGAGATTTTGAGGCTGACAGTGATAAGTAACTGTGCAAATGGGCTGATAAATCTGACAGTTTAGCATATTGAACTTCACTTAATACCCCTTTTATCATCTGTGACTAATATCCCAGAGTCCAGATTCCTTCTAGTTTGACTATTGATAGAGTGAACCTTCTTTCTTCTGCTTGCACTGAGCAAGGGTAGTTGCGAGCTGTGACAGATATGGAAAGGGATCAGGTTAACAAACAGCATCTTTTTTTTTTTTTTTTTTTTAATTTATTTATTTGACAGAGAGATAGCACAAGTAGGCAGAGCGGCAGGCAGAGGGAAAGGGAGAAGCAGGCTCTCTGCTGAGCAGGGAGCCCGATGCGGGGCTCGATCCCAGGACCCTGGGATCACGACCTGAGCCAAAGGCAGCCGCTTAACCGACTGAGCCACCCAGGCGCCCCAACAAACAGCATCTTATACAATTTTTAAAAACTCTTCTCCACCTGAATCTCCATTTATGGAGATCCCTGTCGCCTCTTCTATCTGAGCCTTTCCATGGTTGGGTATGTGACTCTGTCCTCTGCACTTCCCTGACCATTTGTTTAGATTTCAAATTTCCCTGCTCTTTTAAATCATCGAACATTTATCTATCTGCTTTCCCTCTTCCACAAATATATTGTGGTCACACCATCTCTCATTCTCTTAGTCCCTGTGCATCTTGCTTTACTGTAGCAATTGTAGTGAGTATTTGGAGAAAGCAAAGGTAAAAGCATGAATTCAATCCTTTGTGCTTAGGGGACTCTCTGCTATTTAATTCTATTTTTGATTTCAGACATAATTTAGCTGGTAAAGGAATAATTTCATGTTTCTTAAAACCATGGTAAACGCGTGGGTGCCTATTTTTCCTGAGTTAATTGTGAATAAAGCCACTATATGCACTTGATTTCCATTTGCATCATGTATTTATAGTGTAGCCCTTTTATGAATTTATGTGACTTTCATATATGGCGATCTCTTGTTATTTTAATATTTTTCCTAATTTGTTGAAAAATGTGTTTTCAATTAGATCGTCCCATAAATGCTTTTAGTATCAGGGTTACAGAAACAAAATATTTGTTGATCATTTTCTTTAATTACATCTTCTAGTGATCATATTCGCAGACTTGGGAAAATTAGATATATTAGAAACAAAATATCATCCCATAACTGTGAATTATTTAAGTTTCAGTCTACACAAAATTATACAAAACAAAACAAACTGCAATTATGGAAATGACCAAAAGGAAAGAATGAATAGCTGATTCTGTAGCCCTTCCCTCTAGTCTGAGGGACATATAAGAATTTGACCCTTAGTCAATTCCTCTTTTGCTGCATATGGATCAACTCAATCTACCATCACTATCAATAAAAATTCACATAACTTATTCACAACTGTACATACTATCAAAATCATTAAAGCTGAGGACCATGTTTCATTGCTCCAGGATCTTTCCTCATTGCTTTTTCTGAAATACCAATTTCAGAGTGTAAGAAATAAAGGTCAGACTGATAAGGGTGGATTATAAAACAGATGCTTGAAAAGTATAATGAGGAAGCGCAGGATTTAGCACCAGGGTGATATTGTTTGGGATGCTCAGGCCAACGTGTACTGGATATATGAGTCAGCAATGGTTTGTTGATGGAATTAAAGATATTAACCAGTATTAATTATACTGACCAATAACATTATTTACTAGCAAGCAGAAACTCTAAAGTGCCACCCCTCAAGTGTTGGCCTAGACTCTTCAATACAGAATAGCTTTCCCTGGGATAGGAGTATATATGATGTCTTTTCTTCTATTGCTTGAGGAATTCCCAGACAAATGAATTTAAAGCCAAAGTTAGGGCTAAGATTTTGGTTCCATTAAAGTCAATTGCAGAAAAGATGGGGGGAAAGGTGAAATATATATCTACTCTCTTTGATGACTTGCTTTTGTTCAGTTCAAATTAGTTTCAGTTTTAGGTAACTAACAAACCAGCAAAGCTACAAAGGCCTAATCGAGGTAGAATTTCCCTCTTACAGAAAAATTCCAGTTGTGGGTAGTCCAGGGTTGGTGTGAGCATCATCAAGGAGATGGAGTTTGTTCTATCATTCTGCTTCCACACCCAAGCTTGGCATCTGTGCTCAAGTGTACTTCATGGTACAAGAGAGCTTCTGGAGCTCTGTCCACCACATCCAAGTCCAGGTAGCAGGGTAGAGGAGGAGTGGAAGGCTACAGAGTGCTTCTCCCAACTGAGTTAATGCTATTAGCCACCTTCTAGTATTTCTTTATTGGTTCAGATTTGGTCTCCATAGCATATCTAGACACAAAGGATGGGAAATGTCATCACTTAGCTGAAAATATTGAGCACCCAAGTGATATTCAGGATCTGCTCCTAAAGAAGGAGGAGGAAATAGATAGGGTGCAGCAATTAGCAGTCTGAGAAGATGCTTGCATTCTTTCCCCTGCAGTTTTTCCCCACTAATACATAAACCTTGTTAATTTGCTATGATCCTGTCTTTGCCCTCTTATTTTCTGCTTCTATGGCTTCACTTTCTTGCCTTATTTATTACCCCCATGTTCCTTCCATTCCCTTACCTAACCATAATATAAAACCAATGTGTGTGTGTGTGTGTGTGTGTGTGTGTGTATATATATATATATTTTTTTTTTTTTTAAGAGAGAGCATGTGTGAGCGGGGGAAGAGTCAGAGGAAGAAGGAGAGAGAGAATCTTAAGCAGACTCCCCCCTGAATGTGGAGCCGAACTTCGGGCTCAATCTCACAACCCTGAGATCATGACCTGAGCCAAAATCGAGTAAGATGCTTAACCCACTGAGCCACCCAGGCACCCTACCAATATCTTTTATATTCATTTTATTCACTGTAGGTAATTTTATGTTTACATTAGTTTTGAAAGTGGCAAGACTAATTATTTAAAGTTTTTCTTCTAAGGTAATTGATAAAATGAATCATGATGCCTTTAGCTCATATAATTGTGTTACCTTTTCTCCCCTTTCAGTTGTGCTAGCTATGAAATAAGGAAAACTAACCTTTTCCAATGATACGGTAAGAACTTCCTGGTCTCTTCTCCTTCATCCTTTCGGAATAAAACTTTTATCCTCTGTGTTCATGGCCATGAGTCTTCTTTGTTTTTCTTTAAAGTGTTAATTCATGTTTGTAAACTCCAACACTTGGGGCGCCTGGGTAGCTCAGTCGTTAAGTGTCTGCCTTCGGCTCAGGTCATGATCCCAGGGTCCTGGGATTGAGCCCCGCATCAGGCTCCCTGCTTGGCGGGAAGCCTGCTTCTCCCTCTCCCACTCCCCCTGCTTGTGTTCCCTCTCTCACTGTGTCTCTCTCTGTCAAATAAATAAATAAAATCTTAAAAAAATAATAATAAATAAATAAATTCCAACACTGAATCATATGTTCAATAAAATGCATCTTTTAACACTTGAGTTTTATATGTATGATTATATTAATATACTAATTATGTGATACTAAAAATATATTGTAAATTATAAAGAGTGTGGAGTGATAATGTATTATTTGCAATTTCAGAGGAAATAAAAACAAATTTTGATTTTCATCATAAAGATTAGCATCAGGGTAAAAAAGTCTAGAAAATTATGTCCAATCATCTGTCCCTAGAACTATGGTTGTCAAACTATAGTATGCATAAAACTTACTTAAAACCCTTGATAAAAATCCTCAAGCTTTATAGGCCTCATCCCTAGAGACCTCTGATTCAGTTTATATAATGTGGAATCCAAGAAACTTTTAAATCAGCACACCAAGGTTCACAGGCAGGATGCCGACAGGAAAAGTGGGGGCGGGGGGGTGATGTGACAGAACAAGGAGAACCCTCCTCATCAATAGAGGTTAAAACCAAATAAACAGCAGAAAAGGAAAAGGTAAGTACATCTATGTTAGAGTCTTTTGTTGTTAAAGAAAAAATATTTAAAAAAGAGTGATTTTAAAAGATAAGAAAAGAACTTAACAATTTTAAGAGAAGATTAGAGGGAGAATATGATTATAATTTTGTACTTGGTGAGAAACTGAAGCTACATTATGTAAAATGTTAGAGATTTATATATGCCCAATATAAAATTTGGCAGACAGTGATTATATTTTGTAACCAATCAAAAAATAGAAGCAAATTATGATAAATATTGCTATCAAACAGGAATAATATAATGATTAGGTCAGTGACATTCTTTTTTCTTCATCAGAAGGCTATGCACTAATTTTCTACTATGTATATGTAATACTTAAGAGCTCTACCTCCAGAAACAATTCCATTACCTATTAATTACATTATAAAGACATTTTTTTTCTATTTCTCAGTTGTTTCAACCCTAAAATTAGGATGAATTATTAATCAACTCATGAGATTGTGATGACAATTCACTATAATACATGTAAGTATGTAACAGTGTCTACTGCATGCATGCCCAGTATCATTATACTTATAACATTCTCTCTCATATCTTCCAAAGCTGTGACTGAAAAATAAATAAGGGTGATAAGGGTGGAATCAAACAATAAATCCTCATACTCTACAACTCCTGGGGGAAAAACAAAACCCTGCTATACAAAGGCTTTGCCTAATCATGGACTAAGGATGTTTTATTCTGTAAGGATTCAAATGCCCTTAAGGTTTTGGCTGTCTGAAGGCACCTGGGTGGCTCAGTCAGTTGAGTGTCCAACTCTTGGTTTCAACTCAGGTCATGATCTCATGGGTCGTGGGATCGAGCCCCACACCGGGCTCTGCACTTAGCAGGGAGTCTGCTTGAAGATTCTCTCCCTCCACCCCTCCCCCAGCTCATGCTCACACACACATACTCTCTCGCTCTCTCAAAAATAAATAAATAAAATCTTTCTTAAAAAAAGATTTTGGCTGTCTGAAAAAATCCTTTAGTTTGGAATGAATGTGGAGATGAATAATTACTGAAAATCCTTTGTCTATGGATTACCAAGCTTCTCTTCCCTATTACTACTGCTATTATTCATTCCTATATGTATTCTCTCCTGGAAAAGGAAGAAGGACTAGACCACTTTCAAAGGAAACCCTCCACTTATGCATCTATTCATCTGATTCCCCTCCAGAGTCATGGGTTTGCCTGGATCTGAGCAATTAACTGAGCAATGCTATCCCTAAGGTCTTTCCTGCTTGACAATCTGGATTCATGAACTGGAGAGAATGTTTATTTATCCTACCTCATAGCCCAACTGTATTTATGAGTTGCCTGCATCTAGTTTACTTGCCTTCTTAAAGCAGGTATAAATTATCCAACTCAATTTTACTTGGTGTTTTTACAACTGAATGCATCAATCAGTCACTAGAAGGAGATAGCAAAAACTAGTACAACAGAGCCTTCGGGGTTCATTTAGTGTAGGATATAATTAAATGTCCTGTAAAAATTAAATGGCTGTAATTGTCACCTCTCTGCTGGTAGCAACCAAATCTGCATTCCAATCCAAATATCTCTCCTGAGTTTCAGATCAAAGAATTGAGTTGCTTCCTGGACTACAAAACTGTAATCTCACAAGCAACTCCTACTCCACAAATCATTCAGGCCTCCCCAGAGCTGTTTCTTCCACACTGCTTTTCAGTAAATGACATCACTAGAATCAGTTACCAAGCCCTGCACTTTTCCTCTCTGTCTACTTCTTTATATTCAGATTAGACATCTTTAACTATGGTCCTCTTCACCTCTTGTCCAGATTGCTAAAACTGAAACCCAGATTATTTCCTTTCAGTCTGGCCCCTACACCAATGCATTTTCCAAACCACCACCAAAATGATGTTTTTAAACAATTCTGAAGTGCTCCCTCTTGCCTATTATATCTTCCAGCGACCATCCATGGCAGACAAGATGAAGGGCCATTTTCTTGGCATTAGGCATTCTACTATGCCTTCATCATCTCATTCCAGCATAGAATCATCTCCTGCCACGACTGTGAAAGCCTACCAACCAATGATCACCACGCATCTCTCCCCAAACACATTTGGGGTTATTTAGTTTCTTGCAGCAAGGGAGAACACACATCAGAGGAACACTGAAGTGTCTCTCTAAAAGGGAGTTAGGAGGAGCTTATTAGAGTATTTGGACACATGCCAGAGCTGCTAAGTAGGATTTAGAGACATGTGAAGAATTCAGAGTGGGATGCTGTCAGACAGCACAGAGAAATCAATCACTGGCTATCTTCATTTTTTTTTTTTTTTTTATCTAGGAGGCAGAGAGTTCAAAGCGGAGCTAGACTTGTCACTAGTAAAGAAACAAGAGTCATGCATGCCTTCATGAAGAAGAGGATGTTACACTTGTGGTTGCAAGCATAACATCTCTGTCTTACTCTATAGCAGTCACAGAGTGGTCTTCTCTGAGTATTGATTCTATCCTGAAAAGTTGTTTATGTTTACTGTGGAACATTTCCACCATGCTGTCAGCTTCCAGCAGGCTGCTAGGGTCATTTTCCACTTTCTCACCACCGTGCCAAGTTCTACTTCCTCGTTTACCCAACACTGCGCAGCCCCCTGAAAGCCATGTGCTATTCCTAGTTTATGAGTCTTGACAGAAGAATTTATCAAAGCTTGAAAAACTTCAGTTGTACTTTTTCCAGGACTTCCTCCTACTTCTTAGGATTCTTTTCCTTAAAATATAGAAGAATACATAAATGTATGAACATTGGTTTTTTAAAAATAAAATAAACTATATAAAATTAAGGAACATAAAGTGTCCATTCACTAATCCATTCAGAAGCCATCTTATTCTTCTTCCCAGTTTCAAAATGAGAATAAGATTGTTCTATTCAAGGCTAACACCTTGAAAAAATGTTAATACACCAACAGCACAGAGATTCTCATTTTGCTAGGGATGGATAGGCAACCAATGAATCTATAAGTTATTTATTTGAATTTCAGAGGTTTTTATAATATATTTAACAATATTGAGTTATGTTTATTCATGTGTCTTTTTTTAAGCTGTATTTTAAAGGGAAATGATTTTCCCAATTCAACTATTTGATGGATAAGATTAAAAAAACTAATCTTGACTTTGAAATCAAATTCTCTAAAGATATGTCAAAATAAAATATTTTGGAACTATACAAAGAAAGTATCCCCACGAATTCTAACAACTGGGACAAATGCATTAGAATACATAATGTGTATATATATACACATATATACATACATACGTATATATATGTATGTTCACCAGAGTACTACTAACAGTACCTTAAAATCCAAAATATTTTGGGGTGCCTGGGTGGCTCAGTCAGTTAAGTCTCCAACTCTTGATTTTGGCTCAGGTCATGATCTCAGGGTCCAGAGGTCAAGCCTCACATTTGGCTCCATGCTGAGCACGGAGCCTAAGATTTTTCTCTCTCCCTCTCCCTCTGTTCCTCCCTCCACTCACTCTCTCTCTCTCTCAAATAAATAATCTTAAAAAAAAATCCAAAATACTTTGTAATGCTTTAAACTCCTCTAAAGAACCCTGTTCTATAATCAATAAATCTTCATAACCACTTGTTCATTTAACCAGCATGGTGCCATTTCAGCAAACTCTCAAGAGTGATGAAATAATGACAAGAATTACCGTAACAATGTTAGATCAGTATATATGGAATGAGCTACATTTCTCTGAGTCCATTAATAGTACCTTTGGGAAACCGAGAAGTTAAAAGTAAATTAACAACAACAACAACAACAACAAAATAGAATCAGGCCTTGAAGTGTGCACATAGCTCACCTTCCTCGAACAGAACTCCAAACATAATATGAATAAATTCAAATAAGTAATATTAATCTAAAGTTTAGTACAATAAGTCGGTAATGCAAAGGTTAATACAACAACGTAGTAAGGGGAGCTGCCCAGAGCTGGCCTCCTTGCTCCCCCTGGCTGAGCACGTGGTAGAGACCCTAGAGACAGGAAGCCGCTCTTGCACCACGCGCTGAGCTCGCCTGTGCTGGGAGTGCGGCTCTGTAGCTCCTCCCCCCAACCCCATGTGCCTCGAGTTCTGTCACCCGAGATACCCGAGGTGGTATCTGGAAGGCTTCTGGAGGTGGCCACTGCCTTGCTTCTGTTGGTTCAGGTGCCCAGAGGGTGGACTGAGGGGTTTGAGCATGATGAGGAATTTCTAAGGGAGATGCACCGCCCACTGCTGGAGAAGGATGTGTCAGAGGGCACCTTGCAATGCCCAGAGTCTGGACATCTGTTCCCCAACAGCAGCAGGATCTCCGCCGTGCTGCTGAGTGAGGAAGGCACCCAGAGGTAATCGTGCCACGTACCAGTTTTCATCCTGTGCCCCTGTGGATCGTTGTTTATGTATATCCTGTTTGCTGGTGCTGCCGTGTGTCCCCAACCCTTGACACAGTGACACACCAGATTCAGTGCTCCTGAGCTCCATATTCTATCTTTTTCCCACTAAAGGCTCAAACCCCTCCCCTTGTCCCCCCAAAAGAGGAAAGATTAAATCTTACATTTTGGCGTAATGAATTAACTAGAACATAATAAAGAGAACTTTAACTTAAAACGTAGACCATGTAGGAGCTACTTGTAAACAGTTAATAGGGAAAAATTCTTCTCTGTGACAAAATAATGACAAGGATTTACAGACAGAGGTAAAATAAAATATAGCCAGGTGACAGTTGGTTATCCAAAGCAGAAGTTAAGTTTAACTTTGAATTTACCTTAAGAATCAATCCTAATGTAAATTAAATGTTAATCAGAAGATGTAGAGATCATTTGAAATAGGATAAAACCTTCCTCCAGAGTAATTACTTGTAAAATTATAATTGGCTTAAGGGCAGCACCAATTACAAATGCATTCCAGCTCAACCATAACTAAATACCTATAAGCAAAATCATCTCTTAATACTATATTGGATTAACCTATATATGCAGAGAAAAAAGTACTATAGTAATAAATACTGCTTTGAATAATCCCTTATGAAAATGGATGAGCCATTGATTGAGGATAGAAAAAAACTTATTAATATATTAACATACTGTTAATCTGAAATATAAATGCAGTAAGGAATGATTAAAAGAAGTTAAAGTAAATGAACATTCAACCTTCCTTTTATTTGCTAAAGGAACCCATAAAAAAAAAAAAACTTAAATGTATTAATTGAATATGAAAACTAGTATTTACCAAACCAGAGGAATAATTATCTGAATCAATTATTTTGGTTGAGTGACCTCAGAACACAGAAAAGCCAGCAAATGGTCAAATCTAGACTAATCACTCAAAATACATCACCATCATTAGTTGCACCAAAATTTTTATCAATAGAACAGATTTCTCAAGTGGAAACAATGAAATCCTATTTTAGAGATCAAATTGATGTTAAAATGTATGGTTTTATTGTTGCATCCAGACATCCTAAAGATGTAACTTCTAGTAAAAATATTCTTTTGTTCCATCATTAAAATTCTGCGTGGCCTAAGATCAAATCAGAGCAGTTCCTTTTGGTTTCACTTCATATAAAGATACCTCATACTATAAAAGGACTTGAGAAATAAGGTCTATTCAACATGAAAGACTGATATTAAATATCAGTGGACATAAGAGATTATTAAAATCCCTCTGTAAGAATTGGGCTCATTGAGGTGATAGGTAATAACATAATAACATAGGTAATAACATAAATTTAAAACTTTGTTTTGGGGGGCTCAAATTTTTTATTTTAACAAACATGTTACCAATTACTTTGCAGTTACTAATTACTCCTATCTATTAGCCTTGGCCTTCTCAATGCTTAACCAAAAAATTTAGGTCACATTGAATTTCAAAAAGAACCAAAGATTGTAGGTCCATTTGGACTTCAGCCACTGGCAGATGCCATCAAATGATACAACAAAGAACAACTTTGACTTCTAACTTTATCAACACTAATATAGATTATTGCACCTATTATCATCCTGACCTTGCTTAAACAATCTGAACATCCACACTAAGATCATATCCACTAATAGAATTAAACTTCAAACTACCATTTGTCTGTATGAAGCTTAGCCGTGCAGACAGTTAAGCTTAGAGTGTGCCCTCTAACTGGAGCTGTGTGAGCATAACAAAACTTCCACATGAGGTCATGTTGGCAATTATTCTGTTATAGGTAATAATAACTACATAAATATATGCACATGTGCCCTTTGCATTAACAACTACCTTCCCTAAATAACTGGCTTTGATCTACTTGTAACTTTTGGGAAGAGAGGCAGAAGAAGCCCAGACAAGGTTTTATTTAACTGCTTCTTGGAATGTGCAATTCAGTACATAAGTTAAACCTCCCAACTTGGTAAAATGAAGAATTATCTTCTGCCCTTACATTTGCTGAATGAAGCTTATTCTTAGCCATTTTACATAGACTTACCTACTTTTGACTATACTCAGCAAATCACAAAGTGATCACTATATTGACTACATGGTTTTTAAACTTAAATAGAATAGTAGAGACAACTAATTCAGGCTGACCTTAATTAGTGAGGGTTTTTATTAGGAGATGTTTAGATTTATGGCTGATTATAATTGATTATTATTGCCCTTGTCTTGATAATAATTTTCTTTATAGCAATGCTAAACTCATTAGTGGTATCATGTCTTAATATTTTTATCTCTTTAGCTGATGGCATATCTATCACTGAGCCCCCACAGCCTAAAGGAAATAAATTTTAAAAAATATTACAAACACTATTTATCAACACCATCTTAGATGTTTACATTCGAATTATTATGAAACATCACACACTAATTCTGACAGCATCTATGACTCATGACTACTTATAAAAATAGACTTCATGGAAAGTGTGTAATTACTGGTAAAACATTCCCCAACCATGTTTTATATGCCAAATAAAGCTTTACTTCACACATGATCACTTCACTTTTGGAACTGACCCTAATACTGACCCTTCTAATTGCTCTTTATGTCTTTATATACTAATGTATTGATACTGATTCTATTCTTCTTGTACTAATTTAGTACAACTAACTCAGAATCTTAGTTTTGCTTTAAACCCAGTGAAGAGCAATTAATCTATTAGTATCAAGATATTTAACATTATTCACTTCCATAATTAGTAATTTCACTCCTATTACCACAATAACTACCTATATACAGAAAAATCAAGAACATGTGAATTGGGTTTGAAAATCTAGAACTGTCCACCTGTAGTTTACAACAAAATGCTTCCCATATTAATCAAAGTGTTACTGTTTGACCCCCAAATTTTATTGTTACTAACACTGCCTTGGACTTCCCAGTATATCAACCTATAACAGAAGTAAATAAATAAAATAAATAAAATAAAAATAAATAAGTAAAAATAAAATAAAATAAAAGCTATGAGTCACAGATTTAGCCTAAAAATGAGTTATAAAAAGTCTTGTAAGAGTAAAATTAGTTAGTGTAAGCACAAGACAAATAACTTTGACACCTTATATTATGGGTTATACCATAATTACCTAATACCCTTATCCTCTCAGTTACACTCATAATAGCCTTCCTAAGTCTTTTAATTCATCCCATATAATAACTTCATTATAATGTTTAGTGGGCATCATTTTTATTTATTGTAATACTTTCTTAGAACTGAATGCTTAGCACTTCTTCTAAGACTGATAGGTATACGCATGTTTTTTTAATTTCAAAATTCTCAGTCCGTATCAACTTTAAAAATTGCTTTCCCACCTTAAGTATGGTGCTCCAAAACAAATAAAATCTGAAGTAACTACCTCTTAAAACCTCATTATTTAATAAACTTATTACATAAAGAAATAAGCTTTACGTTTTTATTGTACTATTTTTCAACCCACTATCTACATCTTTGCAGTAGATACAAGTAGATTATCACTATTCATACTAGTCGCTAGCCAATTTCACCTAACGTGCCTGAAATCCCCAAATAATGCTCTATTTCAATGTTTATTTTAGTTCAAATAGTTTTAATCAAACATTCACTAGCACAAAACTTACCTTGTTCTATATATTATTTGAAGCAATATTAGTTCCAATATTTATTATTGCCATTTGATAGGAAACGAGACCCCAAAAAATGAATACAGGATTCTACTTTTCATTATATAAATTAATAGGATCCTTTCCACTTTTAGTAGCACTGATTTATATTCAATATCAGAGACTCACTAACTTTACTTATAATATAATGCTGTACTTCCAGATAATCCCCAATAGGTGATCTCATAAATTACTATGACTAGCACCCATAAGGACATTTATATTTAAAAAAAAACCCTATAGAGGCTTTATCTTTGACTCCCAAAAGTGCACATCAAAGCACAAATTGCACCAATTATGGAATGAGATTATGGAGACAATGCCCCTATCATTTTTTTCCTAACATTTACTATGCCTTAATATGCCTTAGAAAATGTCTTCCACTGATGGATACCTAAGACATTGTTTAAATATTGATTAATTAAATTAAAATATGCTAAGTAGATTATTTTATCTATTTGCTTTTGGAAAACATTTCTTTTGAATTCCTATCTTTCTAGACTCTAATGAACCTCCAAAATTAGTAGATATACATACTAGCCACCCCTCTTCCTAACAATATTCCAATTGATCATGCTCCCTGTATGTACTTACAAAGAAAATTCTCAATGAATACTACTATGGAAAAGATAAAATTTTCCATGCCATTCTTTATTCTGTGGGTAAGAAAATCTGAACAGGTGTTATTACCAAAATCAGCAATTTAAATTATTAAATAAAACTACTCTCTTATTCTTTTAGCCCCAGCTTCTGTTCAGTTTAAATGCACTAGGATTCTGGTCCCTGCTGTGGGAACACAAGTGTCAATAAGTATCCTAGATCCATGTTTTAAATAAATGGTTTTATGTCTGTAGCCTGAGTGTCCCTAGTATCCTCCACACTTACGCACGTCTGAACAACAAAAATAAAGAGTCTCTCTTGTTTGGATCCTTTCCTTTTATGATTTTCCAGGTGTACCTAATCAAGTAATCATCATACAGGCAAGAATCTCCACTGAATTCATTGACTCTAAATAGGAAAGAACGTTTTCCTAATAATAATGATCCTAATCCTCTTCTAAACAAAATGGTCATAATTATGAATTAGGGATAAAAGTGAGGAACAAGGGAGTGCATTATAAAGCAAATATGTAATGTGAATGTCAGAGAGGATTTACATTGCTAAAGATAATGGACAGTCTGTGTGCAAGGTGTTAAAGTGTTTTTCATAAGACCCGCTGTTATGCTTTCTCAATAATATAACACCGGTACTTATTCATCTTGGAAATAACAATGAAACCTAACTGAGGGCTGTAGAGTAAATAACTAGCTGACAGTCACTTAGCACACCTGCTAAGGCAGGTCTTTACCAGTTTGCCCACTGTAAATCTCTTATACAGGTGACCCTTAAACAACACGGCGGTGCAGGCCACGTGCACCAACCCACCTCAATCCCCATAGTTGAAAGTTCACCAAAAAAGTGCACAACCAATCACATCTCCTCCTTAAAATATTTTCTCCATCTGGTTTTCAGTGACATACACTCTTCCATTTTCTGCCTGTCACAATGGCTGCACGTCTTCAGTTCATGTTGTTTCTTCTTCCTCATCTACCTGATCTCTTCACAACAATGTAAAATGGAAACAGCTGCAAGAATTTATAGCACTGAAGACTATACAGAAAAAAAAATCTTGAAAATTAGTATTGATAGAATTATTTTAATTGGAGAATTTAATATGCTCTCATTTCATGGTACTTGAAGAAAAACAGGGAATATAAAACACTTGGATTATACAATTATAATGTTCGTAGAATATACATGTGTTAAAAACAAGGCCTGGATGACTGGTATTCAGGAGGAGCTCCCATCTCCCATACTGGCACGTCAAACTGGGGGAGTTGCTATACCCAAGCTCTTAATATCCCTCCTTCTAACTCGTATGTGATTGTTCATATTGTTTACATGCAGTCTTACTCTTAGACACATGACCTTGTTGATTTGTTTGCATTATTTTGTTTTTATTGTTTCTCTCTGTTAAAAGAAAATAAATAGGGGAAAGCAGGAAGGATCCCATTAGCTCTAAGGAGAGGAGCAGCCATTTCAACAGTCTTTAGTCTGTAAAGAGTTTCCTATCTGCCTCTAACATTGGGTGTGTATTGTGGGTGCAAAAAACCACTGGAGAAAGACATTAACCATAGTATGCCGAGATGAAGGAGGATCTAGGAGATGTGATTGGTTGTGTCAAGTGCTACTGATAAGTCAGGTAAGAGGGCTTGGAACTGACCTTTGGACATAGTGATATGATGGTTAGATGATGGCCTTGACAAGAGCTATTTCAGTGGAACCATGTAAAAGCTCAAATGAAGTTTGTTCAAGAGAGACTGAGGAGGGAGGAATTACAGACCTCAAGTATACAGAGATCTTTTGAGGAGCTTTCTTGAAGGGGAAAAGAGAAATGAGCAAGATTTGGAGATGCATGTGAGGTCAAGAAAAAAATAACATAAAGTGGGAAAATTAATGGCATGTTCTTAGGCTGACAGGAATGACCCCAAAAAAGAAAAACTTTGAAAATTGAGGAAAGAAAAGATACAGTTGTTAGCCAAGTTTCCAGGAGGGAGAGATGGTGCATTCTAGTGCATGAGGGGAAGAACTGAGAGCCGCCGAAAGCACAGACAATTCTCCCCTAACAACAGAAGTGAGGAGAGTATGTGGTGCAGACGTAGGAAAGTTAATCTTCTAGAAGTGAGGCTAATTGCTGAAGAACTAAGAGGCAAGGTCATCAACTGACAGAGTATAGCAGGAGCTTTGAGGAGAGTGAAGGCACAAAAGGATAACTTCAGGGAGTAGAAGAGAAAATAGGCTAAGGAAATGTCATATGGTTATTGTTCTAGTCTGTTATTTGCTTTGTTTTCCTCTTTCCCAATATTTAAATGAGAATAGGTCAATTCTACCAAGCTTGATATTTGAAAAAGAAATTTTTTTTAAAAATGGAAGAAAAAAAGAAAAAGTACTTTCCGTATATTCTACTTAGGTCTCCTTCATGTCTGTCTGAACATCATTTGAATTCTCCCTAAGGTATGGTAGGGCTGGATGTTGTAGATTTTGATTATTCATTCAGATAGCAGAAAAAAACTATTAAGGGAGCTGATATTATGTGGGCAGTCACAATTGGAGAGATACATTTTTGCTTTCTGTCTCTCTAATTCTGCCTAGAGAGAGTTTTAAGCTTAGGAGTTGTGGCACTCAGCCCACAAGATGGACTCTAATCATTCCTGACTCCTTGTATTCATATTTTTGTCTAGTTTCTTCCTACATTGAATCAGCATGGGTCTGTGTGACCAATAGATATGGTGGAAGTGTGATTTCCAAGGCTAGACCATAAAAGGTATTGCAGTTTCTCTTTTGGCTTTTCAGATTGCTCACTCTGGAGGAAACCTATCATGATGTGAGGACATTTAAGCAGCCCTAGAAAGGGCAGGAAAAGGCACTGAAGCCTCCGACTAATACTGACCACCAATATACCAACATTGCAACAGCATCTCCTATAAGTGGATCCTTCAGCTCTCTGCAAACTTTCATGTGGCTGCAGCCCCAGGAGAGGCCCTGAGCCAAAACTTCCCAGCCAAGTCCCTTTCAAACTCCTGACCCAGAAAAACTGTGAGAGATTTGAAATTATTACAGTTGGGTTAAGAAGCTAATATTTGGAAGATCTGCTACTAAGCACTAGATAACTAATAAAGGAGAATTTATCCCATTGGAGAGATATGTAACTTGGTGAGATTTCATGGTAATGGAAACTTCTATGGCTCCCTGATTTTCTCTTTTCTTCAGACTGCATGCATTGCTGGTAAGAGTCTGTTGGAATTTGGCTCCAAATAGGTTGTTCTCCCTTTTTCTTAAATTCTCACAATATTTTCCCCCATCTCACATTTATTTTTTAGCTAACTCTAGATTAAAGAAAGCATTGTCTTAATCCTTTTAGCATGAATTCCACATTTCAAAATACATTAAAAATGCCATGCTGGTATCAAAGTAAATATGCCAAGTAGACTATAAAGGTAAAGAATGCGAAATATCCACCATATAAAAATGATCCATCATTACTTTAGGAACTCAAATAGGGAGAATATAAAATACAGATATGTTTAAAAAATAGCAAGCTATATAAGCAATATGCAAAGAGAGAATAAATAAGGTCACTTTGACTGAAACTCTCAGATTGCCAAATACAGGGAGTGAGCTGATAAAATCACGCACTTTCCCAATTGCCAACACACCCCAGGGGGATCATCTGCTGAACAAAGATAAGCCATAAAAGGAAAAGCAAAGGTATTAGATAAATTGAAGAGTATTAAAGCAAAACACAAAATGACGATATAGCACTATCTTCAAGAAATCCAAGAAATATTTTTCATTTCATACAGAGCTTCATCTTGTTTATATTTCAAGATTAAATATCTTGACATCTTCATCACTTTCTCCCATTTTTTACCATGAGAGTTTCTAAATACTATTCATTCAATCAACATGTATTTTTTATTGAGCACCTACTATATGCCAGCACTACTGTAAGCACTGGAAATAGAACAGTGAATAAGAAAGACAGTCTCATCCTTCACGGAGCTTAAAACTAGTGCAGATAAAATTAATAAATAAGCATATCACATCAGATGAGTATTAAGTGCTATGGAAGAGAAATTGAAAAGGTAAGGTGATACGTAGTCAAGATGGATGGTTTTGATGCAGGTTGGCTGGGTCCAAGAACCCAGAGGAGGTCCTGCAGGACCAGCCAAGAGGGTCTTTGGCTTCACACAGGATGGAAATCAAACACAAGCTGAGAGGAAGTGAGAGTAGTTTATTGAAGACATAGAGCAAATACAGAGTGTCTGGGAGACTCAGAAGGGAAAGGAGAGAGAGTCTTGTCCTTGTTTGGGGTCCAGAGTTTTTACTGAGGACTGTGGTCTCTTTAGGCATCCAGGAACAAAGACGAGTGTTTAGGTGTTCTCCATAAGTCACTTATGCCCTGGAGCCAGGGGTCTTGGTGAATCAGTGGTCTTGGAAAATATTCATGATGATCCCACCTGGTCACTCCTTAGATGCTACCTATTGTGCTGGAAGACTCCAAAGAAATCATTAACTCCTTGACCTTTACAAGGAGCACATCCATTATCTGTTCTATAAGGCAGGTGTAAGGTGAGGGTGTAGGTCCCAGCAAGAATAGAAGCAGGAAAAGGAGCAAAAAAGCAGTTTTTCATTGGGTCTCTTTAGTTTCCCTGTCTCAGCCTATTTAAGAGAACATAGTCAAAGTCTAACAAAGTCAGTTACTATTAAATGTAAAATAGGTATAAATTTGATTCTCAACACTTGAGTGCATAAACTCTCTCTCCCCATGTTCCAAATTGAGTTCAATTTGTCTTTGAGGACTTCCTTATCTCTACCCTCTCCTTGAATGTTTAATAAGAAATTCAATCAATCATTTTGCAGGAGACTCTTTCACTTTCTTAAGGTCATTTAGGACTCCAAACATAATAACTTTGGAAAGCTTAAAGGAAGACCACAGATCTATGCGTCGTGGCCCCCACAAAGATCTTCATTGTCCAAGGCTGCATGGGTCATTCAAAGGCATACAGTGTCGATGCTCTAGACCAAGTCCCAGCTTTCTCATTACTATGATTCTCAAGACTCTATCACTTATTCTTCAGTTCCTAGTAACCCAAATGCCCCCTTAAATGTGCCTACCACCTCTGGGTAAAGTACAAGTCTGTCTTTAACCTCAAAGCACTCAATTTACAAAACTTAGGGAATCCATATGTCCTCAGGGTCTCCTCTCTCCTTTTTTAAAAACCAAGAATCCTACCAGGCTCAGACAGTTCAGCTTTTACCTCCTGAAAACTCTTATTCCAAGAGAGTAAGAGAAAAAGAGGCAAAGAATTCCCGTCATTCTTTCCTGATAAGCCCAGAGGAAGTTACTACAGCAAATTTTTCAGTGAGGTTGTCTGCCACAGATACAAGAATAAAGAGGAATTAAATCCGCTTCCTCCAGTTTTTATAGAGTTACACTTGTCAGAAATCAAGATTTGACTACTAGATGTCACAGTGTATTTGCAGCAAGACAGAGTAGGCTGGAGGAAGATTGGGGCATAGCACTAAACTTACATATTTGGAGTCAGTGAAACAATTTAGGTTACAAAGCCTGTTGTAATCAGTACAGAAATCTCTGTTCCTCCTTAAGGTAAATATTTGAAAATGGGAAATGAAATGAAGCATCAAAGAGTCTTAATATTCTAAGTCAGTAGAGCAAAGCAGGGAAAGTTTGGATGCCCAGACAGCCCAATAGATGGTCTCTTTAGGTATGGTCAAAAGGAACCATGACCAGAAGCACTGGGCTTTGGATCAGGGGCAAGACTGCTAGTCTCAGGGAAAGAAATTGATAATAACAAGACTATGGATTTCTAAATAAGCTCTTGGCAAAGAAGGGTTTAAAAAATAAAACAAGCAAATAAATATAGATTGTTTTACATGGAATACAAAATAGAATATGGTTAGGGCTTAGACATTCTTGACAAGGTGGGTAAAGGCAAAACACTGTATCTCATGGAATGGGTCAAGAATACCCTTTATAGGGGAAACCTATAAGCCCCAAGTTACCAAGTGTAGACGCATACTCCACCATTCTCTCATCATACCACAGAGAAGCCAGGTGAGGACACGATGAGGCTGGAGGTAATAGCCATGCAGTGGTACTCCAGGGAAGGGCCCTGTTTTCTCTTCCATACCTACTTATAGTACAAGTTGGTGCATAGTCTTGGAAGCAAGGTATAAAAAGGAAAGTACCTAGGCACTAGAGAGTCTATAAATGCCAGTGCATTTGTCTGAGTTGTCTGAGAAATTGTATTTAAGCCACTAAATCAATGTTCTTCAACCAATTTTTATTAGTGCCCCACCCCAAAGAGCCTTTCATAGACTTTGCTCCTAATAACATCCCTGATGAAATTTTAATACCCAATATACTATATTTCTGTCTGTGTGATATATGTATATCTGTGCTTTATGCTTAAAAAGAAGAAGATTTTTCTCAGTACCCCCCCAAGAACCAATTTTTACCCCCTTGGGGGTGTATTACCACCACTGAGAATGCATATACCAGAGAAAGGAAGGTAAGTTCCTATCTCACTATCTGAAGGTAAGTTCGGGTGCAATTCCTTCCATGAAGGAAATGTGGCCTTGCTCATGGTCCACCTGTGATGGGACAACCTGAGCTTCTAGGGTCATGCATATGATAATCCTGCTTTTCCTCCTCTATTGTTTGTCAATTAAATGAATAAATAAAACACTCAGTCTTAAAAACTTAGCAATAAAAGCCAAATTGCTGATTCTGTGTTATTACAGTGGTTTCGGGTCTTCTTGCCTATCTACTAGTGGTCATAAAATATTTTAACAACTTCTCTTATGATATTGATGTTGCAATTTCTAATTAAGTTAAACAGACACCTAGTTTGTGACACACAGCAATTCCATTCTTAGATATATTCCCAAGAGAATTGTATCATGTACAAGAATGTTCAAACCAATTTTATTTGTGATAGTCCCAAACTGGAAAGAGCCCAAATATCTGTCACATAGTCTATAGCATATTAATGGGATAGAAGACTACTCATCCATCCATTAACAAAAATCAGCTACTGATGAGTATAAACCTATGTCAAAAACATTATGTTGAGCAAAAGAAGCTAGGCACAGAAGATTTGTGATGTATGATATATATATATGTGTTATCCAGAATATATGATGTATGATTCCAGTTATACGAAGTTCAAGCCTAGGCAACACTAATCGATGTAGAAAAATCAGAAGAGTGAATGCATAGGGAAGGGGGTGGATTGATAGAAAAGGGCCATGAGGAACATCTATTAGGTGATGAAAATATCCAATATCTTGATGTCAACATTTGTCAAGCTATGAACTTAAGATTTGTGCATTTTACTGTATATAAATTGAACCTCATAGATAAAAAGACATTGCCACCAAAGTGATGTTGTCAGCAAATGTCATGGTAGTTTTCATGGTGGAATCCATTTTTAGTTAAAAAGTAACTTTTTCTGCCAAGAGGAAAATACTCTGTAATTGCTATTTGCTGCAACATAACAGAAGATGCTGATGGAGCAGGCCAGCATGCTCCAGATAGAAAGCTGCCAAGCAGACTGACAAAAGACATTCCTGACTTAAAAAGGCACCTGTTTTGTACACAGCCTAAAATCAGCAAACAGCCTGTACACAAAGTGAACTTTGAACATTTAGAGCCTACATAAAAGGACTATGTGAAATCACATTTCGGGCCATGAAATGAGGAAACATTATCCCAACAGAAAATGATAAGTGATCAGATCCCACAGGACTCAGAACAAAAGGGTCAATTCAATGGATGCAATGAAAGAAAAATGGAGGTCCAGCCTCATCCAGACCAAGGATTAGGATTTTAACCCAACATACTAAAGAGAATTACTGTTTCCTCAATGGCAAAAAGCTGGGAATTCATGAATAAATTTATGTTCATGTGAATAAAATTATCCAAAACATAAAATGTACATAATAAAAGCACCATTTTCTTTACATTCTTTTGAATGGGTTCAATCCATTTCAATGAATATATTAAGTAATATCTACAGTGAAAGAACTTCTCCAGCCATTGTTGCAGAGTTACCTGGACTGAGTGTATCCTACCTATTAATTCTACCTGATTGTGCTAAACATTATCCTTTAAAGCACAAAGCATAGTGCTTCGTCCCTGAAATCCATACAGGCCTGGGCATTGGAGCAGGACTGATCCAAAGGCAGGAAGTAGACCACAGAGCAAAGAGAATGAAGTGAGGGGCTGATTTCTAATTTACCAAAGCCTTGCTCAGCTCTATATCTAATTAGATGTTAATAACAAAATCAGAGTCAGGCCAGAATGTGTTTTGTTAGCACGTTACAAGTGAAAGAAAATAAAATAGAGAAAGAAAAACAGTATATGTTTCTATCATTTTATAGTAGAAGAGGAAACCATTTGAACCATAAATGCGTAAATGTGGTCATCTTATAAGGAATACATTGAATGTGTGCACGTGGCTTAACACTTTCACCTCGATTTTATTCTTTTCTTAGGGAGCATAAAATGAAATGTACCATTTTCTTGGGTAACCGGCTTTCTCAGACTCGGTCTAGTGAGCAAAGTTGAGATTTTCAAGACTTTGGGGATCACAATCATTTTAAAATCTACCTAATCTGTCGATCAATCTTAAGCTGGCCAGGTTCGTGTGAAAATAACTATTAAGGTGAAAGAAAGCAGATAAATATTAGAACTATTTGGTGACCATTCTTTCCATTGCAGGTACCAAGGAAAGCTTTATCTAAGACAACAGTTGTCTGTTTTTCCATTATGACCTAAGGAACCCTTTCAATGAATCCTTCAAAGGGGAGGCCATCAGTGTTTGGGATGCTATTTAAAGGATTCATATATTAATAAGCAAAAGATGAGTAGGTAAACGCATTATAAATTTGGGGGCCAGGTAGACAAACTCTTGTAATTTGACCCTGCTGCTATGTAGTTATGGGACTTAGAGCAAGTTATAGCAGCTTAGTTTTCCTCATCCATAAAATTAAGATAAAAATAACCATCCTCACAGTACAGATAACCCTGAGGAATAAGTAGGATAACATAACAAAAATACCTACCATGTATTTAGGCCTAGAACATGGTAGTTTCCTGTTTTATTTTCCAGTGGCTGCCTGAACCACCACTATAATACCATAAACCTGGTGGCTTAAAACAATAGAAGTTTCTTTTCCCACAGTTCTGGAAGCCAAAAATTCAACATCATTTTCAGTAGGCCAAAATCAAGATGTCGCAGGACCATACTCACTCTGCGGCTCTAAAGGAGAATCTGCTCCTGGCTTCTTCCGGCTTCTGCTGGTTTCCAACATCCTTTTGCTAGTGTTCACATCACTCCAATCTCTGCCTTATCTTCACAAAGACTTCTTTTCTCTATGTATCTCTTTTCTGTCTCTCTCTTCACTTTTGATGGCATTTAAGGCTCACTCAGATAACCCAAGATGATCTATTCATCTCAGGATTCCTAATCATATCTGAAAAGACCCTTTTATTCCAAGTAAGATGACATTTATGGGCTCTAGGGATTAGGACATGGACATATCTTTGATGCATGGGGGTTACTGTTCATCCCACCTCAGTGCTCAATAAATGCTAAGAGGCTTTCTCTGACATATATATGTGAGCATGAGCAAGAACTTTATCCTCTTCAAAGCCTGAAGCCATATTTGTGGGACTGGTCTAACAACAGTGGGTGCAAAAAACATATTTCTTCACTAAGGTCGAGAATAACCAAAAGTCAAGGAAAGCCTTAGAGATATTTTCTTTTCCAGCCATCAGAAGTATTCTCTTAAGCAAAAAAGAAGTATTAAGATTACCTTATCAAGAAATAAGCACTCAACTAAATACAGCTTAAAGAGCAGTATTTCTTAAGTAATAATAGTATGTATATTTTCTGTGAAGCTTATATTTGTATAAAAATGTGGAACATTCACACATTCAGTTATTTGAATTTGGTGTCTGTTGAAAACAAAACCGGAAAAATGTTGAGACTTTCAAAGTAGGCCACATATGTAAAACAAAGCGTGGTAAAAGTACCTAGCTTGGCAGATGGTTCGGAGTGAAATCACAAAGTGGTGTGGTGAGACATTTAATTAAAAAAAAAAAGGCAATGATAAGCTGTCAGCTAATGCATTATTAATTGCACTAAAAACTTCTTCTCACCAAAATATACTAAAAGGCAAAATCTTTTGCACACAAATATATGCTAAAGCACTTTCCTTTTCACATCCAAAGAGGAGGATTTTTTTTCAAATCAGTAGATTAGAAATCTTAAATATTAGACTTTCATAACCCATCTACATAATAATTTGTAAGGTTTTTATGCAAAAACAATTTTTCCTAAAATGTCTGAAGTAAGTAATGCTTACATAACTAAAAGAAAAGATAAACCAATAGGGATTCTCAAACTAAATTTTCCTTTATTCAAATGAAAAACAGTGATGATGGAAAGTAGAATGGGAATTTCCTTCCATCTTTTGATAAATGCATTTTTTTCAATCAACAAATTCACATTCTGATGATATGCTATCAGTTCCTTTCACAGATAATTCCTAAAATGTCCAAATCTTCAATGACACAAAATTCAGCCTAGCCTCAGTATATTAGACATGACCCTTTTAAAAACATTATGGAACACTCTGGAAGGTGTTCCTTCTAAGTTTAGATGTATCTCCCTTACAGCCTCCTGCTCTCAGATACACTCCAGATTCACACACCCATCATTTTGTAACCGAACTCAAGGGGTTCCTACTTAGGTGCAGCAGCAACAAAATGAACACAACCCAAGGTAGTATTGAAAGCAAACAAGTTTTTATTACTTGTCACAAGTGAGGAGACAGGAAGATAGCTCTCAAAGTACTGTCTCTCCATGGGGTTAGTGCAGGAAGCTTTCATCAGTCTACTACTGCGTGGGGGCAGGGAGCTTACATGGGTACTTTTGGTTCAATTGTGCATGTCCAGGATGTCATCATGCTAAGGCATACGTTGTCTGTTCAAAAAATGGCAGAAACCTCCACCCATAGGAGATCTTAGTATTATAATGAAATAAAGCTAACTTTAGAACAACTGCATCCTAACTAACAACTTACAATCTTAATTGTTCACAGCTTCCAGCCCCCTCTCCCAATGTCAGAACATTTGGGTAGGTGTGTAAAGTTGAACATGACTCCTCTCATACCTTGAGATCTATAGGCAAAATGGATTTATGCATGCCTTGAAAAAGTTGATCAGAAAGACTATTCCAAGAAGTCACTAGCCTTGCTAATACTGTAAGCTAGGTTGCAATGTGAAATTACTCCAATCAGAGGCCTGACATCTATCAGCAGAAGGGAGGAGAGAAAGAGACAACAGCAGGGAAGGAATGCGTTTTGTTTTGCAGAACTAGCAATTCCCTATAGCCCTTTATGTAAGCCAGTTTGGAGTGGACACCTGCACAGAAGCCCCACAAGTCGTCTTAAAGTTACCTTTAGCTCATTAGAATAGTAAGATTCCCTCCTATGGGCGGAGTTTTCTGCCATTTTTTGAACATAGGATGTATTCCCTAGCATGTTGACGTGCTAGGCATGCGCAATTGAACTAAAGTGCCTAAGGAATAGAATATGTGTAAGTTCCTTAATGCACATGCAAGCTCCCTGCCTCCACTTCCTAATACACTGAATAAAAGCTTTCTGTACTAACCCCACAAGGAGACAGTGCCCTGAGAGCTATCTCCCTGATGTGGGTCACCAAGGGCAAATGTCAAGAAAGAATTCTTGAGACATTTTATGATGCAAAAAGGTGCTTTTATTGGCAGAAAGAGCTGCACTTGTGATTGTGAGGAGCAACTCATTATATACTTCTGAGTTTTGGGGGGAGGGGTAGAGATAACTACATCTCTAAAGGGATTTCTGCCTGTTAATGAAGAAGTATAGGATCCTGGAGGGCTGGCTATTGTCAAGATAAGGTTGCTTTTAGTCTCTAGCAAAACATTCACATTAAGGCAGCCTTGAGTTCCTTGAGGAATGTCACGCTCTGCATGCCTCAGGTATTTATCAGCGGGCTGCAATTTTTAAGGAAATTTAATTTTAGCTGTATTTCTCTTGCCTTTGTTCTCCTCATCATCCCTGCCTCCTTACTTGTAACAAGTAATAAAAGTTCTTTGCTTTCAACACTTCCTTGGGGTTGTGTTCCTTGGGTTGTGTTCAATTTGATGCGCTGCAGGCAGCAAACCCCAGGAGTTTCATCAACTACTACATTTAAAGTACCTCCTGGTTCCATCACTTCCTCTGTATTTTAAGCTGCTGCCCCAGAGACTGAGCCTTTGTGATGTCATCTTGTCATCCTCCTCAACACCTTCCTCAGTTTTTTTTGTGTTTTGTTTGCTGTGCATTTGTTAGCCTTATTATTCCTTGAGTAAACAGAAAGATCTAGTTTGCCTTGGTGGCACACTCTGTTCCCGATTTGGTAGCCTAAGGAGAAATGAGCTCAGCAGGTCTGATATAGCTTCATTGCCTTAGGAAAGGTCAAGGACGTGAGTCTGTTGATGACTAAGCCCTTGGGTCTGCTTGCCAGATAAAATACAAAATGCCCAGGTACATTTTTATTTCACGTAAACAAGGAATACTGTTTTAATGTATGTCCTAAATATCATATGAAGCACACCTAGACTCAACAACTATATTCATTGTTTGTCTGAAATTCGAATTTCACTGAATGTCCTCTTATTTCTTCCCCCTAAACTTAGCAACCTTACCTTGGTCACATGTCTTCCCCTCTTTGGTAGCTCAGATAGTAGCTCAGCAGGTCCATGAAAGATAGCTCCATGGAAGCATCCACTTGAAAAAAGGTAAGCAGAAGAAAAAACTTCTCTCTATCCCACCTAACATAACCCTGAGAAGGTTCCATTGCTTTTGATTCAGAAACATATCTGCTTTCATCCATACAATCACAGCTTTCATGTGACTGGCATATTTTTATAATTAAGTTTATATCTTTCTGTTATAAATGTAATTCATGCTCATTAGAGAAAACTGAAAATTCAGAAATGTGTGAAGTCACTTTGTGCTCCTGCATAATAATACTATTCACAGTGATAATAATACTATTCATAGTTTATAAGTTATTTCATGATTGCATTTAATTCACACTGCAGAATGTTATATAATGTTATATAATCTACTTTTACTGAGGAAATTGGAGCTCAGAGAATAATCTGTTAGAGAGAATGAAGCCAGTAAACAGCAGAGAAAAGCTCTAAACCAAGATCTCACTAACTCTAGAGTCTACTCCACTGTGTTCCCTCTGTACTATTAACATGTTGCTATATTTCATCCCGGGGTTCTTTCAAGGGCTATTCTGCATATTATTAATTATAATAAATATGTCGTTTTCCAAAACAAAGGACTGTTTAAAAAACTTTCTCTAAGGATGTATAATTTTACATACAGTAAAATGCCCCAGCCTCTGCCATGAAGCTTTCCTTTATTCTCTTGGCCACCCTGACCTCTCCTACTCAATATGGTTAATGTGCACATTTGGTTTTCCACAAATAACTCATAATCTCCCAGAAGGCACATATGATGGATATAATTCCCCATTCACACAGAGCTGAGCACAAAGCAATAGTCCTACTATTCTAATAGCCTCTAATGAAGTACCTCTATGGTGAGAGGCTCTTCACACACATTCTCTGCAATCGTAACAACACCCCTGCAAGGTAAATATTATGTACATCATAAAGATGAAGAAACTGAGTCTCAGAGATGTTAACAAGCACCCTTGGGGCACAATGTACCTTTGTGGGAATGAAACAAAGGATTCCCTACTTCAGGGTGGAAGCAGCTCTGAGCATCTCCTGGCAAGTAGACCTTGGGCTGAACCCTCATTGACCGAGAGAACCTGAACGGGACACAACCTGCACAACCGTACACAGCAGCTCTGCGCAGTATGACGCAGCTACTAAATAGCTGTGTTTAAAGTCAAGTTGTCTGACACCAAAACACATATGTATCCACCATGCTATGCAGTGTCTGACTCTCTGATTCCTCCTATTTCACTCTGAAGTCTGAAGTCTGATATATAAGTTTTGGAGCTACTCTATCGACATCCCTCTTACAATTCTCCCACAAGTCTCCAGTTCCTGCTCCAGACTTACTGACAACACCCATCGCTGCTGCATCTCCCCACTTCTGCCTCTGAATCATATTATGCTCAATGCCTCAGGAGGAAAAAGACATTCTTCCCTCTCCAGACTAGGTTACAGTGTATAAAAATAAGCTCTCTCAGGATCATGGGCTCGCCTAACATGGTAAATTCTATACTTTTGGTGAATTCTCAAATTTTAACCATGGAGAACTAATCAAAAGCGTAGAAGTCACATTCACTTGTGCCATGATTTGTCTTTGATCTTACATTTATGCAGAAATTCTTTGCGTAAACTTGTTTGCTAGTGAGTTGCAAAATTAATTAATAGATTCAGCAAAGATCTGATGTTGTTTTCATCAGTACTCAAATCTGATCCAGTTTTTTGGTCTTGCCCATCACACAGTATTTTACCCTTTGTACATCAAGCTTAACTTATTTAAGTTTGCTTATTAAGTTTTCTAAAAATGATGCACAAATATATTTAGGAAACATAATAAAATGTTCATATAGAATCATAACCTTTTTGGGTTTGAAGGACTTTTTACAGAATCCAGGTTAATTTCTAAAATAGATGAGCGTGCCACCCCTAGGGCATGTGGGGCCCTGAGCAAATATTTTTTGTGGGGCAACCATCTATATAATTAACTTGGTTAAACATTTATTAGAAAAACTATGGAACCTTAAGAGTAGTAATTTATTGATGAAAATGTAGAACAATGAGTAGAGAAGAGTTATTTATGTATTTATTATTGTCTCATCAGTGGTCGGGAAGATTCTACATAGTTCGCAAGCACTATCTCTTTCCCCTCAAGTCAATAAATTCTTTTATGTTCTATATTGTGAAATATGCAGTTCCTGGCTAATTTTACATCTCCCAACTTAAGAAAAATGCAGCAACAGTTATTACTCACAATGCAATGGCTTTTTAAACAGGTTTGTACTGAAATAATATACAACTTAATATCCCTGCAGTTCTATAATACCATTTATTTAATGCTAATTACATCATTTCTCATAATGCTATGTTATCCACTATGCTACCCATGAACACTGACTTCCATTGATTCTCTCAAAAGTTATTACTCTGCATTGTTGACAATGACCACAAATGCAAGTGATATGCAGATTAAACAGAAAAATGTAAATAATAATTCACTATATGAGCATGTTGAATTCACCATTCAGAATCATACATATCAAAAATATAGAATAACACATCTTCCAATAATATATTCTCTTGAACTCTTTAGGTCTTGACCACTGTTTTCTCTCTATCTGATACCACCCATTGAAAAAATTTCATGCTGGTCAGTGGGAGCAATCAAATTGCCAGTCCTGGACTCAAACATAGACCCTTAAATAACTATACACATGCCAGTTATGGAGATCCCTGGGGTACCTGGTCAGCCTCTCACATGAAGATAGAGTTCAAGAGCATCCAGAAGTGGATTGGAGAGTGGGGTCCACACAGGTCCTGGCACTGGCTTGGGCAGGATACTGCTGGATACTGGTCCCGCTGGATATTGCTGGCCATGGCCAGTCCCAAGTAATTGAAGAAAAACTTAAAATTTTCAGGAGAGAGTCTCCAAAGTGCATTCATGTTTGAGTGCTTGTGTAGATCTACAGGAAACACTAAAAATAATGAAACTGTGCTTAAGTGACGTGGCCAACAATTCTCAAAAGCCTGTGAGAGAACTAGTTCTACATCTCAGGTCTTCAACTTCCAGGGCTCTCATCCTGTCAATGATTATTTCACAAAAATCCAAGACTTGAAAGAAATCTAAAGTTCATTTTGTCAATCCCCAAAATTGATTCCTACCTGTAACATCTCCAGCAAGCAGTCTCCTATTTCACACTTAAATTATTCTAGTTATAGGAAACTTACCACCTGCTAATACAACATTTCTTTTCCAAAGGGTAAATCAAAGAAGGTGATATTAGACCTTTGTGTTCCCATGGTTCTTCGCTATGAGTTCCTTCCAATATTTGAGAACAATTACAAGCCTTTTTATAATCCCCTCTTTGGTAAATTAAATGTCTTGTTCCCTTAGTGTTATATGATATGCTTTTGAGCCCTCTCAACATTCTGTTTTATCTACTTTGTCAGTACTCATCTTAAAATATGAACAAGATGAGTTCAGAAGACCTGAATCTTTCATTTTCAACAATAATTATCAGGATTTTCTTATTGGAGAGTTCTTATCATTTCATGAGTTACCCTATTTGACCGAATGTTAACCTTTGAATTCCTTAGTGTTTATAAAGCAACTGATGAAGAAACCAAAGTATAAGTTTGCTCTAGGTCTAAAGGAAATACCTATTCAATATTATATAAGAACTATATGGACAACTGAATGAACATAAAATGATACTGACAGAGGATGAGGAAAAAATCATATGCAATGTCTTGATTATATCATGAGAAAGACTCTCAGTACTGGCACTCATGTAAGCCAGTTATATAAAAGAATTTTAAGGTTAAAAAAAACCCTGAATTTTGTCAAGCAGTGCCTGAAACAATTATAAAATAAGCACATATGGTTTCTCTTAAGTCATTTTCTTTCTAACAGCTGTGAATGAAATCCCAAGAGCATTCACTCCAGGCAAATATGCTTTAATACTGAAATTGGACTCAATGTAGTCACATTTCTCTCTGGAGGTCATGGAAAAGTTGGTTGAGAAATTATAGGCTTCATGTAGTCACCTCCCTTCTACTTTTTTGCCAATAACCCCTTCCTTGACATGCTCTTAGTCATGGCATAGGAAGGTAAAAAGCAAAGAATACTTCACTGTAATGATCCCAGCCAGCCTTTAGCTGTAAAAGAGAGATTAGATATTAACAAAAAGTTAAATAGTGTATACCAAATTCTTAAAATAAGTTTCCCATTTTGTTTTGGACTGTACTCACTGGAAGTTTTGATAGGCTAAAATATCTTCAATGCACCAATTTGAGCCAACAAGAAAAAAAAAAGAATTATTTTGTGTGAAGAAGTTGGCCATCCTTACGTTGCCTAGTTTTGGTAGCTACACATGAACTACAGCAAAATGACTACAATTACAAGCCCTTGAGTCAGACTGCTGGGTTGAGATTCTAGTTCTCCTATAATAGCTCTATAACTTTGGGCAAGTCACATGAAAGTGTTAAGATCTAATAATAGTAATTTGTAATGTATTTTATAGTTCAAGAGATATTGTCACGTCTGTTAACTTATTTGTCCTCATAGCAACTGTCTCAGAATAATAAAATGGTTATTCTTTTTTCCATCCAACATGTTTATTGAGAATCTACTTTGTGTCAGGATATAAGGAATCAAAAATGTGGACAAGGTCTGAGCTTTCATAGAAATATGCTAACAGATATAATCAGGCAACATCATGTAAATAGTGATATATAAGGTAATTTCAGATAATAATAATTGTTAAGAAGCCAATAAGGTTAGGGCTGAGTCAGGTTTATCATTTAAAAAAAGACCTTCCATGAAAAGGTACTATTTAAGATGAGAACTTGAATGGAAAGAGGAAGTCAGGGAGAATATCTGGGTGGACAGGGGTAGGGGGATGGTAAATGTTCTAAGTAGTAAAGTATTAGGTAGTTTTCAACAGACAAAAATCACCGAACATTAAATATATGTAGGGTGTTTTTTTTTTTGAATATCAATTATACCTTAATAAAGCTGTGTGGGTTGTTTTGTTTTGTTTTTATTTTAAAGTCAACAGAAGGGTAGTGAGGACAGGAAGAATGGAAAGAGAGTGGGTCAGGGAACTAGCTAGGACCAGAATCCTTCTGCAGTGTGCAGGTTCATAATCAGTAAGAGACCCATCCCAAGGTCACTTGAGAGCCAGGACTAGAGTCTAGGTTTTCTTGCTCCAAATACATTGCTCTTATCCTTGATAAGATGCCTTCCTTGATAAATCATACTGCTGGATAGAACCCAGGAAAAACACCTTGTTCACTTTAGAATATCTTTGTTGAAAAACATTTATATCTTCTCATAAAGTAATACTCTTATTATCTTCCTCAATTATTATCGAGTAATTCTAATGTAGCACATACTCACCTAAACATTATGCATGTTAAGGTTACTTGTCCTACCAATAACACTGTGAAGATAGTAATTAAGTTCTTTTTTTAAATGATGAAACTTAGATACAAAGTATTTATAACCTCACCTAAAGTAACACATCTAATAAATGGTAGGCTTAACATTGGAATTTAGTTCCTGTAGTGGACATTTTGACAGAAGACACCTTAAATGCTTACGGGAAAATAAAAACATATTCATTTCACCAGACATTGCCCAGGTACCTTATTCAAACATCCCTCTTAAGCATTTGAGAGCTCGTAGGGGTAGAATTTTATGATTGTTACGAAGTTTGTCTTAGAAAAGCTCAAAGTATAGCCAACGTATGATCAATACAAAGGTTGCCAGACAGTGATCTTACTACCAATAGGCTTACGTTTACCTCAGTTGACATTACAAATGGTGGGACAGGGACCTTATTTTTCAAGCATGAAAAAATATGTCAAAAAATGGTTCAGATTGCTGAGGTTATGTGGATCAGGTTGTTTGAAGGGTAGGTGAGTGGGCTAAGTGTGGACACAATAGTGGTGAGGTTTATCTTGTGGTGAGGTTTATCTTGCAGTGAGTAACTGAAATTAATTTTGATCAACCAGTAATCAGGATATTTATCAATTTTTCTACAGTCTTTTTCAGAATTAGATGCATATTTATAAGACAAACACAAGAGCATTCTACTGCTTTCACATAATGAAACCAGTATATACAACATTTTGCAATATAATGATTAAAGTTATGGACCCAGGAGTCAGACTGCATGGGTTCAAATTCTAGTTAGAGAACTAGAGAGGTAATAGCTGAAAAACTGGGCAAATTACCAACCTCCAAGTGCTTTGGTTTCCTCATCTTAATTGAAAATAATAATATATGTACTTTATGACAGTATTCATGAGAACAGTATTTCGCATGTAAGCATACTAAACAGTACCTGACACAGAGCCATGATTGACTCCAGAAATAGTAGGTGTTATTATAATTGTTATCATTGTTACCGTATTTTATGTATTTTATCAACATAATATTGTATTTTCTAGTAACCATAAGACTACTCAAACTAATTGCCGAGCACTAGAGGGGATGTTATGGGAAGTGTGGAATTTTCAGATGAGTCCAGTGCCTTTTTCTTCCACATAAACAGTACTTCTCTTCTCTCAATCCTGTTCTCCTTGCAGTGCTTATCCAAAACTAGCAGAAGAAATAGCAGTTACAGAGAGCAGCTGAACGTTTGATTATTAACTATGACTCCTAATGCTTTTCCATTGTCCACAAAATGATGAAAACAATTTTCCCCCCGGCCACTATAGCTATTAAAGTAGAGGCAGGAGAATATTTGTGTTTAGTTTAACAAAATTTTATTGTGCACTGACCATGTGCCAGACATGCTTTGGCTTTGGATCACAGAAATAAATGATACGGAGTCCCTCAGCTTTATAAAACTCCAATTTTTCCCCCTTTCCTGGTAATTTCATTCTTCTGTTTCTCTCTTTTAGTCTATCTGGAAATTAACAAAAAGTAAAATGAAATCATAAATCAACCCTGTCAGGTGTTAGTTCAATAGCCACTAGAACAACAGAAGAGTTAAAAAAAAAAAAAAAAAAAGCTTTAAAAAAAAAAAAACCAAAAAGATTAAAAGTTGCTTGTCTGAAAGACAAGTTCCTGGTTTCTCTTTAGAAATATGCGGCAACAACAGGATCCAATTATGATTTCCCCTAATCTTATTAAAGGCAAAGTATGGGCCATATTTTGACTCTGTATCACCTTTAATCCTTCGGATAATTAAATAAATTCTTCTCATTCTGTGCACTGAGGACACTGCAGTCTAGGTTCTAGTGACTCTCCTAAGGTCACTGGTTGCAGGGGCAGAGCCAGAGTCAGAAACCCTGTCCTTCGGATTCCATCCCTTGCCTTTCGTGCAGCACTTCATTCAGGGAGTTTATGAAGACTGAGATTAAATTCATGAAGCTCTGAGATTACTTAACATCATCAACTTCTAGAGGGTGGTGAACGCGACTTAGCCAGGTTTATATTGCCACGCCTAGCATACTAGTCAGATAAATGAATGCTCAACACACACCTCCTGAATGAGGCAACTAGTGAGCCAATAAACAGGAAGGAGGAGCTGAGACTATGAGGAATTTACTCCTTGATGACAAAGAGCCCATCATTAAGTATTTTAAAGCACTCTATTGGATATTTTATAAGGTCTAAACAACACATAGTCTGTTGCTCAGTGTATTTGTGGTACTTTTAGAGAAGAAATGTTATCACGAGCCAAATTTTGATATTATAACGCAGAGAGAGAAGAAAGTAGAATTGTATGATTGTCTCAAATATTTGTGATAACTTGAACTTGGCTGCAAACACAGACTGACTCTCAGTATTACAAAATATCTTCCCCTTAAGCCAAAAAGCACTAAGGACTGAATTTGCCCAAGACAAATAAGTGCATAGAGATTAAATGGGAAAATATGGTGACGATTATCTTGATATGAAAATTCATCTAATGATGACAACTTTTTTTCCTTTTACATTCCATTGGTTTTCAGCTAGTAATAAAACACAACTTGAAAAAAAATATATTTATCAGCATGATTCGACCCTTGCAAAAGAAATGAACTGCTCCACAACACTCGGTTTATAGACTAGGCCGAGGCCATTTCTGAACTATTTGAATTAAATAGACAGAAAGCACAGACTGATGGCTCTCCATGGCCTTCCCAGGACCATAGAGAGCTCATAATCCATAAAAGCAACCAGATAAATATAAATATAGCTCTTATGAGAACACCGACAAATTCACCCCCTCATTCAATAAAAAGCCACCAAGTGAGATGATATTCCCAGGAATGGTGCAAATGATCCACTGTGGGGATGAAAAAAACAAAGGCCTGGGTGTTATATGCAAACAGTGAATCATGGAACACTACATCAAAAATTAATGATGTAATGTATGGTGATTAACGTAACATAATAAAATAAAAAAATAATAAATAATAATTAAAAAAAACAGAGGCTCAGGACAGATATTTTCTATATAAAACCAGAAAGTATCACATTTGTAGGAGCTGTTGGACTGATGAGCTTCTGTCAGATAAATACGCACCCCTGTTTTTAGCAAGGCACTGAAAGTTTACATTCGAGAATGTCAATCAAGTACACGGCTTAAAAGTCAGGTACTTTAAACACACACAGTTATTTATTTGTTAACATGGAAAAGGTTCTATTCATCTGAGCTTTTGTGCAGATGACATCGGTGTAACATGGCACCGCTATTTTTCATTTAATCTTTTGTGAACTTGGCTGGGGAATGGAAATATGCTCACACTCACAGGCGGAAGAAGGCAAGCAGTTTTAGAAGCAGAACGTAACTGTACATCTTTTGGTTGCAAACAATAAACTGAAGGTCTGGAGTCTAGATGCAGTGGCCTATGTCATAGACAGGGTACCCGTGTTGTCTCAACTAAAACTTTGGTTGAAGCATCGATAGTTTTCGTTTTTGTTTTTTAGTACTTCAACCAACTATTTTGTGATGTGGACCTTTTAACAGAGATTGAAAACTGGTTATGGGCTTAGTCCCCACTTGGGTCAGAATATTGTTTTTGTTCTGACAGGTCTGCACGTGAGGCTCACCTCTCAGGCTAGGTAAGAAAGGTCAGGAGTTGTCTGCTGGTTATTCCACTCTATTCCAAGGCAGTTGACTGTAGCCTGAAACTCCAACTGTTTTGCAAATAAGGAGGGTTTGTAATGGGGATAGTGGCCCAGAGTGGTTATATGGATTCCTACAAAATCTTCAGTGTTGCTAGAAAAACACTGTGAAATGATTCTATAGGAAGGATGGAGTATTTTTATCTACCCAGTGTTAAGCTCTTTGAAATAAAAGCCTCCATGGAGCTTATCTAAAACCATTATGAGTTTCATAGACTGATTTAAGAACTTCTGTTTCCCAGAAAATAAACACAATATGGACAAATATAGCAACAAAAAATCACAACTCTATCCTAAATCAAACAAATACATCATACCACTTCTCTGACTTACTAAAAACAAGAGGCCCTCACAGGAGTCTGGATTTGGAAAGATTTTCTTTGTAGTCTGACAAGAAGTATTTTCCTACTGATGATCAGGTTTAAGGGAAAAGTGCTGCCAGATAGCTGAGCTCAAGATTAAATGGATCAGGGTCAGATAAAAATTTCAAAATGATTTTTTTTGTTTCATTTGATCTTTTCTCTGAAAATATCTGACTTAAGAACAAAAATATTGCAAATGTACTATTTTTTAAAGAATGGGGTAGACAAGTGACAATCACAGGGTTTGTAACATCTTTTTACTTTCAAACACACACAAACACACACACGCACAGGAAAATAATGGTCTTACTCCAAATGTTACTGGGTTTTTTTCATCAAATACATGATCAGGGTTGTGATGTTTTTTTTCCCCTTTTATAAAATAAGACTCCTGGGAATGTTTTTTTATATTTATATCTTGCTCAAACATTTCAAAAAATTAGCATTATTCCTACCTTTTGAGGAAATAGGCAAGAATATAGTTTTAGAAGATAATTTAAAACCTTGATTATGCTGTCATCATTAAAACTTATAATACCTGAAAAGGTAATGATCCTATACTTAAAAAACAAATTAAATCAATAAACAAAAATGATTTTAAACAATCTCAGAGGAAACATGAGGAACTTGAACTTTTATAAAGGTAGTTTATTCTACTTTTCTCCATAACATAAAAGCATTTCTCCAATTAACAAAAGACAAAACAAGGACCTGGGACAGAGACTCCAGACAAGCTTCTCAAGTGAATATGTTGATGAATGAAAGACTCTGGTTCACATGTCAATTTAAGGCTTATCAGATCATATACAAATCAGTCAGTATATAAAGCATAGCAAGTCAAAGAACTTTATCAAGTGTTTAAAAATATGCCTTGAAATTAGGGAGAAGATATTTTAAAACTCATTTCTCAGACATATTTACCATATTTTGTAACACTTTAAAACATGTTTAAAATGAAAAGGGGAAAAAAATAAAATGGAAAGGGAGCGATCAGGTTTTTTGTTTATTTAGCATCTTTGTGGAAATGGAAATCGCCTTTGTAAAATTGGGTTCATGTTACAGAGAAAACATCCGTTGTATGATCTGTCCTGATGAGCTATCTCAGTTGAGGTAACTGTGCATATTTAGAGGTAGAGAAACAAATGACAAATCGGAGTAGTAGCCTCTTTTCTCTTTGGGCTGCCAGCACAGTCATCAGCCTGAGGCAAGCTCCCACTTGTGGAGGAAGCCAAATGAGCCTCATTTTCTTGGCACTTCTTACCTCGAGGCTGATGTTGCAAACCACAACGTGACATGGGCATGAGATTGTGTAGTTAAAAAAGTTGGAAGGGAAAGCCTCTATGTTTACACACCCCGGTTAAAAAGAAAGCTCTGCTTTGGTATGTGAGAGAAAAGACAGGTCTATGAAGAAAGAAGGAAAGAAGGAAATCTGTTACTTGGATTTCTGTGGCATTATTATCTCCTGTGCCTCTGTGACACGTTCCCCTCGCAGAGACTTCGTCAGGGACACTCCATGGGATCAGATGGGAACAAATGAAGATAGAATCAAATACAAGCATCTCCTGCTTAATTGTAGTAAACTACTAATAAACATGTTTCTAGTAACTTGGAGCTTATTTCCATTGTGTTGAAGAAAAATTATATTACTTTCCCAAACCTCTGTTTTCCTAAAATGTTACCAAAAAGTAATGGAACCAAATTATCATTAAACAGGTAAAATGATTAAAACATCACTTCCTGATCACCAAACAAGACGGTTAAAAAACAGGGATTTTGGCGGCATCTGGGTGGCTCAGTCGTTAAGCGTCTGCCTTCGGCTCAGGTCATGATCCCAGAGTCCTGGGATCGAGCCCCGTATCAGGCTCACTGCTCAGCCGGAAGCCTGCTTCTCCCTCTCCCACTCCCCCTGCTTGTGATCCCTCTCTCGCTGTGTCTCTCTCTGTCAAATGAATAAATAAAATCTAAAAAAAAAAAAAACCAGGGACTTTTGTTTTGTTTTCAGTTATGTGGTAACAAGCAGAATTTTTGTGTTCTGCATTTATAATTCAACATGGCAGAAAAATACTCAGTAACAAGTATATTTGATAGAAAAAAAATGCAGAAAATTTTACAATAAAATACGAAGCAATCTATGTATCTAATTCCTTTGCTTCAAGAAAGTTTGAAATCAGGGCTAAAGCAAATTCTTTTTTCATTCGTTCATGTTGTTGCATGTTGGTTCTTTTTTGTTTGTTCTTTTCAATTGCTGAATAGAATGTCACTCTATGATTGTAACAGTTGGTTTATTCATTTTCTAATTGATAGATACATGGAAGTTTCCAGTTTGGGGCTATAATGTAGTGAGCGTGACAAACATTTTATACACATGGTTTATGCTTCAAATCTTTTGAGTAAGTACCAAGAATAAAATTGTTGAATCACAAGGCAAGCGTGTGTTTAATTTAATAAGATATTGCAAAAGTTTTCCATAGATGTTGTACCTTCGTGTGTTCCCCCAGCAATATGTAAGGAAAACAATTGTTCCCTCTCCTCTCCAACATTTGATTTGTTAAATCTTGTTAATATTAGCTATTTTAGTGAGTAGTGGGATTTTACTGTGGTTTAAGATGCACTTCTCCAACAACTAATGATGTTGAGAATCTCTCCATGTGTTCATTACATATTTGTGTTTTCTTTTGTATGAAGTGTCCATGGAAGCTTTTTGCCCATTTTTTACTGAGTTGTTCTTTTTTTTATTGACTTGTAAGAGTTCTTTTTGTAGTGTAAATATTATTCCTTTGATGAATACATGTACTGAGAATCTGATTACGCAGTCTACGATTTTCTTTGTGTTTTGATGAGTACAGTTTTTAATTTTGATGAAGAACAGTTTGATGTTTCTGCATTCTAAGAAATCTGAAGACTCATTCACATTGCAATAATATTCCCCTCTGTTTTCTTTTATGAACTTTCTAAATTTAGCTTTTACAGCGAGATCTGTAATCTACCTTGAGTTAATTTTTGGTATGGTGATTTTGTGTATAATGTGAAGTATAAGTCATGGTTCAACTTTTTTCCCTACAGATATTCAATTGGTCCAGAGCCAGTTGTTTAAAAGATTTCTTTCCCCACTAAATTATATTGGTGCCTTCGTCAAAATTCATTTGTATATACGTAAGTCCATATTCTGGGTGTTTTATACTCCATTCTTTGTTCATCTATCCTCACCCCATTACTGTTTCTCTACCTCTTTTCTTCTGACCCAGCACTACTCCTGTTCCTGTGCTCTACTTCTTGCAACCTACTCATAACCTCTCTATCATCCTTAAACAATACTTGAAAGGTCTCCTTCACTTTGCCTTAATTTATTCCTCAAAGGCATGGCTAGATCTCTCATAATGGATATCACCCCATTGTCTTCTGGTTTGCATTGTTTGAGAAAAATTCAGTAGTTATTCTTTTTTTAAGATTTTACTTATTTATTGGAGAGAGAGAGTGCGGAGTGAGAGAGAGAGAGCATGAGCGAGAGGGGCTGAGGGAGAGGGAGAAGCAGGCCCCACTGAGCAGGGTACGCATTGCCAGCCTCCATCCCAGGACCCTGAGATCACGACCTGAGCCAAAGGCAAGCGCTTAACTGACTGAGCCACACCCAGGAGCCCCTCAGTGGTTATTCTTATTGCTCTTTCCTTGTATAGAGTATTTAACCACTAATCCTGAGTAGTCGTAGAATCTACTCTTTTGTCTTTAGTACACTGTAATTTGAAAATGATGTACCTTGGTATGTATTTCTGAACATTTATTCTGTTTGTGATTTGTAGTGCTTAGATTTGTGGGTTAAAGTCTTCAACAAATTGAGTAGGTTTTAGTCAATATTTCTTCCAATGTATTTTTTGCCCCATTTTTTTCTCTTTCTAAGAAGAAATTACAAATTACACATACTTTAGACTGTTTGATACTTTTCTATATATCACTGATTCAATTCAGCTTTTTTAGTCTTTTTTTTTTTCTCTTTTTGCCTCATTTTTGGACAGTTATTTGGCCTGTCTTCACAGTAATTCTTTCTCTTATGGTAGTCATTCTCCTGTCAAATCTTCCAAAGTTGTGGATTTCAGTTATTTTATTTTTTTCAATTTATGGAATTTAGAATAGAATTTATAGATCTATTGCTTCTTCCGTGGTTTCCATTTCCATGTTCATTCACTCATTTTCTACATTTTCCTGCAATACTTTGAGCATATTAACAATAGCTATTGTAAAGTTGTCTGCTACATCTAATATCCAAGTCGTCTCTGAGTTGGTTTCTGTTACATAAATTTTCCTTAGGTAGATGTTCCATAGTCTTGTGGCTCCACATAATTTGTATCTTTTCATTGGAATACTAGATATGGTGTTGATAAGAAGAGTGATGGCTGGATGATAATACTGCATATTTTTCCTGGAGAATAGAAGCTCTTTCTTGTCTCTCAGCTAAGGTGAAAAGTACTAGGAAGAATCGACCTGGTCTGAGATTTCACTTTAGTTTAGGAAGTTTGAGTACAGGGGGACAGTCCTGGAGAAGCAAACTAAAACCTCCAGCTGCAGTAATCAGCCACTACTGCTGGGTCTGCACAGGGGTGATGCCACTTAAAAAGTGTCTGAGCTTAGGGGCACCTGGCTGGCTCAGTCCATTAAGTGATGGACTCTTGATTTCAGCGCAGGTCATGATCTCAGGATTGTGAGATTGAGCCCCAAGTAGGGCTCTGCACTGGGTGTGAAGACTGCTTAAGATTCTCTCTCTCTCTCTCCCTCAGCCCCTCCCCCACTGCACATGCACTCTAAATAAATAAATAAATAAATAAATAAGAACAGTTTGAGCTTGGAACCAGGAGGATATTGAGACAGTGTACGGTTTTTGTGTTCAGAGGTTCTATGAATCATGAATACTTGAGACTGCGGGGGCTTCCTTTGCCTTTTAGTACCACCTTCACTTCTTTTTATTTTATATAATTAAGGAGCTATTGATAAGATATTGATATTAAGGATGACAGATATATCAAACAAGTTATTGCTACATTTGGGCCTTCCAGACATGAATAAACCACTTGTCCCTGCCTTTTTTATTTTAATTTTATTTTTAAATTTTAATTCCAATTAGTTAATATACAGTGTTATATTAATTTCAAGTCCAATTCAAGACTTCCATACATCACATAGCACACCTGTCTCTGCTTTTAGTTATAATTCCGCTAGCCCCTCTTTCCCCAAGACCTTCCCGGACCCAGTGTTTGCCCACCGTGACTGACACTGTTTGCCCAGGGAGCTCACTGCTCAGCTCAGAAAGACTCCTTTCTTGGAAACTGGAGTTACAATATGGGGAGAGTTAAGGACAACACATCTGTGAACCTTAGGCAAAGAGGCGATCAGAGAAATAGTCCAAGTAATAGTAAGGAAACAGTTAATGAAAGGGAAACAAGTGGTTGAGGAAGGAAATCTTTTCATATAGAAAATATAATATAGTCACATATTTCTGGTCATGACACAGTAGAGAAAGAAAACATGATAATTCAAAAGAGAGGAGAAATTTGAAAAAAAAAAAAAAAAAAAGAAGAAGAAGCCCTAGAGTATTACAGGACAGGTGAATGGATTGGGCTTCAGTAGGAGAGGAATCATGTCTTCCATTAGGAAAGTAGGGTAGGTGGTCATTACATATGTAGGTAAGTTTGTATCCCTGGATTCCATTTATTTTTTCAGTCAAGTATTACATCAGCTAACAGCAATGGAAGAAAGAATGTGTTTTTGTTTGAGAAGGTCTGAAAAAGTCACATTGGAAAATAAAGCAAATATATTAAGGAAGAATGAGGTCAGTAGAAATAGTGGGTAATGATCTCCAAAAATCCTCTCCTCCATGAAAACAAGGGGGAACACTGGCAAAAATTGTCAAAATCATCTCTTTATGAACTCTGAAAATTAAAAAAAAAAAAAAAAGCTCGCAACACCGGGAAGCAATTATTCAAGAAAAACAGCTGCATCTTGGTAAGAACAATGAGGCTTTTGGTGTTTAAATTACGATAATGTCATCCAAATCTCTCTGAACCATGGTAGCCTTGAAAACCAAGAGCCCCACAATCATGATAAAATCAACCCTCTACCCACCTCTGAAGAGGGATTTAGAGTTCCTCCAAAACCCAGTTCCCAGATAATTTTCATTATTTGATGTGTTTGGCAGATCCCTGAGAAAATCCTGTTTGCAAGGTTTATCTTTATTTGACCTTACTCAGAACTCATCCAATTCAGACTGACCTCACCTGCTCACTATAGACAGCGTTATCTCTGGGAGGGGGAGACCATACAAAACTATCAGTGGTGATCATTTAGCATTGCTGCTACCTAGGGTGATGACAACTGTGGGGATGAACAACAATCTGACTAAAAACATAAAGGAAAAACTGGGGAAAGAGATGTAACTGGATGTCTTTGAAAGCTAGAACATACCCCTGAAACTCCAGAAGACCATGCAAATATGTAGATGTGTGTCCATGTCCAGGACTGGATAAGTGCCCAGAAAAGACCTACATGTTTACCTATGTCTGACCTAAGGGCTCTGTACAAACAAGAAATGAAGGTTAAGGTGGAGTTGTAAAATGTCATCCTAGCATTGAACACACACTCCACGAGTACCTAGAGCTCCTTGACAAAGTTTAGATCGTTTACTTGTTCCAGACATTTAAGGGAATCTCTATACAATTATTAGATAATCACTAAGATAATTGAGCAAAGATTTCAGTGGTCTCATATGACAAAGAATGCAGACTTTACAGAATTATTTAAGGGAAATCACTATTTCATCCACATCCTCTAGCAAAATTAACAGATAAGCCGATGTTAATAGTTTGCTTAAGTATGTAATGCCATTTAATTTGCAGTTCTCTCTACTTTAATGCTAAAAACACATGGAGACACATTATAAGACATGGGAAAAGCACCTATGGGTAGAGTGAGAAGAGAAGCCAGATGAGGTAGCTGTAGGAGGAAAATATGGATCAGACCATCAAAAGCCTTGGATGTAATGTGAAGATATTTGCATTTGAACTTCAGAAAGATCTGAGACTCTGAGATGGTAAATGAATAATTGAGTTGGTGAGTGTGCTGGATATCTTCAATTTGCCCCCTAGCCCTCCACTCTTCCCCTTTAAGGTTGATCTGTATGAGCTGTATCGATGGGCTCCCTTATCCTATGGCTTCTGGTTGGATTTTACCAAATGGTAGCACTGGTAGATCAGGGGGAGACATGAAAGACGTGTTGGAGTATTTGTTCACATTCTACCTTTGGGAGGAGTGGGGGTAACAGTGGGCAGGCTGCCTCCTTCCATCAGATTCTCACTTGAAGGTCATAGTATCCCTTTCCACATGCAACTCTATCCTGGATTTGGGAACATTCCTCCTCTGCTTATTCCAGCCTGTGGAAGGTGGTGGAACCTGGTAGTTACTATCCCTTGTAGATACGGCTTTTTCTACATTCCACTCACATCTTTGTAAATGGTCCTCTAAATTCTTCCCAAATTACCCAATTTAAGTCTGCATCTGTTTCCTGCCATAGATCTGGATAACAATAGGCAGAAATAAATTGATACATACGATTGCATAGTATCACAGTGGACAACAGACTGAAGTAAAGAAATGTGCACAGAAGACACTACTTTATGTCTGCTCAATTAGCACACTTGATGATAATAAGCACAGGTACCTTTGTATGAAGAAAAATCTGCTACTCTCTCATGGCAGGTGAAACTCTACACCCAGATGCTCTGCCTGGTGAGCTAAGCATGGGCTGGTTTTCCAGCCTCCAAACTTTAAGTTTCTAATATTTATGATTTTGTGTATAGTGACACCATTAACTAACAAAGAAAATACAGGAAGAGGAAATTTTATGTGGTCAAATTTGTTGAGCTGAGTTCCAACGTACTAAATTTAATATACCTGTCTGGCCACTAAAGGGAGAGAAAAATTAGGAAAGAATACCATCAGAAAGTCAAAAGAGGGGGCCATTTCCAAAATGAAATAGCCTCTTGATGTCTAAAGCTGCAGAGATTACATAAGATAAGGACTGCTGGGCACCCACGTATTTTAGCAACTTAGAGATCACTGGTAACCTCATCAAAATCGTTCTCTCCTGATCAGAGGGAAATCTTGTCTTCATTGGTTTGAAGAGTGAAAAGGGGTGATCTCATAAAAAGGGTAAATAATTTGTCTTTCAAAACTTAAAAGAGATGAAAAAAATTTATCAGAACGATCACAGGAAAACCTGGAGGACAGGTTACTCTTTCATGAATAAGTAGACCTTCAAAGATCAGATGATTAGGTCCAATACCTTCATTTAAATGGGGAAGCAGAGTCCTCCCTACCCCCCTGCCAATAAAATTAGGGTAGTTTGTTTAAGATCCCACATCTAGGTCAGAAATTTTGATTCCCAAAGCAATGACCCATCAACAACATTATATTTTCAAACCACTGGAATTTTGTTTATGTGATTGTGCTACATTTAACTGTGTTTTTATTTAAGGTATTCATATTTAGCTTAGCTTGAAGGTCAGTTTGAACTGAACAAAGTGATGCACTGTAGACACATTTTCATATTCTGTATATGTTAAAATAAACATCTGAACCGCAAAGTAGAGTGTCAGTAGAAATTACAGGAATTTCACGTGCTTTGAGGGCTAAAGTTTTATTTACAGTTAGAAGTACATTGCCTCAACTGATGTTAATTTTGAAAATATTAGGAAATCATTTTACATTTTAAAACTTTATTTTCCTTAATTTCTAATAGTTGGTGATGTCTTTTTAATTTTTTGGACCATATTTGACATATAAAATTTTTTTTAAATTAAGGGGTACGTGTTGTTGACACATTTACATATTATAATCTGATTGCCATTGTAGCCATAATTGGCACCTCTACCATATCACATAATTATCATTTCTTCTTTGTGATGGGAGTAATTAAGATATAGTCTTAAGATATAGCAAGTTTGCCAATTATAATGCAATATTGTTGTCTATATTTATTAGAGAACGCATTAGGGCTTATTTGTTTACTAGTTGCAAGTTACATGAAAGTAAAAATTCTTTGATTTACTTATATTTCTTAGATGTGAACAAGCCAACCAATGGCATGTATGTTGGTCAAACTTGCCATGTGACATAAGATACTATGTTGTTTATTTCATGAGCACCTAAATAACAGGAGTCTCTAAACAATCTTCATATTTCAGAAATTTTGCCTCTTTTTGTCTTTCAAAATAAATCATAGCAACTGCTATTTTGTTATTCTTATTTCTTTTAAGGATTAAAGTAATGATACTCATGATAAATTCATGGTCTGGGATTTTCATAATTTGCAAGTGATTTGACCTTCTAAGTCAGTAAGGTTGCCTGGGTAATCCAATAAAACAAAGTAAATCCATAATTTAAATATGAGAGTTCACAAACTTTATTGAATGTGAATATACCACAACAAAATCTGTTTAGATCTGTTCTTACCCCATGAATAGGGATTACTTCTTAAAAAGAGTTTGGTAAAACTTTCGTATAAAACCCCATTACGCTTTCCCTGTAGAGGAGTTTCTTACCCACGCTGGGTGTTATAAAATTCTGAAGCTTTATCCTTCAACAGAATTGGGTGTGAACATTTAAATGCAGTGCTACTATCATTTAATTTCAATATTTCAAACTCTAAATGGACAATTATAATTTTGACCAAGTGATTAAATTTCGGTGCAGTTTCCCTTACATGGAAATTTTATTAGCTGTCATCAAAGACTCCAAATCCTATTCCATAAAATAACCCAATATCTTTTCTGAACTACTTATTTAAAATTCCAGCTAGACAGAAATGCATTAGGATGCAATTAAGTACTGGAAAATCAGTGCTTTTATTGGGTTTTTTTTTTTTGACCTAAAATCAGACGTTTGAACCAAATGATTAATATTTAAAGTGTGAGAATTAAGTCTTTGGAGTTAAACTATATTTTAGGTATATAATTTGCATAATGTGCTTTGCCTAACTCATCATGAATCATTTTTTAATATATTTGAAAACTGGCTGAGCACATCGCACAATTATGAGCACCTGAGACTGTCTCATTGCGAGGAAAAAAGAGACACTTTTCCATATTTTACTGGCTTACTAAATGCTATCTGCACAGAGCTACTGAAATTCTTGAGATGTGTTAATTTGCAACAGGGAGAGCTGCTTTGGCAGGAATACTGTGGTGTGCCACACAGAGATACTATGTCTCAGGCTCTGGCATGTTTAATCGTCACTCATTCAACTAACACTTACTGTTATTATGTCCTTCTACGTGCCCAGCCTCGTGGTAGGAGGAACAGAGTGGAGGAATGATCACAACTTGTACTAAGGTCAGGAAGGGAGAATACTAGGAGGTGAACCTAAGAACAGAGTAAGTCCACTGTGGGGGAATTAAATAAGAGGTGGGCCCATAATAAAGAGAAAAACTTCCTCACATTCCACTGCCTCCTCATTTCCATTCCCAGTGGGAACAGCATCAAAACTCATCAAAAACTTAAACAGAACACTGTACACAGTATGTTATTTTTTATGTGAGTGTATATAAGAATATATAGAGATATTTGTTTGCATTTGCCTAAAGAAACACCGGAATCATAATGAAACCCCGGAAATACAAAAATGGTTATCTGTACTGGTAAGTGGAAACAAGGTAGGAGCAGGACTTCTCTGTTAAGCATTTTTTAACATGATTGTGACTCTCGGGTCATGTAATTATACTATTTCAAAGCAACTAGCAATTTGTAAGGACACATAGATAAAGAAAAGAGTGTTGGGATCTTGAAAAAATGGAAAATGTGCTAGTAGTTACTTAGGAATAAAATCTGTTATTTGTGTTATAGTGTGCGTTCATGTATGCCCCGTAGCTGTCCGATCTCTGGGGAATAGTGTTTGGGATGCAGTAACAGATACCATATATTCAGGACAATTTCTGTGCCAACCTGCACAATAATGTTTCACTTAAGATATTCAGCAAGTTCAAAATGTTTTTATTAACTTCTGGGTTTTTTTGTTTGTTTGTTTTCAGGCGAGGAAACCAAGTGGAAGAGAATGGATAAGTCCCTAAAAGCTCGGCCTGTGTTGCCTGAGCTGCTGGAAACTAGAGCTCCCGTTCTCCAAATGCCATGAACTAATCCAAGAAAAACATTCCAACAGAAACCGTGACTTTCTCCCCCTGAAGAACACCCTTCTGAGACCCCAAGCGCCTTTCACAGACGGTACCTATCAACAGCTGGCTCCCAGTTCTTGATTTTCCCTAAACACAGAAAAGATTCATATTTTTATACCCTAATCCCCACCCACACCCCCCGGAAAAAGAAGGAAAATAAAACTCATGAGGATAAAGAATTTCTCTGCTAGGGCACCTGGGTGGTTCAGTTGGTTAAGCGACTGCCTTCAGCTCAGGTCATGATCCTGGAATTCCAGGATCCGGTCCCGCATCGGGCTCCCTGCTCAGCAGGGAGTCTGCTTCCCCCCGACCCTCCCCCCTCTCATGTGCTCTCTCTCTCTCTCATTCTGTCTCTCAAATAAATAAATAAAATCTAAAAAAAAAATTAAAGAAAAAGAATTTCTCTGCTAGAAAACAGACCCGAATACGAGGATCAAGCAGAACACCCTAGCCCCCACATGCCTTGATGTCAGATACCAGGAGATGGGGACTCTGTGCCTTCTTTTGTTTCCTTGCTGACTGTGGTCGGCTCTGTTTTTCCTTCCTTCCTAACCCTCCCTGAATCCAACTGGTGTGATGTTGCAGAATTTGATTCTAATCTGGAAGTATAGCAGGTAGGGAACAGATGGGACCTAACCTCTCTTGATGATACCCACAACTAGGTTTGTACCGACCTTGTTTGATACCCAGGCTGAGCATCAGTCTCTGCTGGGCTTCCTAGCACTTTCAGAGGTGGGTCCATAACCAAATGGAGTGTCCGTGCCTGAATCAGCTAGGGAGCGTCAGATGGCTTCTGCACAGTGGCTGCTTCCAGTCCACGTGCCCATTTCAACCTCTCTACCTTTCAAAAGAGCATACTATAAATACGTACCTCACTAAAACTCCACTTACTAGTATAAAACTGTTGCAGCATAGTTCAGTGGAGGTCAAGATAAAAGAGGTACAGCCACTTTAAATGCATGTATGCTCTAAGGAGGGATACAATTTAGCAGATACCTTTCAAATGCCAGACTCTATGCTAAATCTTTTGCAAGTATTATCCATAATCTTTACTGTTACTTCAAGATACTATTACTGCATTGACCCCTTTTACACATGAGGAAAACAAACCTCTCCCAACTAATACTGTTTTTTGGTTTTGGTTTTGGTTTTTTTCCAAGTGGCCCATTAGTTACCACTTGGTAAAACCAGAAATCAGCTCATGGTGTTTCAGATGTCAAGGCTATGTCTTTTCTATAAATCTCAGGCTGTTATTCATTTAGAAGAATAAATCCAAAAAAGGATTATTAAACACTAAATTTGGAATCAGTCATAAGACAGAGCTGCCAATGGCAACTACTCTGAGTATCACTTGCAAATAAGCTAAACAAAAACTGACTTCATAAAAACAGAGCTTTTATCTCATAAATTTTGAATCTCATTTGGGACGATGATAATCTCCAAAAGGCTCACAGAAGCCACATGCTGACAATGCCGCATTTAATGAAGGTTCTGATCAGTTAACATGAGCCCCAAAGTCAAATTGCATGGTGCAGGTTCTAGAAAAACAATACTCATCATTTGAGCTATAGATACAATTCATTTGGAAAAAAATAGGGATATATGAAAAATGCCTTCAGAATGTTAAAGTGGTATTGTGGGGAAAGGGAGGAAGATGTTCTCTCTCTCTCTCTTTTTTTTTTTTAAGATTTTTTTCTTTGAGAGAGAGAGAGAGGACACATATGGGTGCTGAGCCGAGGGAGAGAGAGAATCTTAAACAGGCTCATCACTCAGAGTGCAGCCGGATGCCAGCCGGATGCCAGACAGACCGGACAGACGCCGGGCTCAATCCCAGGACCTGAGATCATGACCTGAGCCAAAATCAAGAGTCAGACGAATCATGGAACACTACATCAAAAACTAATGATGTACTGTATGGTGACTAACATAACATAATAAAATTAAATTAAATTTTAAAAAAAAAGTCAGACACTTAACCAACTAAACCACCCAGGCGCCTCAAGGAGGAAGATGTTCTATGTTATTCCAGAGCAGTGTTTGCTTACCCTGGCTCAGTACTGGTCATCTGAGGAGCTCTTAAAAAGCTCTCACAGCTGGACCCAATCCTAGAGATATTGATTTAAATGGTTTGAGGTAGGGTTTGGGCTTTTGCAAAGTATCCTAAATAGAAGCCAAGGTTGATAGCCAATGCTTTAGAAAGAAATGAAAGGACAAACAGGTAATAGTAATATTGAGGGAGGTTTTACTGATCCCAGGATTGACGTCAAACTCAACAGTGATGCTGAGTACCTAAGAAAGGCACAAAGATAATCCCATGAATGTAGCATAGTCCTTCATAGTCTTTATCCACTAAGAACTTATACACCAGGAAGAAAATGTGTTTACGTGGAACTTTAATACACTGCATACTATAATAAGAGTTGTGCTAATTTGTTTAATGGACATCATAAAATCTAATGAACAAAGAAGAAACCTTAAGTGTATTTAAATCAATTTTAGAGACCACAGGAAAATCAAGTTGGAGTAATGATTTTTACTATAAAGCTTGAAATATAGAACGTTGAGATAAGTCCATCAATACAACAATGTAAAAGGCTAAGTTGAGAAGCAGGGTGCTTTCCAAAAATGAAAATACTTGAAAACTGGAGGACATTTTATCAGATATATAAAAGCAATTTCTTCATTGTGTAGGAAATCAGACTAGACAGTAGTATCAGCCAGGGTTCTCCAGAGGAAATTAAAGCAGTAGGAAATCAATCTATTGATATATAGATGATAGATAGGTAGATGATAGGCAAATAGACTGATAGTCATAGAGAGATAGATCCATGGATAGATTAGCTAGATGGATGAATGGATGGATAGATGGATGGACAGACAGACAAAAAGAGATTTATTTTAAGGAATTTGTTTATGCAAGTAAGGGCTAGTGAGTGAAATCTGTAGGACAGGTCAGCAGGCTGGAAGGTCTTGGACAGAAGCAGAAGCTGACGCTCTAGTCTTGAGACAGAATGTCTTCTTAGGGAAACTTCAGTTTTGCCCCTCAGACCCTTCATCTGAGTGGGTGAGGCCCACCCACATTATTGAGGAAAATCCCCTGTACTTAACATTGACTGAATGTAGATGTCAGCTGCATCTACAAAATACCTTCACAGTAATACCGTGATTAGTGTTTGATTAAATAACTGGGCATCATAACCTAGCCAAGTTGACACACAAAACTAACCATCTAGCAACCTATAATTGTTCTTCCTACTCTAGGATTTTATGATTCCAATTAGAAAAACAAAAAGAAAAAAATATTCTTTTCACATGTAAGCCACCTGTCCAGAAATAGGATGTGCAGTTGCCGTGCCCACTACCCACTTTATGTTCTAAATGACTGTCATCCTTCATTATTGTCACACACCTCATTTATGCAATCTAATTACACTGAGATACCAATAGAAAATTACTGAGAGATCCAGGTCTGTCCAAATGCTGTCCTTTCCATTACTTCTTTTTCCTTCCTTCCTTCCTTCCTTCCTTCCTTCCTTCCTTCCTTCCTCTTTCTTTCTTTGAGTATAGCTGACACAATGTTACATTCATTTCAGGTGTGCAACATAGTGATTCACCATCTGTGCAGGTTAAGCTGTACTCCCACAAGTGTAGCCACCATGTGTCACCACACAACACTATTACAATATCATTGACTATTCCCTATGTCTTTCCATTACTCTTTTTTTTATTTTTTATTGTTGTGTTAGTCACCATACATTACATCATTAGTTTTTGATGTAATGTTCCATGATTCATTGTTTGCGTACAACACCCAGTGCTCCATGCAGAACGTGCCCTCCTTAATACCCATCACCAGGCTAACCCATCCTCCCACCCCTCTCCCCTCTAGAACCGTCAGTTTGTTTTCCAGGGTCCATCGTCTCTCATGGTTCGTCTCCCCCACCGATTTCCTCCCCTTCATTCTTCCCCTCCTGCTATCATCTTTTTTTTTTCCTTAACATATATTGCATTATTTGTTTCAGAGGTACAGATCTGTGATTCAACAGTCTTGCACAATTCACAGCACTCACCATATTTCCATTACTCTTTATCTCCCCCTGGATGCTGTCAATGTTGACACATGCAAGGAACAATAGTCAGTTCTGAAAATAAAATAGTAAGTTATTTATTTAAAGATTATTTATTTATTTGAGAGAGAGAGCATGAATGAAGGGGCAGAGGGAGAGAGAGAAGCAGACTCCTTGCTGAGCAGGGAGCCCAATATAGGACTCGATTCCAGGACCCTGAGATCATGACCTGAGCCGAAGGCAGATGTTTAATGGACTGAGCCACCAGGGTCCTGGGATCAAGCCCTGCATCAGGCTCCCTGCTCAGCGAGGAGTCTGTTTCTCCCTCTCCCTCTGCCCCTTTTCCCCCCACCCATTCTCTCTCTCTCTCAAACAAATAAAATCTTTAAAAAAAATAAAAATAAATAAAATGAGCATTATCCCAATACAGGATCCTGGTAAAGGTAGGTTTTAGTGGTTTTACATCAGAAATCTAAGCGAAGCTTCCTCCCTCTTTCTAAGCTTACACCTCAAGTTAAATCTTGGATTCTCATGACCTTTGCTTGTGTGCAGAGTAACACCTGGAGGTGCAGACCCCCAGCTGAAACCTGAGTGCAGCGTGATAACTGGTAGAACCCAAAGCAGGTAGAGAGGACAGTAAAAGCAACTGAGCTGGGGATGAGCCTATGACACTTTTTTTCTCAAACTGACATAACCTAAGAAGGAACAGATTTATGCTTATTCAGATTAGTAGTTTCTTCAAAATATAGAAGAGATACTAAAGAATAAAGAATAGGTGAGAAAAAGGCCACTTGGGCAAAAACAAAAAAAAAAAATTTAGGAACTGGGACATCCTCACATATCACTGCAATAGAAAAAACTAAGAAAAACTACTGCAAATATTCCAAATCACAGAAAAATCCAGCCAGCTGTGTATTTTGGTTTGGCTTTGGGTAGTTAGGAGGTAGGCCTTCATACAATTTTCTAATTCAGGAAGTTTTAAAGATCACTGGGTTGGGACATGTTGAGGGCATTAAACATCAATGTTACTAGGTTACAGTGAATAATCGACTATGCTTTCCTACAATTGAAGCTTATTTTAATTTTGCGCTCTTACTTTTAATTTGACTGGAATCATGAAATACCCACAAAGGTATTACTCACATAAATGTACTTGGTTTCGAAAGGAAATGGTGCAAATGTAAAACTCCGAAGAGAGAATTAAGAAGAAAAAGAGGTAATTTATAATAGAAGGAGCACAGGTCTGGGACCTGGGGCTATATTCTGGCCCCAAGGCTACCAATAATTAGCTGGGGAGCACAGGAAAAGTTGCTGAGCATCTGGAGCCTTTAATTTCTTCCTATAGAAGTTGAGTACATGAACCACATCTCTAAGACCCTCCTATTTCTAAAATATCATAAATCTTTTATCTTGAAATAGGTGAGTAGATAGAGGTTGAGCTTCTGAATACAAACCTCCCCTATTAAAAGTTGTTCAGAGTCCCCATTGTCTTTATAACAAAACCTGTGATATGAAATATCTATATACAGTACTCCTATCTCTTTCTAGTTTATTCTCCATTGCACTAAGTTCCAAGCATGCTGAACTGCTCACATGTTCTCATATGCCCAGTTTCCTCTGTCTAGATTCACCCTCAACAAACATTCAGAGGTCAAGCTACATTTTTATACTGAATGGGACAACTTACAGTGGTAAAAAGGAAGGACCTGAATTTGTAGTCCTAATTTTTGCTGGGGATTATTTTGTTCTCGTATGCGGATCCCTGAGGTTGTCCTCTAGGGAAGAAAATTAGTTCAAAGTATGAAAGGATGCATGTATTCCCAAGCAACACCCACTATGGACTTCCTGAACCATGAAGAGCCTTAGGAAAAGAGAGTATCCTTAAGATAACTGCACCTATATAAAATGTCTCAAAACCATTGTCTGTGACCTAACAGAAGCAAAATGTCCTGCTACAGGAATTATTTTCTCTGCACTCAGGGATGATGAGGTTCCAGTAAGAGTAAGTCGGATCATCTCAGTAGCATTTGGGGGTAACACAGGTTCCATATGCCTGACTAACAACAGGGTGAGCACGGGATGCTGAAATGTGGTCTTCCCGTCAGCTAAAATCTTAGAAATTCCCCTTAGGTCTGAAGAGATTTGAGACATAGCCACAGGTAAAGAAAATAACAGAGATTTAGGATTGAGGGGAAAACTCCAAAGTTCCATTGCAGTAATCAAGGATAAAGAGGAGAAATATTTTCTGTACACTTTAAGAGTCTGAGACATGATAAAGTTCTCAGTTATCAAGTGGGGATTTCAGTTCTACCATGTCCTACTGATGATGTCTATTACTTAAATTTGTCAAGTTTGTCTTCCTGGAATGAAGCATGACCTAAATGAACTGCAATTCCTATGAAAAAGGTTTTTAAACAGCTAACACTTATCAAATATTACTATGAATCAGACACTATACTAAACACCAGATATATATAGTGTTATTCGATACTTAAACCTCCAAGGTAGCTGTTACAATCCTCATTTTACATATGAGGAGACTGCGACATAGAGAGATTAACTAATTTACCACACAATTCACAAAAGGAAAGCCAGGTTATGGACTCAGAAGCATCTGGCACAAAATTTGTGTACTTAACCACTATGCATACTTACATTACACTTGGAATAACTGTAACAAACTGTATTATTCAGGGCAGACTTATTTATCTAACACCCAAATGTAGAAACATTATTGCTCATTCACATTACAGTCCCATGTTCAGTGTGTGTATGTGTGTGTGTGTGTTTGTGTGTGTGCGTGTGGTATGGTGTGTATGTTGGAAGGAGAGACAAGAGGGACAATGGCCCCTTACAACTTTTGACCCACCATGTATCACACTGGGCTTCCAGGGTGTCTACAGAAAGGAGAAGAGAGTGGAACTGCTTGAAGATGATTTGAAAGTAGATGTAATACCATCACTTATACCCCTTTTTCATTGGCCCAAGGTCAGTGCTATGGTCAGCTAACATGCATGCAGCTGTAATCAGAAAAAGAGCAGAAGATACCCATTTCTGTCACAATGAAACAGGGGTTACATAGTGACGAAGTTAAAACAAATCTAGGGAAGTGACACCATCATACAACATTATTATTCACCAAGAATATCTCTTTCTATGAAAAATCCATTTCATGCTTGTCTACTTTGGTAAATCGCAAAATTGAGTTTAAAATTGGTTAAAAATGAAAGTGATCACAAGAAAACTAAAAGGCATTTGATGTTGATAATCAGAGGCTGGCATTTGCCCAGATGTTAACATAATCTAATTCCAGTTCATGATCATAATCTGTGCGATTTCTCTTCTTGGAATGGATGCTCACTTCTTGTCTGCTGTTCATGTCCTAATAAATGCTGAATTTTTTTTTCAAAAACAGGAAAAGTTGCACAATGAATACTACTGAAAACTATAATCTTTAGTGTCTAGTCCAACCTAGGCAGCATTTAGGATGTATGTCCAAAAATATCAGAGCAAAAAACCAGTTTTTTTGTACTTGCTATAACCACTGAATTCTAACATCTTAGCAACCATGCAACAAATGAAAGATTTACCCAGATAGTTGCTTTCACACCCACCACAGAGCAAATCAAATGATTTGAAGAGGGGGATAAATGTAAAGTTTATTGTTTCATAACTACTATAATGTAATAATTTTCTCATTTATAATACTTTATATTCATAGTCAACAATGTAAGAAAGTATCTTGCTATTTATGATTGGTACATTATAATAAATGAACCATCAAACATTTTCCTATTCATAAAATTTTGTATTCATGTTTGATGGCATCATTTGAAGATCACTGCAATGTACTAATGATAAACAACTTTTTAAATTTAAACCCGAGGAAATGTGATTTTGTAAAATTGTCAGTCTACAGAGATAAAGAACTATATACAAAAAAAGAGTAGATTAAAAGACAAATACAAAACCTGAAAAAGGAGTATTGGAACCAACAGGTAAAACTATTGCTTTGTATTTATTTACTTCTTTTCTGGTAATTCAGGGTCCAAAGACTATGAAAACTATACCAATCCTAAGACAGTTGCCATTGCTTCTTTTTATTGTTTATTTTTCCCACTATGGGAGGGTGGGTAGTGAATTTGAGTTTTGTGTGTATTTTATACTTTTTTTACAAACATAAAATAACAGCACAGTGAAAGAATAATGGCATATTGGTTAAAAATTAGACTCTCTGGGGGCGTCTGTGTGGCTCAGTTGGTTGAGTATCCGACTCTTGATTTTGGCTCAGGTCATGATCTTAGGTTCATGGGATGGAGCCCCAAGTAGGGCTCCACGCTCAGTGCAGAGTCTGCTTGTCCCTCTCCCTCTGCTCCTCCCCTGATCACTCTCTCTCTCAAATAAATAAAATCTTTAAAAAAAAAAAAAAAGGAAAGGAAAGGAAAGAAAAGAAAAAAAAATTAGACTCTCTGATCTCCCATTTACTGGTTGTGTGACCTTTGAGATGTTGGAATCTTTCAGAAGCTCAATTTACTGGTCACCGGTCACAAAAAAAGGGGATAAGAAGAATCATTAACTTACAGAAGTATCATGAGTCTTAACTGAAGTAATACATATAAAACACTTGTAACATAACAGAGCAGATGTTATGATCTCAAAGCATGTATGTTATTAATATTATCATTATTAGCTATTATTATCAACCAAAAACATTCACTACATTATTATTATATTATTAATAACTACCATTATTTTCCCATCTGCATCTCTTTGTTCAGGGTGTGGCCACATAGCATTAAAGCAGAAACCTGTTTTATCCAAAACACTTAAGAAAAACAAAAGGTGGTGACAAGTAAAAGGTCATATAGCCAGGAGAGCTCTGGATAAAGCCTACAGGCTGCATCCCCTTCGGTCCTATGTCACAGTACTAGCATGATCTGTAGGAAGGAACATATGCATGGGATATTTTCAACAATATTAAGTCTGGAACTTTTGAAAAATCTGTAACTGAGAAAAACAGAATCAAAATTGATGGAAAAGTCTCAGAACTCTGAGCCCAAAATACCAAAATATAATTCTGCTGGGAAGGATGCAAACTAATATCTCCAGGGATACATAAATAGTAATAGATATTCAAAGAGCAGAGAAGACAGAAAACCTTATTACTGGGTGATTCCTAGGAGTGTTAATGGGAAACAAATTAAATGTGAATTTATATTAAAACATAAGAGTTTTAAAGAATGAAGTGAAATACTAAAGGCTTAATAAAAGCAAAGTACTGGGGCGCCTGGGTGGCTCAGTCGTTAAGCGTCTGCCTTCGGCTCAGGTCATGATCCCAGGGTCCTGGGATTGAGCCCCACATCGGGCTCCCTGCTCGGCGGGAAGCCTGCTTCTCCCTCTCCCACTCCCCCTGCTTGTGTTCCCTCTCTCGCTGTGTCTCTCTCTGTCAAATAAATAAATAAAATCTTCAAAAAAAAAAAAATAAAAGCAAAGTACTTATTTCGCTGGAAACAACTGATAGGATCCATGATTAGACAATCATGTACAGGCAACTCTGTTTTCTGAGAGAAGTATCACAGAGACAAAAACCTCATAAGTAGGATTATTTTACTGAGGGATGGTGAGAAAGAACTGGCAAAAGGCATAGTCCCCACTGACCAATGGGCATTGGGAGAACATCAGAAAGCCCTCTTGTTGGAAGATAAGAGAGTATAGTGAATAATCAACATAACTCTTAGGGGAAAGTGATTTTAGGATGAATTCTCATAAGAAGCCTTCTTAACAAGACCCACTGTATCAGTTTCCAAGAAAGTAAATACAAATTAATCCACTGAACTTGTTTATAATTTGACTGAAACATTACCCAGGAAATGTGTGTATGGGAAAAAAAAATATATTTCACTAGGTAAATAAAGTATCTCTATTTTTGGAAGGTGAAAACATGTTTTAGAACCTGGAAATAACCAAAACAAGAAGAAAACCCTACGTATCGTTATAATTTATTTCACAAAGACAATTCTGATCACTAGAAAAACGGCAAACTCGGGCTTCGGTGTAAAGATGGTGGCCAGCAAGACGCACTGGCATGGCCTTCCCCAAAAGTCTCAATAAAGTACTTGGATTCCATTATTTCATATCTTGTTTCCATCCATGTCCAACACTGGCATGGTACCACCTCACCCAAGCAGCTTCCGTAGTGGCTCCTGTGCTCCATTCTGCTTTAATGTCTCTCGACTCCAACGCAGGTTATAAAACACAGCCTGACTTCCCAACTTCGATTACTTCTTTGTCACTAATTTGCTCAAATCTGTTCATGGCTCCCTACTGCTTACAGATTCCTTAAGAAAGACAAAATTCACATGAATGTTGAGATTGCCTCTTGTCAAGTATCGGGCCAAACATTTTACATGTTTCATCTTATTAAAGTTCACTGGAGTTATAGATGGGGATTGTTGTCCCTAGTTTACGGATACAGAAGGTTATATACCTCACGGTGACAAAAAACCTACTCCATCTCAGGGCACTGTGATTTAAAATCCACAGTCTTATCACTACTGTACCTTGATATTAGTGTTTATTTATCTAAGGGAAGATGGTCGATGTTTTCTCCCATTATTAGGAAATTTCTACTGTCTGTGGAAGTCAGCTCTGGAAAGCCTTGGCAAATATTTAAACACATACAGACATGGAAGTAGTTAGACATGATTTAAAGTTCTGCCCCACCAGGCACCCCACCACACATATATTAATCCAAAAAATACCTCCAGTAATTGCTATCTTTCATTGATAGTTTTCATCAATGTAGCATATCACCAGGTCTTTTTGGGGTTGTGTTTTTTATTTATTTTTTTTTCTTTTTTAAAGATTTTATTTATTTATTTGAGAGGGAGAGAGAGAAAAAAAAACACACACAAGCAGAGGGGAGGGGCAGACGGAGAGGGAGAAGCAGGCTCCCCGCTGAGCAGGGAGCCCAATGAGGAACTCAGTCCCAGGACCCTGGGATCACAACCTGAGCCAAAGGCAGATGTTTAAATTGACATGGATATATCCCTCCTACAGCTCAAACCTACAAAAATATATCTGCAGTTCCAAAGAAGGAACAAAAGGAATGGACTCAGGAAGAGAATTGATGCATCTTTGATAATTTCTACAGAATTCTGATCTTGACTGCTATTTCAGATTTTTTTTCTTTTAGCTTTATCCCTTCAGTGAGGAAAAGCAGCAACTCTTTCCAACCATCCTGATTTAGAAAGTTAAGGCTTTTATTTAATAACCGACAGACTTCTCATCATTTCCAGGACAGAAAGAGAAGTCTCTAAATCTCTGATCGCTTATTTCAAATAGCTAGAAGAGATAAAATTACAACAAGGGATCACAAACTTTGTGAACTTGCTGGATTGCTGAAATGTAATGAGCTGGGCTGAAACAACTGAGGTAATAATGTGAGGAGACATAGTTATTACGAATGTTAGATTATATTTAGTCTTTTTTTTTTTTTTTAGTAGACTCCACACGCAGCATGGAGCCCAATGCAGGGCTCAAACTCATGACCGTGAGATCAAGACCTGAGCTGAGATCAAGACCTGAGCTAAGATCAAGAGTCAAACACTTAGGGGTGCCTGGGTGGCTCAGTTGGTTGCCTGCCTTCGGCTCAGGTCCCGAACTCGGGATCCTGGAATCAAGCCCCGTGTTCAGGCTCCCTGCTCAGCTGGGAGCGTGCTTCTCCCTCTCCCTTTGCCCCTCCCCCCCACTCATGTTCTCATGCTTTCTCAAATTAAAAAAAAAAAAAAGTCGAACACTTAACCAAATGAGCCACTCAGGTACCCCAGATCACATTTAGTCTTAAATATTTAGTTAAATAAGGGGTGCCTGGGGGGTTCAGTTGGTTAAGCATCAGACTCTTGGTTTCAGCTCAGGTCATGATCTCATGGGTGGTAATATCGGAGCCGGAATTGGGCTCTGCACTCAGCAGTGAGTCTGCTTGAATATTCTCTCCCTCTGCTCCTCCCCCTACTCTCTCTCTCTAAAATAAATAAATAAATGGGGCGCCTGGGTGGCTCAGTCGGTTAAGCGGCTGCCTTCGGCTCAGGTCATGATCCCAGGGTCCTGGGATCGAGCCCCACATCAGGCTCCCTGCTCCGCGGGAGGCCTGCTTCTCCCTCTGCCACTGCCCCTGCTTGTGTTCCCTCTCTCGCTATGTTTCTCTCTGTCGAATAAATAAAATCTTTAAAAAAAATAAAATAAAATAAATAAATAAATCTTCAAAAATATTTATTTAAATAAGCATTTTTTAGATACATCTATGGGCTAGACACTTAGCTCTATGTGCCCATATATTTCCTAGATGTGTAGGTCACTTTGTAATGAAAAAAACATTCACTTCAATTTCCAAAATGTCATGAGACATATATAAAGAGGATATTCTCCACATTTTAGTAATGCTTCTATAACCAGCAATCACCTGATTTCAAGTTCATTCTTCATCTCTAATTGCCATTATCAATCCAAAATATGCATGAATTATGTCATCATCAATAGACCACTTGAATATATTCAAAATTATTGTATTAAAAATAATAAATTCTCAAGAGGCAGCGTATTACTGATTTGCATATGCTCATGTGTTGAGATGTCCCCTCCTCCCACTCTACCCTCCCCCTCAAAATTTTATTAGTACTATAAGTTCTAAAATCTTAGATTAGTTTCCCCAATTGGTTCTTACACTTCTCATTACTCCACACCATTTCTCAGAGATTTTATCTTTATTGCAATATTAGAGTCATATGTACAGACATCACAACTGACATAGCCCATATCCCATGAGCATAAGAATATGAAATAAGGGCTTATGTGGGGCACCTGGGTGGCTCAGTCGGTTAAGTGTCTGCCTTTGGCTCAGATCATGATCCCAGGGTCCTAGGATTGAATCCCAAGTCGGGCTCTCTGCTCAGTGGGGAGCCTGCTTCTCCTTCTCCCTCTGCCTGCCACTCCCCCTGCTTGGGCTCTCTACCTCTCTCCCTCTCTCTGTCAAATAAACAAATAAAACCTTTTTAGGAAGGAAGGAGGGAAGGAAGGAAGGAAGGAAGGAAGGAAGGAAGGAATTTATGTAGTAAAATAATTAGAAAGTGGTCCCTAGGAAGCAAGAGTGAGGGACCAGGGAAGTGAAAGGAAGAAGGTAAGTAAACAGCATAGCCAATACAAAAATATTCCCTTATTGGCTGTGTCTGTGAGCAACTAGAATGTTTGATCCAATCACAGCATTATTCTTTTTTTTTTTTTTTTTAAGGGCAAAAAGAAAGGGAGAAGCAGACTCCTCGCTGAGCAGGGAGCCCAACACGGGGCTCGATCCCGGGACCCTGAGATCATGACCTGAGCCAAAGGCAGATGCCCAACCAACTGAGCCACCCAGGCGCCCCAATCACAACATTCTTAAGACATATAGAACATGTTATAGATTCATCTATCACTTCTTGTCCTCCATTGTTTAAGAGTTTACCCACAAGGCAATCGTTTCCTGACTTTTGGAGTTGCATATATATGAGTGCACTGGTTCTTTGGCAGAGTCAGAGAAACTTCTGGAACAGAAACACAAGGTTCTCTAAACATTTGAGGCAAGGTACTTAGCACTAAAGAAGTGGAAGCCTGCAGGGAACATTATAGCTCTGACTGGGCTCAGTGACGAGGCCAAGAGAGTGAACTCTTAAGTATCCAATACAAAAGCATAGCCATGGATGCCTGATAAATGTTTTATGTTTATGCCATCACAACGAGCAAAGATTACTGCCACTTATATTACAAATATCTTTATTGATCCCAAATATTACCCTGCTTTATTTTTCACACATTCACCATGCTCCCTGCTCTTGTCTGGGTTGTTAAGATATTATTTCTGATATAATGGAGGAAGAATGTACAGATCCCCTATCCCTTCACTTCATGCCTATGTTTGATGCTATATGAGTGTTGCATTGACAGCTAATGGCAATAGAGACAAAAATACTGATGCATCTCTCTAAACTTTTCCTCAGAAATACGTCTTCTTTTTGTCTGAATTATTTGGTCTTTGATGAACATAATTCCTATAAATACATAGCCAGTGTGGAGAAAGGAGTTGGTAGAACTTGATAAAATCAGACAATGCAAACTAAATATCAATTTGATGCCTGAATTAACCAAATAATTACTAACCCTCTCCTTCTTTCTGCACTACATGTACTTTGCCTAAGAATTATCCTGGGGATTTATGCATGTGGATGCCAACCACTGTAAGGCGTTTCAAAGATAAACTATATTTAAAACACACGCAAATTCTGTTGAATTGCATTTAATTAAAACATTTATAGTGTACACATGAGTGGCAGTGATATTTTGCAAATTACTAAGTGCCAGAGAAATTCCTAGCCAACCCAAGTAGTTACTGTATTCCATGCTTACAAAGATTCTGATTCATCCAGGGAACATTTATATGCAGACTATAACAAGTAAGCAAAGCTTTGTCACTCCTCTGATTAAAGGAATTGATTTGACTTTAGAAAGAGTGACTTTAATTAGCTGTGCAAATGCCATTAATTCCAATTAATCTTCTCACACTGTCAAGACAAAAATCCTAGGAGAAGATAAATTGCAGCAAATCAATATAGCCCTTGTTTTTACCAGGAACAGGTGCTCGAGGAAAGAGGAATGTCATTAATGAGTGTCTATATCAAGAACTAGTTAAACAAGACAGTAATTCAATGTGAAAAGCTTCTAGATGATTTCTTATATCCTATTTATATATCCCTTAATTGCTTTCAATTGGATAGAAAGTATTTACCATAGAGATTTTGAGAATTATTATTGCAATTCTATGGAGAACTCTACTACAAATTCAAATCATTCTTGCTACTGTAGAAAATATTAAGATAAAGACATATGTTCAAATGCATTGTACTCTCCATGTGTTTTTAGTTCATATACAAATATAATTGTTTAACATGGTAACAATGATTAATAGTCACCACATCAAATTAAAACATCACAGTAAAATATCAATGAGTGTAAATACAAGTGTTTAAGGTAAAAAAGGTTAAAGTAAAAACTTTCCATATGCTGACGTCAGAGAGATTATCCATGTCAATACAGAATATTGAAAGAGTATATATTCTTAGACTACATATGGTATTTTCTAAGCTCTAACTTCAATTCTTACCAATTTCCCTCTCATTCATTTATTCTCCCCTCAATTCAGTTTTCTCTATTCCAAAATATAAGCTAAATCCATTGCTACCATCAGGACCCTTAAGTTGGTTTCTCTGCCATCCGAGCCTTTCATGAGCCTTCCAGCAAGGACCTCTTCCCACGGAGACCAAGTGCCCCCAACTCCTTAGTCAGTCTGTCCCTTGGTAATTTGGATTGTATTTACAATTTAGCACTTACCTTACCTGAGATTGTCAGTTTTCTCTTAACTAGTTTCCTCTATGGCTCTTCCCAGCTCTGTGAGGCTACCCTGTAGGCTCCCAGAGCTCACGACTGTATATTCTATATCTAGCACAGTGCCTAAACCATAGTGGAGACTATGCATAAATAAATAATGAGTAAAAAAAATTGACTGAACTGTAAACACAGACACCTTCTTAAGGGTAGTACATAATGTGGACTCGTGGGTCATGGTCCTCTAAGCCACCTTCAGGCTCAATGCTTTGCTTGAACTCACAAAACTCAGGATAGCTATTATACTCATGGTAATATTTTATTACAGTGAAAGGATAGAGATGAAAATCAGCAAAGGGAAAAGGCACAAGGGATGAATTCCAGGAGAAACCAGGAGCAAAGTGCCAGGTGTTCCCCTCCCAGCGGAATTGTACGAGGACACATTTAACTCTCTCAGCACGAATGCATTGACAGCTGGGCGAAGTGTTGCCAAACAAGGGAAAAATTCACCCACCCCTTAATGCCTAGAATTTTTATTAGGGACGCAGGCAGCACCCAAATGGCTGGCCTCAGATATTCAAACCCCAGCCCCCCAGAGCAAAAACAGGTGCTCACGATAAATCTAAATCGCGCTGTTGGGATTAACTTCTCTGGTCACATTTATCGCCATACAAAAACACTCTAAGCCCCAGGGAAGTGGAGGTCCAGGGGACTGGGCCTTCTCTTTTGTCCCTAAGAGAAGTCAGCCTTCCAATCTACTCCTGAACTACTTTTTTTTAAATATCTGTCTCTTTCTGCTGCTGACATTTTATACTTTGTTACTCCTGACTGAAATTGAGCCCTTTCTCTGGGCTTCCTTCCCTTTCACCACCTTCGGGTCCTTTGTCATCATCACACCTGCTTGTTGGGTATTCCGTTCCCACCCACCCCACCCCCGGGTTCCTGCTTGTAGTCATCACCTAGATTTCTTAGGCAATATCACTTTTAAAACTAACTGAAAAAGCAAAGTAGCAATGACAACCACAACAAAAACCCTCTTGAGACCTATGTTTCCTTTTTTTTTTTTTTTAAGATTTTATTAATTTACTTGACAGAGAGAGAGAGCACAAGCAGAGGGAGGGGCAGAGGGAGAGGGAGAAGCAGGCTCCATGCTGAGCAAGGAGTCCAATGCAGGAGTAATCCCAGGACCCTGGGATCATGACCTGAGCCGAAGGCAGACGCTTAACCTACTGAGTCACCCAGGCGCCCCTGAGACCTGTGTTTCTTGAGTAATTATTCTGTCTCAGGTTTGCATCAAGTTTCCGCAGATGGTGCACATTTGCTGATCAGCCTCCTCGCTTTTACTCTTCCTCCGCCTCTAGCACCCTGATCCCTTTATCTGTCTTTCCACTACAATGAATTTTACCAAGTTCACCAGGAGTCTTTAATTACCAAAGAGTCACTTCCGTATCTTGCCTTACATAATTTCTCTTTGATATTTGACTTTATGGACCACTTCTTTCAAGAAGATCTTTAATACTCCACTTGCCCTGCGACCATTTTATTCGGGTTCTCAGCTCCTTCCCTACAGCATCACTGGCTACATACTCTCCCTGTGCTCTATCCATTCCTTCTCAGCCTCCTTGTGCAGTTTCCTCATTTCCAAAACAAGGATAATAATACCTACTTCACTGGCCAGTGGCTGGGAATCTGTGGGAACAAAAGTGAGGAATCACCTAGCATATCACCGTCACTGGAGCACCGTTATTACTGGGATCCCATCGGTTCATATAGCGTATAGCAAAACCATCCTAAATCATATAATTTACTTAACTAGCAATAAAATTTCTCTTTTCCTTAGAAAGGTACATCTTATACAAACATTGTAGTATCAGTTAAGGCCTTACTTTAAAATTGGAAAGAACAAGGTGCAACAAACATGAAACCATTTTCAGGATCACAGATCAGTAATGCAAACAGCGATGTGGAATGTTGGTTAACTGTCCTGGGAGCACTATCAATGCAACTGCACTAACTGATCTTTTGAATGACTGATTGATTTTAGCTGAAAGTTCTTCCAGGAAAAGTAATTTACATAAACCATAGAACAGCTGGATAATGAATTACAGTTCTGAGAACTTGTTGGGAACACATGGTATGTTATTCAGGGGCACACAGAGCTCCCTTGTTATATTTTATAAACAATGATGAAAGTTTTTCGATTTACAAGGAGCTATTTTTCCTTTTTTTTTTTAGGAGATTTTTTTCTGAAAATTTATACTTAACATTAATAAATTTATACTTAATAATTCAAACGGGCAAATAGAGTAGCTGCTTTTGCATTTTATAAGATTTTAAGAAATTAAATTCATTCATCTAATACATATTGAGTACCTTCTATTCCTTAACACTGGAAGTATCATGTGTTGCACCATGAAAGATACAAAGCCAAGTCAGAAATAATTATTTCTTAAGTTAAATATTTAAGTACTTCACAACATATGTAAAGTTCAACTTGTATTTCCTGGAAAGGCTCACATTGGTCTCTGTTCCATCAGAGAGATCAAGACTGAAGACAACTGTTTCAAATTTGTCAGCATAGAATGGTAGTTAAACCCGGGAGGTGAAGGAGATCACAGAAGATATTATGATAAGTGAAGAGTTAGTAAAAATGAGGGTTGATGAGTGATATTGCCAAGATGGTGACACAGGTTATTCCTGACTTCACTTCCCCTCACAACAACAACCAATGTCTATTCAAGAACAAGATACTACTGAGAGGACCCTAGAACATGAGGGTGAAGCTGAAGCATTCCCCCCTGCACCTCAGAGACCAAGACAAAACTGCATCAGAAGGGTAAGGGGAGCAGCTATGCACTGACCACATTGCCTTCCCTCCAGGACAGTGTAGCGCCACATGGAAAGGTTCCTCCAGTGGGAAAAGAGAACCTGGGGAGGACTACAAAGCCTTCCTCAGCATTTGGGGGTCACTTTGTGGGAGCCCCTACTCTGAATTTGCACCACAGGGATTGCAGGGGAGTCTGCAGGTCTCAACCACTGGGAATCTGACTGATGGAGAAGAGAGGAGGGGCTTACAACAACCAGTACACAGATCTTAGCAGACCAAGTTCATCCCTGCAGTGCCCAAGTAGTAATTTTGCTCATCCACAGAACCAAGTTGTGGGCACACTCTGACCAGGGAACCTGGTGGAGTAGAGATCTGCCTGATTTGGATCCTCCAATGACAAGTTTTGCTGGCCCTAGAGCCCAACTTGCTCACATCCAGGCAAGGTGCTGAGTCACAGTCCCACCCACTGGGGAGACTGCCTTCCAGCCCCATCGGACCAGTAGGGCTGGTGACAACCCCTAGAAGTTGTGTGGCCTGGTGGCTCTTGAGCCGAGAGGTGGGTCAGCAGAGCTGATTGTTCCCAGAGCAAAGCCACTACCAGGCATGGATGTTTCCCCTGCTGTGCACACACAGGGGGATTAACTCACAGTCAAGGCTGAGAGTAGCTCGCAGCCCCTTCCAACCCGAGAGACTGAGAAAACGAGAGTAGCTTGGGGCAGCCCCTCTCCCTCCTGCCCAGGCGAGAGGACTGAGACATAGTCCCACTGACTGCACAGAATGCCTTCTGGCCCCATCGAACCAGAACTGCTCACAAAAGCACCTGAAAACCATGTGACCCAGGACTGCCTGAGCCAAGAAAAAGGAAGATAGTTGATAGTTTCCACATCAAATTTGCCTTGTTCAGCTTGGGAACTCAGGTTGTTGGTGAGCTTGAGTCAAGACAACAAAGAGCTTTACCAGTTTTAGAGGCTTGTTCCATTACACTCAGGCAGGGAATCTAATCTGTAGCCCCTCCCATCATCAAATACAGCCCTCAGCCTGTCTGACCGGGGAGCTTGACCAGAGAACTCAGGGCTCACTCAGGCCTGATTCTGGCCCCCAGACAATGAGCTATACAGGCCCTGGGCCCTGGCCTGTTATCCTGCCAGGGCAGGGACGCTAATTCACAGCCTCATCTAATATGATTATAGTACTCAGTCCCAAACATCTAGTAAGCTTGACCAGAGAATTCAGGCACCCATGGAGCCCATCCTACAGCCTCACTTGGGTAGGGAACCAAACCCACAGTTCTATTCAACTGTTCTCAGTCAGTTCTCAGCCCCCATCCCTGTCCTCAGAACTCAAACAGTTGCCTCACCCCAAAATTGAACATAAGAGCAGGTCCCACCAAAAACATTACCAGCAGACACACCCAGAAATGCAAACTGAACTCACTGGTGAAGAACTGTCTCTGCCAAAGCAAACATGTAAGGTCTCAAAGAGGAACCCCAGTACTCAAATGCACAGATACCAATGTAAAAAATCAAGGATCATGAAAAATCAGGTAAGTATGACACCACAAAGGAAATTAATAAAGCTCCAATAAATGACCCTAAAGAAATGGAGATCTATAAACTGTCAGACAAAGAATTCTGAATAAGTAACTCTTAAGGAAGTTTAGTGAACTACAGTAAAACATAGATAACTAAGCAAAATCGGGAGAAAAATGCATAAACATGAGAAGTCTGACAAAGAAATAGCAATCATCAAAAAAACAACACAGAAATCCTAGAGTTGAAAAAACAATAACTGAACTGAAGGATTCCACAGAGAGTTTCAAAAGTAGACTTGACCATACAGAAAAAGGATCAGTGAAATGGAGGATAGGGGGAAAGATGGCAGAGGAGTAGGGGACCCTATTTCAACTGGTCCCCGGAATTGAGCTGGATATCTACCAGACCACTCTGAGCACCCACGAAACCAGCCTGAGATGTAAGAAGATCTGGATCTCTACAAACAGAATATCGCAGGCGGTTGGTTTTGAGGTAGGAAGCGGGGAGCTGTGATTCCGCGGGCAGATATCGGAGGATAAACGGCGGCGGGAGGGTGCCTGGCCGTGGGGATCCTGCACCACCGGTGAGCGACAGCCTCGCGCACTGCGGATGGGCACAGACTCGCAGACCGGTAGTGTCGGGAAAGAACTTTAGGGCAGCCCCGGGGTGGAAAACCAGACCAGCGGGGTCGCGCGCACGCGAACCGCAGGCCCCCCAGACAGAAACCGGAGCGACGGTCGCGAGCATGTGAACTGCAGCCTCCGAGACGGAAACCCGGTGCGCCCAGGTCGTGCGGGTGAACTGCAACCCCCGGGGGTGGAAACCACAAGCTGCGGAGTTGCACGGAGTTGGGAGCGGCTGGCAGTTTTAGAAGCACAAAGGGCAGACGAGCCCTGACCTGGAGGCAGGACTGGGAGCGCTGAGGAGGGGCTCACAACCCAGGCCGCTGCAGTTTATAGCAGCACGGACAGAAACGGAGACAGTGTGGCCTGGAGAGCTCACTGAAGAACAGACTGCGGTCTCTCCGCTCTGAGGCAGAGGGTTGGAAACGGTCTCTTCTGCTCTGACTTGCGGAAGAGACGCGGAAAGCTGCCAGGGAAAGGTGCCAGAGAACAAAAGCCCCAAAGACTGATTCCCACTGAGCCCATCCCCCGCCACAGGGGCGCAGGGCAACTCTGCCCAAACAGGGTTGCCTGAGTAACAGTGCGGCAGGCCCCTCCCACAGAAGACAGGCTGGGAAAACAAGAGGCCAGCAACCCTAAGGTCCCAAGAAAACAGGTGCATCTTGCTTGGGTTCTGGTCAATAATTTGGACTCTATACATTCCCTCAAACACCCATCAACAGAATGACTAGGAGGAGGAGCCCCCAAAACAGAAAAGACTCAGAGATTATGATTTATGCTGCAGATTTACAAATGGACGCAGATATAACCAAGATGTCGGAGATGGAATTCAGGCTAGCAATTGTGAAGACAATGGCTAGAATGGAGAAATCAATTAATGGCAACATAGAGTCTCTAAGGGCAGAAATAAAAGGTGAATTGGCAGAACTTAAAAATGCTATCAATGAGATCCAATCCAATCTAGATAATTTAACAGCTAGGGTAACTGAGACAGAAGAGAGAATAAGCGATCTGGAAGACAGTATAATAGATAAAAAGGGAAAAGAGGAGGCCAGGGAAAAACAACTCAGAATCCATGAAAATAGCATCAGAGAAATAAGTGACACCATGAGGCGTTCCAATGTCAGAATAATTGGAATCCCGGAGGGAGTGGAGAGAGAGAGAGGACTAGAAGATGTATTTGAGCAAATCGTAGCTGAGAACTTCCCTAATCTGGGGAATGAAACAAACATTCGAGTCCTAGAGGCAGAGAGGACCCCTTCTAAGATCAAGGAAAACAGGCCAACACCCCGGCATGTAATAGTAAAACTTGCAAATCTTAGAACCAAGGAAACCATCTTAAGGGCAGTTAGGGGAAAGAGATTCCTTACGTACAGAGGGAGGAACATCAGAATAACGTCAGACCTATCCACAGAGACCTGGCAAGCCAGAAAGGCCTGGCAAGACATATTCAGGGTACTAAGTGAGAAGAACATGCAGCCAAGAATACTTTATCTGGCAAGGCTTTCATTTAGAATGGATGGAGAGATGCAGAGCTTCCACGACCGGCAGAAGTTGAAAGAATATGTGACCACTAAGCCGGCCCTGCAAGAAATATTAAGGGGGGTTCTATAAAAGGAGAAAGACCCCAAGAGTGATCTACAACAGAAACTTACAGGGACAATCTATAAAAACAACGTCTTCACAGGCAACATGATGACAATTAATTCATATCTTTCAATAATCACTCTCAACGTGAATGGCCTAAACGCTCCCATAAAACGGCACAGGGTTGCAGATTGGATAAAAAGACAGGACCCATCCATATGCTGTCTACAAGAGACTCATTTTGAACCTAAAGATACATCCAGACTGAAAGTGAAGGGATGGAGATCTATCTTCCATGCCAGCAGACCTCAAAAGAAAGCTGGGGTAACAATTCTTAAATCAGACAAATTAGATTTTAAACTAAAGTCTGTAATAAGAGACACAGAAGGACACTATATCATTCTTAAAGGGTCTCTCCAACAAGAGGATCTAACAATTGTAAATATCTATGCCCCCAACATGGGAGCAGCCATCTACATAAGCCAACTGTTAACCAAAATAAAGAGTTATATTGATAATAATACGTTAATTGTAGGAGACCTCAATACTCCACTCTCAGCAACGGACAGATCATCTAAGCAGAAAATCAACAAGGAAACAAGAGCTTTGAATGATACATTGGACCAGATGGACCTCATAGATATTTACAGAACATTCCACCCTAAAACAACAGAATACTCATTCTTCTCGAGCGCACATGGAACTTTCTCCAGAATAGACCATATACTGGGTCACAAATCAGGTCTCAACCGATACCAAAAGATTGAGATTATTCCCTGCATATTCTCAGACCACAATGCTCTAAAACTGGAACTCAATCACAAAAAAAAAATTTGGCAGAAATTCAAACACTTGGAAGCTAAAGGCCACTCTGCTCAAGAATGTTTGGGTCAACCAAGAAATCAAAGAAGAACTTAAACAATTCATGGAAATCAATGAGAATGAAAACACATCGGTCCAAAACCTATGGGATACTGCAAAGGCGGTCCTAAGGGGGAAATACATAGCCATCCAAGCCTCACTCAAAAAAATAGAAAAATCCCGAATTCACCAACTAACTCTACACCTTAAAGAACTAGAGAAAAAGCAACAAACGATGCCTAAGCCACGCATTAGAAGAGAAATAATTAAAATTAGAGCAGAAATCAATGAATTAGAAACCTGAAACACAGTAGATCAGATCAACGAAACTAGAAGTTGGTTGTTTGAAAGAATTAATAAGACTGATAAACCACTGGCCAGACTTATCCAAAAGAAGAGACAAAGGACCCAAATTAATAAAATTATGAATGAAAGGGGAGAGATCACAACTAACACCAAGGAAATAGAAACAATTATTAGAAATTATTATCAACAACTATATGCCAATAAACTGAGCAATCTGGATGAAATGGAGGCCTTCCTGGAAACCTATAGGCTGCCAAGACTGAAACAGGAAGAAATTGACAACCTGAATAGGCAATAACCAGTAATGAGATTGAAGCAGTGATCAAAAACCTCCCAAAAAACAAGAGTCCAGGGCCTGATGGATTCCCTGGGGAATTCTACCAAACATTCAAAGAAGAAATAATACCTATTCTACTGAAGCTGTTTCAAAAAATAGAAACAGAAGGAAAACTTCCAAACTCATTCTATGAGGCCAGCATTACCTTAATCCCCAAACCAGGCAAAGACCCCATCAAAAAGGAGAATTTCAGACCGATAGCCCTGATGAATATGGATTCCAAAATCCTCAACAAAATCCTAGCTAATAGGATCCAACAATACATTAAAAGGATCATCCACCACGACCAAGTGGAATTTTGATCGGGATGCAAGGGTGGTTCAACATTCGCAAATCAATCAATGTGATAGAACACATTAATAAGAGGAGGGAGAAGAACCATATGGTCCTCTCAATTGATGCAGAAAAAGCATTTGACAAAATACAACATCCTTTCCTGATTAAAACTCTCCAGAGTATAGGGTTAGAGGGAACATTCCTCAAGCTCATAAAATCCAACTATGAAAAACCCACAGCGAATATCATCCTCAATGGGGAAAAGCTGAGAGCCTTCCCCTTAAGATCAGGAACACGTCAAGGGTGCCCACTCTCACCACTGTTGTTCAACATAGTACTAGAAGTCCTAGCAACAGCAATCAGACAACAAAAAGAAATAAAAGGTATTCAAATTGGCAAAGAAGAAGTCAAACTCTCTCTTTTCGCAGATGACATGATACTTTATGTGGAAAACCCAAAAGACTCCACCCCCAAATTACTAGAACTCAACCAGCAATTCAGTAATGTGGCAGGATACAAAATCAATGCACAGAAATCAGTTGCTTTCTTATACACTAACAATGCAACTGTAGAAAGAGAAATTAAAGAAACGATTCCATTTACAATAGCACCAAAAACCATAAGATACCTCGGAATAAACCTAACCAAAGAGGTAAAGGATCTATACTCTAGGAACTACAAAACACTCATGAAAGAAATTGAAGAAGACACAAAAAGATGGAAAAATATTCCATGCTCATGGATCAGAAGAATAAACATTGTTAAAATGTCTATGCTACCCAGAGCAATCTATACGTTCAATGCCATCCCGATCAAAATTCCAATGACATTTTTCAAAGTGCTGGAACAAACAATCCTAAAAATTGTATGGAATCAGAAAAGACCCCGAATCGCCAAGGAGATGTTGAAAAAGAAAAACAAAGCTGGGGGCATCACGTTGCCCGATTTCAAGCTATATTACAAAGCTGTGATCACTAAGACAGCATGGCACTGGCACAAAAACAGACATACAGACCAATGGAACAGAATAGAGAACCCAGATATGGACCCTCAACTCTATGGTCAAATAATCTTTGACAAAGCAGGAAAAAACATGCAATGGAAAAAAGACAAGTCTCTTCAATAAATGGTGCTGGGAAAATTGGACAGCCACATGCAGAAGAATGAAACTCGACCATTCTCTAACACCATTCACAAAGATAAACTCAAAGTGGATGAAAGACCTCAATGTGAGACAGGAATCCATCCAAATCCTAGAGGAGAACATAGGCAGTAACCTCTTTGACATCGCCCACAGCAACTTCTTTCAAGATACATCTCCAAAAGCTAGTGAAACAAAAGTAAAAATGAACTTTTGGGACTTCATCAAGATAAAAAGCTTCTGCACAGCAAAGGAAACAGTCAACAAAACAAAGAGGCAACCCACAGAATGGGAGAAGATATTTGCAAATGATACTAGAGATAAAGGGCTGGTATCCAAAATCTATAAAGAACTTCTCAAACTCAACACCCAAAAAACAAATAATCAAGTCAAAAAGTGGGCAGAAGAGATGAACAGACACTTCTCTGAAGAAGACATACAAATGGCTAACAGACACATGAAAAAATGTTCATTATCATTAGCCATCAGGGAAATCCAAATCAAAACCACACTGAGATACCACCTTACACCAGTTAGAATGGCAAAAATGGACAGGGAAAGAAACAACAAATGTTGGAGAGGTTGTGGAGAAAGGGGAACCCTCTTACACTGTTGGTGGGAATGCAAGTTGGTACAGCCACTTTGGAAAACAGTGTGGAGGTTCCTCAAAAATTCAAAAATAGAGCTACCCTATGACCCAGCAATTGTACTCCTGGGTATTTACCCCAAAGACACAGATGTAGTGAAAAGAAGGGCCATATGCACCCCAATGTTCACAGCAGCAATGTCCGCAATAGCCAAACTGTGGAAAGAGCCGAGATGCCCTTCAACAGATGACTGGATAAAGAAGATGTGGTCCATATATACAATGGAATATTACTCAGCCATCAGAAAAGATGAATACCCAACTTTTACATCAACATGGATGGGACTGGAGGAGATGATGCTAAGTGAAATAAGTCAAGCAGAGAAAGTCAATTATCATATGGTTTCACGTATTTGTGGAACATAAGGAATAACATGGAGGACATTAGGAGAAGGAAGGGAAAAATGGGCGGGGGAAATTGGAGGGAGAGATGAACCATGAGAGACTATGGACCTGAGAAACAAACAGGGTTTTAGAGGGGAGGGGGGAGGGGGGATTGGTTAGCCCGGTGATGGGTATTAAGGAGGGCACGTACTGCATGGAGCACTGGGTGTTATACGAAAACAGTGGATCGTGGATCACTACATCAAAAACTAATGATGTATTGTATGGTGACTAACATAATATAATAAAATTAAAAACTACAAAAATAAATAAATAAATAAATAAATACTCCTTTGGTACCAACTAAAAAAAAAAAAAGAAAGAAATGGAGGATAGGATGTTGAAAAATACCTAGTCAGAGGAACAAAAAGAAAAAAGAATGAAAAAGAGTGAAGAAAACCCATGGGAATTACAGGGCACAATGAAAAGAAACAATATTTGCATTACGGGAATTTCTAAAGGAGAAGAGAGAGAGAAAGTATATTTAAAGCAATAATGGCTGAATCCTTCCCAAACCTGGGGAAAGAAACAGACATCCAGATTCATGAGGCCCAATAGGGCTACAGAGAGACACATTATAATTCAATTGTCCCAAGTCAAAGACTTGGCTCAGAAGGTTAAACATCCAACTTCTCATTTTGGCTCAGGTCATGATCTCAGGATTGTGGAATTGAGCCCTGCATGGGCCTCTGTGCTCAGCGTGGAGTCTGCTTATACTTCTCCCTCTGCTCCTCTCCCCACTCTCTCTCTCCCTCACTCTCTCTCTCTCCTATCTCAAATAAATAAATAAATGAAATCTTAAAAAAAAAATTTTTTTCAGGCCAGGAGAAAATGGGATGACATTCAAAATATTGAAAGAAAACAACTGTCAACCAAGAATGTTACACCCAGTGAAGCTGTCCTTCAAAAATTGAAGGCAGGATAAAGACTTTCCCCAAACAAACAAAAGCTGAGGCAGTTCATGCTACCAGACACACCTTACAGGAAATTGCTAAAGGGAGTCTTTGAGTATAAATAAAAGAACTCTAATTAACATCATAAAAACACCAAGAGGTCACATAAATCTCACTTGTAATGGTAAATGCATAGTCATAATTAGATTCTGCAATATGGTAATAGTGTTGCCTAACTCACAACTGCAGTTTAAAAATTTTAAAAAAATCAAAAATAGCAAAAATAACCATAAATACAATCATCCGTTATTAGTTACACAATATAAAAACATGTAAACTGTAACAGCAATAACCTGAAATGTGAGGGGGAGGAGTACACGTGTAAAGTATATGAATTCTATTGAAGTTAAGCTGTCGTCAGTTTAAAATAGGATGTCCTAAGTTTAAGATACTTTATGTAAGCCTCATGGTGACCACAAGGGAAAATCCTTTTAGCAATTATACAAAAGAACACAGTAAAGAAGTCAAAAAATACTGTTATCAGAGGACATCAAAACACACATACAAAGACAACAGAGTAAGAAAACATATCTCCAGGAAGCCATCTAAGTCTAGGAAATTAGCTTTCTTTATTCTCAGGATATTTCTGTCAGGGTAAGGGCAGCTGGTCTTCTAGAAAACACACACCTGTCTGCTGGATAGTACTGGAAAACGGTGACAAATGCCATAGGTACCATCTCAGTGTGCCAGGAAAGTGACAGAGCAGTTGGACAGGAAACCATTTCCTTTTACATTAGTGACATTTAAACCATGTCTTCCTCTACAGTGGGATTAGTCATTTTCCCCCTCTCCCAACAACATGTGTAAGCTCTCTCCTCAGCTTTCAGTGTTATGATTACAGTGCTTTCTATTTTCACTTTCAGAAGATGTTCTTTTCCTTATTCTCTCCTCACATGCTGGATATTCTAGTGTAGTCCTCCGTGTGCCAACAATATTCAAATTTTAAGAATGACTTTAAAGCTGTGTGCCAGAACCACTGCATTTACTAAGAATTCACCAGGTTCTTCACAATGAAATTATTCAAACTAATTATTGATGTGTGTAAAGCTACTGAAATGTGATGACTTACATGATTTGGGAGGGCATAAATGCTCCGTGGGCCCTGAATTCTAATTAGTATATGGATATGTGTTAAAAATCAAAGAGGAAATAAATTTATACAGATCATACTTATTCAGTCCAATGATTTTTACACATCTGGAAGAAGTCTGTATTATTTTTGATCTTGTAGCAAAGGCTATGCTGACATAGACGTGAAAGTAGAGAGCTGGAAAATTATGCATTAAATTAGATCATATAACTTGATCATGTGTGTGTGACTTTGTTAATTTTTTCTTAATGAAACAAGTATTGAACACATAAGTTATCTTGAATATTTATAGAATTTGGCAGTATATAAGGTAAAAAAGTATAAGCTGATTTTATGCTCTGGTCTGCTGTGAATTTGTTTTTTAAACATGAATGGGCATTGACCTTTCTAAATTATTATTTTGATATCTTCTGAAATAACCACATGGCTTTTCTCCTTACTCTTTCAGTATAATAAATGACACAGAATGATTTCCTAATATTGAACTGACCTTGTTTATTTGGAATAAACCCAACTTACTGGTATAATATACTGGGTGAACAGTATACTTGTTAGGCAGATGAAGATGAAATCTCAAATAAGGTAAAGTGGGTGGCCAGAGAGCCTGACCAAGGAGAATGACCAGCAGGGTTTAAGGGCACCAAAAGCTCAAGTAAATGAGGACAGAAATGGTTCCTTATTTTAACTATGTGATGGCTATCCCTTCATTACCACTAAAACCTGTCACTCACATGATCAGTCAGTGCAGTTTAATTGTTCATGCTCTTGGAGTTGTTTGTTTTCTTTCATGTGTTACTGGAAAAGAGCCATGAAGAAAGAAGCCCGATTGCAGGGGATTTGGGGTGATGAATAGGAAATGAGGAAGTGGGCACAGAGCTTTGTCTGTGAAGAAAGGAAAGTTTGCAAGGATACATGATTAGATGTGTGTTTTTGTTACTCTCTTCATTATGAAACGATACATGAAAATTAGGTTCCATCTGCATTTCCCTGGAAACGTCATCAGTTGTTTCAATCTGTACCTCACAGAGACGGTCAAGGAAGGGAGACACTGGAACGTAATTCCAATGTCTGCTTAAGTATGGCCCTGGCTCCCGAGTAGCAGAACCACTCTGCAGTTTTTCCTGAGTACATGTGTATTTCCTAGGTATTACTTTAACTTGGGGTGACTATTTGGAAAACTGTTTCGTTCATACGCTCGGGTCATAACTGTCATTTCAACTCCACACCGTCGGCTTTTAAAAAAGTCCACGAGCAAGAAGCTTATGGGGAAGGCTTGACAGCCATTTACAAACATGATCCCGATGTACAGGCTGGAGAGTCCAGACAAGCATCATCGCCTAGAAGACCTGTGCCTGAATATGTACGACCTAATCACAGCATTGCCAAGTTGGAATAATAATGATATTAAACAGGCACATAACACCTACTGTAGGGCAAGCACTCTTTTCTGGCACGCTGTGATTCATTTAATCACAACAACTCTATGAAGTAGGTGCTGTTATAACCCCCATTTTACAGATGAGGGAAGTGAAATTAAATAATTTGTATACAGTCACATTAATAAGGATGGAAGAAGTGGGTATTGATTCTGGAATCTAGATCCCACACCCTATTGTCTCTAGATTGGCTGTAATGTGGCTATTTTTAAATCCTGCCCCCGCAACATGATTTTGCCTAAAAAGTCGGAAAACAAGAAAGATGTCAAAAAGGAAGAGTTCCATTCGCATCCCATGCCAGGGCCAAGGTGCTGATATAATGTGAAAGGTTGGAAGGAAAACTGAAGATACTATTCATACCTTGAATTGATATCAACAAATTTTATTGTAACATAATTCTCAAAAACTAAATACCATCAGACTGTATTCAGCTCTGAGTACCGGGCATGAAATCACTGAACTTGGAACCAAGCTCTGTGCTCTTAGACAACTGATCTAATTTCTATGAGCCTCAGCCTTCTCATCTGTGAAATGGGAATAATAACTATCTCCTAACCCTCTAGAGGTGGGGCTAACCACCAAATCGTGACTGTCCATCACCTTAAGGATGCTGCTTCAGGAACATTGAGGAATAAATTGTTTTAAAGTAAATATTGTGATATTTTTGAGATAACTCATAAATTATTTTTATGAATGAGTTCCTTTAAAATATATTTATAGAAAAATAAACCTAGAAAAGTGGAAGATATGCATACATTACAACCTCTCAATGCTATATCTGCTATAGGAAAACTTTGCTCAGGTATACAGTAGGCGTAAAATTCAAATGGCACTGTTTTGTTTAACAAAACAACAAAACAGGAACACAACGTAACTGCCCCTCACTCAGTAAATATTATGAAATACCCACCAAGCTATATACTGCTCAAATGAATAAATTAGATCTAAAAATATCAAAAGAATAAATCTAAAAAAAAATGTTGCGTGAAACAAGTTAGTAGCAAAAGGATACATGCACTGTGATAATATTCAAGTGTATATATCTATAGATACAAATGTAGCAAAATCACATACACTCAAAAGCTAAGGAAAAATACCTGCCTTCCTCAGAGTGATTCTTTCTGTAGGGGAGGTAATTACTGGGAGAATGACCAGAAGTGGAGTCTGAAACTGTGGATGAATTTGTAACATTTTCTTTTTTGATATAGAAAAGATAGCTCAACCAATTTTTTTTTTTATTTTAGACAGAGAGGAGAGAGAGAGCATGAGGTGGGGAGGGGCAGAGGGAGAGGGAGAGAGAGAATCTCAAGCATACTCCATGCCCAGCACAGAACCCAAGGTGGGGCTCGATCTCACGACCCTGAGATCATGACCTGAGCCAAAATCAAGAGTTGGATGCTCAACTGACTGAGCCACCCAGGCACTCCTCAAACAAGTTTGATCAAATGCTAATGTCTACTTACAGTAATGATGAGAATTTGGGTATTTCCTTTTCTTTGTATATGCTTGAAATGTTTTGCAAGTTAAATAACTATTACAAAAACAATAAAAAAGAGACTAACAAAGACAGCTACTATAACTATCCTATTAGTGACTTGTCCAACATCTAGATGGCACTACTTGCCTAGATATTTGCAGGAGGGGATATCTGAAGCCAGTGGGAGATTGTCCATAGTCATTAAGGTTCTTTCAGCTTCCAAAATATATGATTTTATGAAATAAATCTTAGAAAATCCTTTAGGTCCAATTTAGTTTACAAAATTTGTCTCCTTTGAACTCTAACGCATATGAAATTCTAAAATCTGTTGGGCCTTTTATGACTGTTGGCTTCAGGATTGTTTTGTTCTTGTATTAGGAAACAAAGACAGCCACCCACTAATGGATGAGTGTAGTTGACCCTGTCAGTGCTGGGCCATGATCCCCTGGGATACTGTTAACCCTTTCTGCGCACACCTGCCATGGATTTTATATACTTTTGCTTCTAATGTCCAGCATCTGTGACTCAAATGTCTCAAATGACTGTCCCAGGCTGCTGAAGCCATTTGTCCTACTCAGACAGCTCCAAGTGCCTTGGGAGTTGACTTCCCCCAAGTCAGCCCCAGGGCAACCTTAGCCAATGACTAATGGAAAGTATGAAAGCCCAGCTCCTCTTAGGAGAAACCATACTTTGCACATCACAGTTCCCCATAGGATTAGGCTGGGGCTGAGACTGTATCTGAATCCTGCCTTTGCTCGGCCTCTTCCGCTTTCTGGTTCTGCTTTCTGCACTCCCTTACTGTTATCTCCCTGGAACATTTAAATTACTTGCTCGCAAATCCTTGTCTCAGGGTCTCCTGAGAATCCTGACCCAAAGCAAGCAGTTAAGGAATTTATTCGTTCTTTTTTCATTACAACTCATACATCAAATCATTGTTGTAAGGTTAGTCATTCAAATCTGACCATCTCCAAACTCCCATGAACTCATATCTAGGTCTTAGGCAAAAACAGGGCTTTGAGGAAGAAATGAACAAAATCACAGTAAGAAATAAGAAATTAGGACCCCATTATCAGAGTATAATATTAAGGTATGTAGTGGGGCTCACTGTCCCCCATGTTATCACAGATCACTTTATATGTTTGAATTTTGGAACTTTCTTTCCAGCAACTCTTGGAAAGAGATGGCAGGAGCCACAGTGCCAGGTGGTCCACTGTCGGGCCTGGCAGGGGATGTCAGCAAGGCGTGGCAGGCATGGTGGCACCGAACGAAAGCAGCAGAAGGGCCCAGCAATTGGCTGACACGTGGCCAGCCCAGCAGGGCACAGTGGCTGGCAGAGACGCCTGGTGGGCACACATTTCCTAGCAGAGGTAACAAAAGCAGTATCTGACAGATGCCGTATGGTACCTGACTGGGCTAGTCTGAGAGCACATGTGAGCAATTCCTTGGCTGAGGATTTTGCACATGGCTGTGGGACGGCCCGAAGAGGTTTCGACAAGGGCCAACGAAAGGGGCTGCTGGTACTCTGGCGCATTTATGCCCACAGCATCGGAGAAGTAGGCCATGCTTAAAAGACTTGCCATCAGGAAGGAGAGAAAAACAGTGTTGGAAGCCCATAGCCACAATCATTTTTTCTAAAAAGTCTAAGAGATGACATTGTTTTTTGAGAAGCATTTACACTCCTGAGGATGAATGGTGGGTAGGTTACTTGTACTTTGTCATCAGACTTTTTAATATCCAAAGTGGGAAAAGAGAAAGGGAGGTAATGAAAGAATAGATATAAGACTGCAAACATCAAAAACCAGGTTGTAATCAAAAGCCATAAATGTGAGCAGAATAATATTATTTTCCCCATTAACGTTAAATGTTAAAATGCCAGAGATAGGTTTGAATTTCTTGAAGTTTAGGAATGAGTAGGCAGGTGTGACATAAGAATTCTTGGTCACACAAAACTTCCTTTGGGCCAAAAAGCACACAGCTATAACTCAAGTTTGTCATCTTCTTGTGTAAAAGGCACTCTTGACCATTTCAAATGACAAAAGAAAGTGGATTGCCATGCTGCCATCTGAATAGAAGTCTTAGCTTTCTGTCACTTTAACATAACTTCACCTCTCTGTTTTGAATTAATGTGTTACATAATAAGAGATCAGGCTATTGGCTCCTTAGTTAAGGATTATCTCATATTTCAAAATAATAGTTATTGTTTAAAAAAAAACAGAGTTCCTTCCACTTGCTGATACTTCTATGCAGAAAATAAATATAATTCACAAGAACTTCTGTTACTTTCAATATACATTTCATTGAACTGGGCATATAGTAAAACTATGTTTGGCCTAATTTCCATGATACACCCCTCCTTTTATCAATAATTACAATAGATGCTCTACTCTAGATGTTATACTATATATAACACTTTTACTTTCATTTTGGAAATTTTTTCTATAACATACAATAATTCAGAAGTTAACATACAGTGATTCCAGAGCATCAGGTGTTAAAAGGAAGTGTTGAATCATGATATTATACACCTGAAACTAATATTACACTGTATGTTAACTAACTGGAATTTGAATAAAAACTTTAAAAGAATTAGCCAAAAAAAAAAAAATACAGTGCTTCTTTATAATCTCTCTTAACAAGGACTTTTTGATACCCATTTGGAATGTGCCTTCTGGAGATGTGTTCTCTTTGGAAATTATGAAAATGGAAATTGTTCAGTTATCAACTAAAATTCTTACACCTAGGTACCAAGTGTCCATACATCCTGAGACCATAGTCACTAGATTTTTGATAGTACCCTGACAATAAGGCTTTTGTAATACTCTTTCCCCTTGGATATCTCCTTTCAGACATAACTATAAAGTGCAAATTCCATTACAGAATATGCATTGTAGTGTAATGATCTTCACAATGAGAGTGTAAGTGTCTCTCAGAATTCAGTCAAACATCTATCCTGCTAATATCGATACATTAAGCACATACTCCTTCGTGAATTTTTGGCTTTAAAAGTGAAAGCATGAATATGTTGACTATATAATATGGGCCCATAAAAACAGTATGTTAACACACATACAAAAAATAAGTCCAACCTCTTTTTTGGAGGGGGGGGGGTTAGCGGGAGGAATGCTAAAACAACTTAAATTATTGAAGCCTGGGCCATTTGTGAGACAGAACTGTGGGGTATTTTTTTATACTCTACATTCCTCGTGTCATTGGCACCCAGCTAAATCCAGACCCAGGCTTGAGGAGGGAGGCCTCACCAAGGTTTGTGAATTTTCAAGTGTCTCGACTTCCCTTTTCACCTGTTCTCAGGATTCTGCCTCCATGAAACAGAAGGCTCAGAAGAGATACTCTCATATCTCTTTGATATCTACAAAGATGGGCAAGTTTCACTTTATTAAGGGCAGTAGCAAATTGCCTGAAGTGATGTGATATGAAAGACAATGCATCCTGTGGCCAGAGAATGAGCTTCTCTGTTAGAGAGATGAAGTGGGAGTTCTCCTTCTTCCTCGTGGTAACTGTGAACTTGAGCATTGCCCAAGGCAATGACCCTTCACCATATACATGAACCTATGGCGATCATTTCACTTTGTAGTTCTCCATATTAGCAATTACTATATTACATAATCATATATGATCAAAAGAGTCAGTGGGGTGCAGTGAAAAGCAGACATATTATGATGGCTAATTTTATGTGTCAGCTTAGTGGTGCTCCAGGTATGTATGTGGTCAACCATCATTTCAGATGTTTCAGTCCACTGCGGAAGTATAAAATAAAACTGTGTACACATTTATACTCAGGAGGCAATACTGCAATCACTTATTAATTTAAAAAGGAATAGAAGTACTATGAATTCAAGCAACTATTTTACACTACAAAATGTCGGGACTGTGCAATCTAGCAGATTGGACAGATTTACTTGTCATTTTAAAAGTACACTTAAAATAGAATTTGATAAATGAGGTCCTCTTTAAGTGACATCAGCAACGAACTGCAGAAGTTATAGTAGTTTGAGCAGCATTAAGACAACATAGTATTAAAACATTTTAAATAAATGTGTTTTCAAATAAAATTTTTCATTTGATTGGGATTATTAGCATTCAAGGTAATTTGCAAATTTCTATCATAAAATAAATATTTTCTAAATTAGTGTGTCCACTAGGAATAATCAAAATATTTTCATAATGGGTATTTGTTTAATATTAACAAATATTAGTATTAAATATTTTCTTCTAAAAGAAAAACTTTAACTTCTGAGAAAATGAATGCAAAAAAGATGAAACAATCAAAATTGTTTCACTATCTGAAATGTTGACTGTTAATACTTTGAATTACTATAGATAATTGAGAGTATATTTAATAATGACATTATACATATCATTTTTAAATAATTAATGACAAAATATTAATGTATCTATGCATTGCAATGTTTCATTTAATATACAAAACTATTTAATGTGTTAGATATTGGGCACTGGAAAGTCTGCTTGGATTGCCATCACAAATTACCATAGATTGGATGGCTTAAAAAACAGGAATTTATTTTCTCACAGCTCTGGAGGTTGGGAGTCTAAGGTTAGGGTGCCACCATGGTTAGGTTCTAGTGAGGGTTCTCTGTCTGGCCTGAAGACAGCCCCTTTCTCACTGTGGCCTTTCCTCAGTACCTGCAGGTAGAGAGAGACAGAGAGCATTGCTCACTGGTGTCTCTTGTTATAAGGGCACTAATCTCATCATGAGGACCCCACCCTCACGAACTCATTTAAGCCTAAATATCTCCCAAAGGCCCATCTCCAAATACTATCACTTTGGGGGTTTAAAGTGTCAACATATGAATTTGGGGGAGACAAAATTTGGCTCATAACACATGCTCTCTCATAATTAAGGTCAAGGTAAAAAGTGGCAGTCACTGGCCCCATGAATAGAGGGGATATTGGATCAAGCCTTTTACAGTGACTCCATAAGGACAGATACTTTTCCTAAACTACATGAAATTCCAGAGTGGTAAGAAATATAAAATGTCTATCCACACCATGTAGGGATAAAGAAAAGAACAAAAAGTTTAACTAAAGAAGAAGAGGATCTAGAAGACAAATACAGGAATTAAGAAGGGGGATTGTTGAAGGACTAGAGAAATAGGGTCTGGGGCACTTAGCGGAGGCTTCCTACAAAGGCTAATTGTCAGTTCTTCTTTTTTTTTTTTTTTTCTTTTTCAAAATGGGAAAGAGAGAATATTCTAGTATTCCAGTGAGAAACATATGAAGGCATGAGAGACAAAGGATTATTTCTGCAGTATAGAGCATAGTACAGATTTACCACTATCTTCACTGCACCTTTTACAGAAGGAATGTATAGAAACATACTGATGAGCTTTTCTCTTTTTCCCTTCTGCATACTTGGCTTCCATCTATGAATCTAGGAAATAGATTTGCTTGTGTATGGTATTGTAAGAGTTGGCATTGGAAAAGGGGTGGTAGGTATAGGACTGTTATAGAATGAATATAAAAAGAAAAATACATTTATGATTTTGCAGTAAGCCTATAGAATTGAACCACTAGGCTGAATATCATTATATATGAATCTAACAATACGAGAGTACATAACTATAACTAACAACTTGATACCCTAGATGAAGTTATATTTTTCTATCTGTGAAAACTCATCTCATCTGCTAATTATAAAGTAAAAAAGTGGATATCCATGAACAGGTGAGCAGGAAGAGTGAACAGCCAGACAAGCCAGACCAACCTGGCAAATCACAGCCACCAGAATCAGACAATAGAGATTAATGAGCATAATTTTTGTTTAGACATCTTCATTTCTGTTGGAATTCTATTGTCTCTCTTTGTTTCATTCAGCCATTATCACATTATTCAATGAAAAACTATATTATTCCCAGCTAAGAGTTTCTTCTGGATGGAATTTGAAATTTGAAATAGCTCCCTGGAACTACACCGGAATGATTAAAAAATGAGGCTGTCAGAGAAGCTCCATTTTATTCCTAAGCCTCCAAACCCAGAGACGTGTGTGCATGAAATGTTCTCTTTCAACCCCCAGGGTCTCCACAGCAGATATAAACAAGGATTAAAAAGAGGAGAGATTAGTTCATCATGATTATTCTTGGTCTTTGGTATTTAATTCATAGCTTCTTCCTGGTCACAAAGATATTTTAATCTTTGGCAGTCTAGAATCCAGTGGATAATGATTATATCTTAAAAAGTCAGATGTGTAGGTATATATACCACAGAAGAGACATACCTAAAAAATCCAGCCCTTATGACTGATCCAGATACAACTATTAAAACTCTGAAATTTGATCTATTTGTCATTAAATAATATTCATTTAAAAACATTAAATTTAATGTTTTTAAAACATATCAGATTTATAACATTCACTACTTTATTTGATGCTTACAAATCATTTTAAGGAAAGCCAATATCTCTCTTTAATAGATACAGATACTGAGTTTCTTGAAAATTAAACAACTTCCCAAGATCATATGGTTCAAAATTGTTATGGAAAGTTCTCAAAATCTAATCCTTTTATTCTAAATCCCACACCAACTCTATGAGGTATTACCAAAAGTCCAAGAAACAGAGAGGTTTCAGGGAACAGAGCACCAGACCAAGGCTTGGGTGAACTGAGTCTCTATGTCCTGGGTCAATGTATCATTTCATTTAACAAACATTTACTAAGTACTTACAATGTAAGAGGCAGATAATAGCTGTCTGAGAGATATCAAGATGAAAGAGATATGAATTCAGACCTCATTAAATTTATAATTTAGTGGATCAAGATAGCCATGCATGCATTTAATAATGTGAGATGGAATATTGCTGGTTTTGCAATGAACAAGTAGGGGTTCTAGGAAAAAATGCAAGGTGAGACCGTCTTTAGAGAGTTAGAGTGACTTTTTGAAAGATGTCTTGGGTCTAGGCTGTTTACTGCTGTTTGAGTTTTGACTGTCAAAGAAAATCAAAATGTTTTCCATGTGGAAAATATAGATAGCAGTATTAGTCTTGCTCACCAAATGTGAACAAGTTAATGGCACACAGGATTACTCGGAGTCTACTTCTAATTAAGTTATTAAGCCAATTTGGCAATTGAAAGGAAAAAAGAAACCTTATTGATGAGAACTGAGATATAATAATCACTGTTCTACTGTATTCCACAAGAATATTCTAATTATGACCTTAAGGTCAATCTACCAACTCAAACAACATGTCTAGTGTGCTAAAAAATAAATTACATGGAGGTAAAATAAGATTACAAAGGACAAAAGGTAGGCAATGCATGGTTTAAAAGTTGAATATAAGAGATACGGATTATATAAAAACAATTATCAAAAAACATAAGAAATACAGAAAATTATTGGCTAATTAGATTTAAAAATTCACACGCAAAAATTAAAATCATTAATAACATAGTGAAAATGTATATACAGAAACAGCATTGGAAAACTAAACATTTAAATGATAGAATTATTTTTTTCATTTTGAAAAAAAAAAAAAGACCAAATAGGAATGGTCAAATCTCGAAAAAACTATAAAAAGCAAAGGTTAAACTTACATGTACTTATTTTCAAATATAAGTTTTAATATTTTTTAAAAATCAGCAAACAGCAAAGCCAGCAATTACAAACACATGATTTCCTAGGAAGGATCTCTGAACTGAAGCAGGTCCCAATGAATGGGACCTCTGGGGAATAATTAAAATCTTCCTTAAAAAAACGTGGAGCATATTTTTCTCTACCTTTGACCTAGTTGCCAGTTCCCAGAGTACATCAGAGAAACAAAAAGATCAATTCTTACAAATATTTCCTATGGAAATAGGCAAAATAACAAAACAAGTTTCATTGACCTTATATCTTTAGCATTAACTATTTATTTGTTTTTCTTCTAAACCACTGTTTTTTTAACTCTATAATCATATAGATGCATTGAGGGAAAGATGGCTGGTGCAATCATTGCTTTCTGATACTCTGCTTTTTGTTTTTAAATAAAACCTGAATATCCAATTATTCTTTTACTATTTTGTCCTCCTATGTTGCTATTTAATCATTACCTGTTTAATTCTTTAATTTATTTTCTTTTAAATGAAAATTTCCCCGTCCCCCTCTCCCCCACCAAAAAGTGAAAATTCCCCTTGCCACATCCCATTGTCCTCTGGTCCAGAGATAACTTTACTTGCAATAACTTCCTCCCACTAACAGACAAAACATTACTCCAAACATTTTCCTTCCATTTCAACACAGGACTCAGAACCCCTTCTCAGTGTCCATCTTAAGACATTACCCAAATCCGTGATTCTTTTATCATAACAACACACATTAATTCTTAAATAAGGTCACTGAATTCATAGGTATGTGATTTTAAGAGGCTCAAATAGAGAAGTGCTTGTTCTTCACACGTAAATTGCATAATCTAAAAAAGAATGCCTTTTCCATCATTTAAAAAGACACATTGTAGTCCTAGTTCCCTTTAATGTTTCCTTCCTGCTAGCTTCTATTTTCTGGTTGAACTCACTGTTACCATTCAATGCCTGCTTCAAAACTTGGCCTCCACATCTCTGTATTCAATCCTTGGACATCTCTGCACCGCCCTTCCCCCCCCCCCCCCCCACCACACACACAGACCTGCACACGTACGGAAATTTTACCATATGTTCATTTCCCTCTAAATTCTGACCATATGTTCATTTCCCTCTAAATTCTGACAGTCACCCTCCAACTTTTGGAACATAACTCCTGATGACTTTGTAACAATATCCTTAAACTTACCTTACTTTTTACTGCTGTTTACTTAAATTAAAAGCCATACTCTCACTTTTATGGGTCAATAAATTAGTAACTACAATAATAAGCCAAGAAAATACATGCTACTTAATGTAGTTAAAATAAATTTCTGTGTGCATATTCAAATTTCATAAAATTATTATAGTATCAAATAAAATTATGCATACACAGTACTTATCACAATATATGGGACACACTAAGCTATTAACAATGACTGTAATAATTGCTCCTACTACTACAATTACCACCACTATGACTATATATTACCATACTAAAAGATGTCCATCACTGAAAATAGAATTATAAAACACACAAAAATTTTAGGTGTATGAAAATGATGATTAAATGTATGTTTTCTCATAAATTCTGAACTCTAAAAATAAATACAGAAGTTTTAAGACAAAAATACCAGCTTAACCATTGGTAAAACAGAGCTAGAAAACACATCTTTGCTTGATGCACCCATTATCTTTCTACTTATTTCTGTTCCCTCAATTGTCTTATGCATTAGTCCCTGGCCACCCACTGGGCAATGGCTCACTTATTTTGCACAGGTAGAGCTAGCCTGATTAATCTCTTAATATCACAGAAGTGGCAGGAGCAGGGAAAAAGAGCACATACGAACTGTGGCAAGCTGCATAAAGGAATAGGAAGGGAGGCAAGAAGGGAGGGGGGTGGACACATTGACTTCTCCCCATTCAATAGTGTTTTCCCCATGTCTTCCCAGTCATTTATCATTGATTACATGATCTTCAGTAAAGAGAAAAGAGTGTGAGTTGAAAATAATCAGAAACTCTGTCACATTTCCTAGGGGACCAAAGTTCCTATTTTATGGGTAGAAGAAGGAAAAGAGGAGAAAGGATGGCTTCCCTACAAAATATTTTATTTATGAAAACAGTAACAAAGTTTTCTTGATCACCTACCTGTCTTATTCATTCTGAGCAAATTATCCACAATAGTTTGAAGTCAGAGCTATGGGGGAATCACTTGGCAAGTTCCTCCCCTTGTAGACACCCTCCCCTTCCTTATTCACACAGGTAACATTAATGTGATAGATTGGTTCTGTCTCTCACTGGCTCATCCAATTGATGAATGAGAAAAGTAAGAGATATAAGGAGAAACAGAAGGTTTGTAGGGTGAAATTTACAACAAGAAAGTTTTCTAGACTCTGATGCATGTACTATATTTATGGCAGAAAATCATTACCTGAATTTCCCACTTTGCATAATATTTACATGCTATTTACCTAGATGAGTAACTGTTTATGTGACTTTTCTAGTCAAGTGCTTGTACATCAGTCATGAGTAGAAATTGTGTTTGGTATCTCATTTATAGCACCAGATTCCCATTTTGCTGCCATGACTTAGAAAGTTCTGGTGGGTTCTCCATTTATTATATCTTAAGTAGAATATTTATAACAAGTTTCTTTCTATGTGAAACATATTTTAAAAAACTATTTCTGAAAAGAATTTATGTCATACTTCATATTTTTCCTTCACATTCCTATATTTTGAGAAAAACTAGGAATTCTAAGGGAGTCTTAGTAGACAAATTAGTTTTGGCTTCCAGGACTCTGTCACCCATTTTTGGAAACTCTACCCTGATTTCCCACTGGGACATCACCCACTTTCTGACTTTCAGCTCATGCACTTCACCTAGTCTCCTCCACCCATGTCTTTTTTTTTTTTAAGATTTAGTTATTTATTTTAAAGAGAGAGGGGCAGAGGGAGAAGGAGAGAATCTCAAGTAGACTCCCTGTTGAGTTGGGGGGGAGCCTGATGCTGGGCTCAATTTCACGACCCTGCGATCGTGACCTGAGCTAAAATTAAGAGTTGGCCCCTTAACTGACTGAGCCACATAGGCGGCCCTCTTCTATACATGTCTTGAGGGATGGAGTGTGTAATCCACTCCTAAACCAGTCTATGCATCACATGCTTCCAGCCAAATTGAGTAGTTTATGGATACTCACATCCCTCAATCTATTGCAGTCATCTTGCCAACAAAAGGAGCCTGTGGGAAAAAAAGAGTTTTAAGAAAGAAGAGTAAAGATAGAGGAGTGACCTTACAGATAAAAGAAAAAATGAGGAACAAATCTAGGGAATGCATGGGGCTCATCTAAAAGTTGAAGTTCTCAGAGTTCTTCTACACGCTATTCCCTCTACCTGGAATGTTCTTTCCCAGAGAACCATACTGCACCTCACTTCCTTCAGGAGCTTCAGCAAATGCAACTTTATGAGAGATATCTTTCCTAACCACCCTACCCTGGTTTCTCCTTCAAAAACTTTATAAGGAACTACTATACAGCATATTTATTTGTTTTGTGTTTATTCTTCTCTCTCTTCTCTGCTCAACAGAGGAGACTTTGCTTGTTTTTCATTGCTGTATGTCTGGTAACTAGCGCAGACCCTGAAATATGGCAGGAGTTTAAGAAATATTTATTGGATGAAAAAAAATCAGCATCTGATTTGAGAAAAGTACAAATAGGCAGTCTTTTTAACTAATTGAAAAAATAAACCCACAAAAAAAGTTGCAAAAATGTACTAAGAATTTAAGCTTATCTCTCACCTAAAATTCACAAGCTGGTTACATCTTGCCATAACTGTTCACCTCCCCATCTCTGTATGCATCTGCTTCCCTTTGCCAAGCCATCCAAGAGTATATATTTTCTCCCCCAGACACTTACGACACCTTCACAGTTAGCTAATGAATAACTTCATGTCAGAGAAAAAGCAAAAACAACAAAAATATTCCTACAAAATGTCAGAATCACATTGAGCAAACTCAAAAGAGAAAACAAAAGAGACCATTACAATTAGGCATTTTTTCCTATATATATGGATTTTATGAATTGTGACAGAGGATAAATCTGAATGACTATTAGGCTCTAAATTTTTTAGGTAATTAAGTTGGATGGTGAAAGGATGATTTTGCATAGCGGGTCATATTGCTGGGTTTTTAATGTTTATCTTCATTAATTTTATTGTGCATGGGCGCACAAGGTATTTTGAGTCAGAGAAAGATTTCTCATTAAATGCCTCATAGTAAATGATAAGTGTGTTAACCCCTTCACCCCAGGCCTCACCCCTAAGGGACGTGAAGAAAGCCAAGGCAAGTATCCTATGCAAGTAGCTAGACCACCATCGGTGAGTCAATAGGGAAAATGATCTTTTTCTGCTTAAAAAGGAGGCTCTTGTTCTCTCCCCTCCTAAAAGGGGCTTTTTCTTACTCCAGCCCTTTGCTGTGTGAATAAAATCTCTTGGTGGGATCTAGATAGCTTATGTGTCTCCAGCTTTTATGACCTAGGAATGTCTCCAAATTCTAGACTACATCTCTTCTGACATGTGAATACCTAGAAATGCAGCCAAACCAGTGCTCCTGGCATCAGTTAGTCCTGGGATCCTTTTCTGGCACAGAGCTCTAAAACCATTGGAATTTCCCAAGTAGTGAGAATTAGAAAGGTGTATTTTATTATGTTAATGAGGTGACTTTCAGAAAGCAGATAGGTAATCTAAGGATGGGGGGCTGGTTGCCAGGGGAGCCAACCATGTGTTTAGAGGGTTAGAAATTTCAGTCCCACCCCTAACTCACCTCTGGGAGGGGAGAAGGGCTGGAAGTTCAATCAATTGCCAATGAGTTAATCAATCACACCAATGCAATAAAGCCTCCATAAAAACCCAAAAGGATGGGATTCAGAGAACTTCCAGGTTGGTGAACCAAACTGCTTCCACATGCCAGACTCCAAACTCCACGAGGTTAGAAACTCCCTTTGTTCAGGACCTTACTCTATGCATCTCTTCATCTGGCTGTTGATTCTCATCCTTTCCTCTGTAATAAACCAGTAATCTAGTAAGTAAACTGGCTTCCTGAGTTCTGTGAGCCACTCTAGCAAATTAATGAAACCCAAGGAGGGAGTCATAGGAACCTCTAATTTAAAGCCATTCACCCGAAGCAGAGGTAATAAGCTGGGCTTGTGATTGGCATCTGAAGTACAGGGCAGTGTTGTAGGACTGAGCTCTTATCCACTGGAATCTGCTGCTATCTGCATGGAAATAGCATCAGAATTGATTCGAATTGTAGAACACCCAGCTGGTGTCAAAGAATGGCTTGATGTTGTGGGGACTCTCCCCTTTATCCACACACATGTTGGAATTAGGTGCAGAACCCTCTATTGGGGGTTTCATGTAGTGACTCTGTCTAGGCTGTAACCATTTGGCCCTTTCTAGGGTATAAGAGAGGTAATACTATTCTTTTAGATCAAAGCAATTAACAAAGACTACAGATCTAATTCTCATGGTATATGAAGACTCTCGTGAGGCCGGGATCTACCACCAACGCTGAGAAGTCCAACCATATTTCATTTCCCCACACATGTTTAAATAATGGATTTTTTCTTTAAAAGAATCATTATAAACATGATTGTGCATTATTTTATAACGAGAACACTATAGCAGCTTATAGATGAAAGATTTCACCTACATAAAACAGATTCATAAGAATAAAGTTTTAAACCTGTTCAAGGACAATATTGGATTTTATTACCTTATAAATAAACCCTATAAAAATCCTAAGTGATAACAGAACTATATAATTTTAGTAGGTTCATTCAGTGAGGGTAATGTCAATATTAAACTAAAATAGTTGGTATCATAAAAACAATCATCTTTCAGTTCCAAACCAATCATTTAATATTCTACCTTGTGATGCGGGGCTGGGAGTCTGAGAATCACATTTCTCCTTTGCTGGCTGGTGACCCGCTAGGCTTAGCCAACAGAAGGCACTAGAGGGAGCCAGTAGGTCAGAGGGAGAAGAAAGGACTTGGGCCCCGTTGCCCATTGCTTCTGTCAGCCTCATTTCAGCCATGGACCTTTACCCTAGTAATGGTGGTGAGCTCTCATATTAGCAGATGGTTCCAGTTACCAGCATTTTTTTCAGACTCCTCAAACGAACCTCATCCCACCCTTTCAGATATACAAACACTAGCCAGACAGCACCCATACTTAGTGGTCTGAGACCCAGGTTCTGAGCTTCTGAGGCAACAGTACTGGTTGGACCCCAACCTTGTTCCCTCAGCCTAAAGGGTAGATTTTTCCTGCTGTTACCTCTGTAACCTCTTTTGCTTAGTTAAGTATCCAATATGTATTTCAACAACCTCCCATATTAAATTTTTTCTTTAACATAACTGGAATGAATGGCTTCCCTTTCCCGACTTGACCATGACTGAGAGTTAAAAATCGGATCACCCCAAATAGAGGAGATGTGAGCTTCCAAGTCAGTAAGATAAAGGTTCAAGACCTGTAACCAAGACGTATTCATATTATGATCAAGATTTTATTAACTCTGAGCTCAAAATATATGGATTTCAGTGTCACGTAAGCGAATATCTGATGGTGATTTAGATAAGATGATTCAAATAATTTGGATCTATTTGTTTTTTATGTGAAATATTTGGATAAGAAGATTGATTCATCTTGAGCTCCAAAATTCCATTATACTTGCTGCAAATTTTTCAAGGATAAGTTAAAATGTAAGTCACATGTGAGAAAGTTCCTAATCAAAAGAGATTTAATCTCAGAGGCAACAATATCAAATCTAGAATACAAAAACATGCACATGCTTACACATACACACATTCACACACATTCGCAGGGACACAGACTTCTCAAGATTAAACAATTCGCAGAGGTTAATAGATTTAGAATCACTAGAGTTAATCATACTTTTCACTCATTATAAGACAAAGCAATTTTCTTTTCACAACTGGAATTTCAAGTGAAAAAAAAGCACATCATAGATACTTCACAGATATCTGGAGCAGTTATAATAAAATCTTTGTTATGTGAAATTTTCACTTATGATAAAAGACTTCTCAGATTTTTTTTTTAAAAGGTATTAGAGCTAAGACTTTTTAAAAGTTCCTTTCCTAGGGCACCTGGGTGACTCAGTCAGTTGAGTGTCCAACTCTTGGTTTTGGCTCAGATCATGATCTTGGGGTCTTGGGATCAAGTTCCATGTCGGGCTCTGCACTCGGTGGGGCATCTGCTTAAGATTCTCTCTCTTCCTCTCCCTCTGACCTTCACTGCTGCACATTCTTTCTCAAATAAATAGATAAATCTTTTTTTAAAAAAGTTTGTTTCCAGTTTTATTTAATCTGTTTGGGAGTGTTATGTTTTTATATGATACAGTGTTTCAGTTTGGTGAATTTTCTTGCTAAATTATTGTATCCCCTAAATGCTGATTCACATCAATTTTATATGCAATCTGTCTTTTATGAGAGATAAGAGTAGGTAAAATAAAATATATAGAAGTGCCAAAACCATGTCCAAAGGTAAGTTACATACACTATCAGGCACTAAATTCTGACAGCAGATTTGTTTTTCCTTTTACATCCCTTATTTCTAAAGTGTCCCTTTTTAATGGATATTTCCAGACCAACAGCCTGATGATTTTAAACAACTGCTTAGGGTTTTCACTTGGCTCTCTCTCAATAGTCCATGAGTCTATTTTCTATAAAAATATAAGAATCTCAGTCATGTTCAAGTCTCTTCCAGTAGAAGAGGAGTCTCTTCATCTCCACAGAGGGTCTGAACTCACATTTCCTTCCTTGAATAGCCTACTTTTTCTTTAAAGAAGAGTTGATATACTTCCTTGTTTCTTTTCATTTTTCATGAGTTTTTGGTGAAAACTGGACCTTTAAGTGACAGAACGTGGCTACTCTGTAAACCAGACCCTCCAATCCCAGGTTTTGGTATTGTCACCGCTTGTCATTGGCAATGATGCTGCTGTTTGCTAGGTTAGTGACTTTTCTCAACTAATTCTGTGAAGTCTGTGTTCTTGGTAATGTGTGGCCAAGGCAACCCCCACCTGGTTCACTTAGTGGTCAGCTGACGATCAGACAGAGATTACATTAAATGCCTCGTGCCCCTTAGTCCACCAGCCCTTGCTAAGCGGCTCCATGTGTCTCTGGGTTGTGCGCCTTTAATGCTTCCGTAGACAGTTCATTCCTCTGCTTTTGCCTTCATTTCCCTACATATGGAAATGTCTACGAAGAGACATTTATGCTTTCCAGAATCTTTTCCAACCCACACTTTCAATCCTACCTTTCCTCATTTTACTTGAAGAAAAATACTCATACAACTGAGATCATTTTTTAACAGACATTGTTACGATGAATAAACATGTGTGCTCACTTTGGAGAGAGTTTGTAATTGATCTTTGGAAAAAAGGGAATCAATTTCTAGGAAAAAAATTCATGTGACAGAGGTATGTATTTTTTAGAATTTTCTAGCTTGGTCTTATTGCAGGACTGGGTAGATGGCATTATTGATCTTTTCTATTTCTTACATTTGTAAGAGAACTCTGGGAACTCAATAAACACTTGTTGACTGATGACTTGAAAGTTCTTACTGTATTTCAGGGGAGCTAGTCACTGCACATCATCTTTATTCATAGCACTGGATGGTCTTCCTTTGTGTTCTGTCTACAAATCAATTTTGAGGGCAAATATACCAGGATATGCACACATACGCAGCTATAATTTCTTGTATTTATATGTATGCTGATCAACTATAATAGGTGTGTATATGTAATAGTAGAGGTGAGATGAAAAACAGGCAAAGGGAATGTCATCATTTGTCATATATGAATCTGTTTTTAAAAAAATAACTGCCTATATAATTCTCATCAGTATCGAGTATCTGAGGAAAGCAGGATACTCATTTTTCTGCAATACAAACTGCTCATTCATTCTGGATTATTAGTTCCTTTATTAGAAAATATTTGGGATAAATTGCCTACAGATAATTTATATATCTTAACATGACTCTTATTAATGACAAAACCAGCACTAGGACATCATTGGTAATAAGCCCACATGAATATTGTTACAGCAGAGTTAAATTTAAACCCTTAACTATAACTACAAAACCATTGCTAGATATCTTTGCATTATTTGCCCAGTGTGGTGTTTGTGTACCCATATGCACCATATATACATAGATGGAATTTCATATGTGTGTATATGAAAATTTACTTCAAATTGATTTATCAGAAAAACAAAAGTATTTTCCCCAAATTAAGAGACTTCTCTCTGTATGTCAACACAGACTTTCTTTTTCTCTGAAATAACAAACAACAATTAGCAAAAAATAAAAAGTGGTTTTGAAACTCAGGCTTACAAATCCTTCTCTTTAGACTTTCTGGGGAGGGGGGGGAAGTTTCTTTTGCTATCATTTTTGAAAGCTCAACCCATATTCCACTTCTTAAGTATTTTCTAGAAAATGTTTACTGGAAGAATGAAAAATTTTAGGCATTTACCCTTTCACTAAGGTCTCATTTTATTCCTTCTTTTATTTACCACCTTCTAGTTATATGACTTCAGCCAAGCTATTTAATCATCATAAGCCTCAGTTTCTCTTCTGTAAAAGGAAAAGATAATGGCAATATGTATCATACCTCAAAATATTGTTGAGAAAATTAAAAAAGTCCTGTTTCATCTGTGCTTAGCTCCTGGTAAGGATGCAGTAATGCTAATATGTTTTTTTTCCCAGCTTTACTGAGGTATGACTGACAAAAATTGTATATACTCAGGTTGTAGGATGTGACCTTTTTTTTTAAAGGTATCACATGATTTAATATACATATACATTGCAAAATGATTACCAAAATCAAATTAATTAACACATCCATCACCTCACATATAGTTACTTTTTTACATGTGTGGTGAGACCACTTAAGATCTACTCTCTCAGCAAATTTCAAGTATACAACACAGTACTGTTAACTATTATCACTATTCTATCATTAGATCCCCAGAACTTATTTATCTTATAACTGAAAGTTTGTATCCTTTGACCAACATCACCCCATTTCCCCCACTCCCCCAGGCCCTGGCAATCAGAGTTTCTATTGAAGGAGTGGGGTTTCTTTAGACTTCCTTTGGCTTAAAATAATAGAATTCTTTTTTTGTCACCAACTTTCTATACTTCAGTTTTCTTAAGATTTCAAACTACACATCTTATCTACTTTTTAAATATAGCTATTTCTAGGGACACCTGGGTGGCAGTCAGTTAAGTGTCTGACTCTTGGTTTCGGCTTAGGTCGTGATCTCATGATTGTGAGATCGAGCCCGGCATGGGGTATGCTCGGCACAGTCTGCTTGAGATTCTCTCTCCCTCTCCCTCTGCCCCTCCCGCTTATGCTCTCTCTTTCAAATAAATAAACCTTCAGAAATAAATAAATAGGGGCGCCTGGGTGGCTCAGTCGTTAAGCATCTGCCTTCAGCTCAGGTCATGATCCCAGGGTCTTGGGATTGAGCCCCGCATCGGGCTCCCTGCTTAGCGGGGAGCCTGCTTCTCCCTCTCCCACTCCCCCTGCTTGTGTTCCCTCTCTCGCTGCCCCTCTCTCTGTCAAACAAATAAATAAATAAATCTTTTTTAAAAAGTAAATAAATAAAGCTATTTCATAAAAAGAATATTTTAATTATTCTTTAAACAAACTTGGATTGTCTCAAGTTAAGAAAACAAAACTTCCTTAAATGGTTACGTCCTTTCATAAAATTGGGCAGATTTTCTTAAATATTTTAAACTTCAGTTATAGATTTAAAATATTTGATTTTTCCTCTTTTAAGTACTTTGTTTTTTTAAGGTTCTTTATTTTGTTTGTTTTTGTTTGTTTTAATTCCAGTGTAGTTAACATACAGTGTTACATTAGTTTCAGGTGTACAATATAGGATTCAACAATTCCATATATTACTCAGTGCTCATCAACATAAGTGTACTCATAATCCCCTTCATCTTTAAGTGCTATGAACGTCAGACAGAATTTAACCCAAAGAAGCAAAACATTTAATCAAATCTTATAAATCTAATAAATTAAGTGTAAAGTAAATAAAACAATTTATTTTATACATTCAATAGTTTATATATTTAGTCAGGTTTTCTTTATCTTTTCTAACTTAACATCACAAATGTAATATCAATGGCATATTTCTCTTTTTTTTAAGTTTTTTTTTTATTTATTTGAGAGAGAGAGAGAGAGAGCACAAGCAGGTAGAGCAGTAGGCGGAGGGGCAGAGGGAGAAGCAGGCTCTCTGCCGAGTCAGGGGGCTCGATCCCAGGACCCTGGGATGATGACCTGAGCCGAAGGCAGACGCTTAACCATCTGAGCCACCCAGGCGCCCCATATCAATGACATATTTCAAATTGAAGTTTCAAGATTAAAATGTTAGATTCTTTAAACAGACATTTAACAATAAACACACAGATCATTTTGAATTTATATAAAATTAGTATTTACTTGATTTAGTTTACCAGTCCCATACTTAAATCTTTACCTTGCATACTTAAGAAAACAGAATTACTATCTCAGATAGTCTAAGATTATTTTAACCTTTAAGCAACTGACTTCAGTCCCCACTCAGCCCTCTGGTGGATACACTGAGTCTTTTATCCTTAGTACCTCTACAGGAATTGCCAAGTATCCAACGCCTCACAATTCAAGTTTAGATACATGATTTTATTGAACATTATTCTCCACCCACATTGAGTTCAACTAATTTCTTTACTGAGGGATTGGATTCTGCATTTTCTTTTACACTTTTCTCGGTTGCTTAACCACAATCTGTGACATTTTAATGCCTTTTTTTTTAAGCAAGTTTTTGACATGCCCCTGCTGTCACTTCAGTACTCTACAGTCTTTATGATGGCTTTTGACATTTCTAACATTTTCATTTTTTTCACTTTTATGAAAACACTTTTGTATCTATATATAGCCTCATCTTTCATTACTTATTTTGACTGGACACTTAATAATATTTAAGTATTCGTGAAGTCTTACTACAGATAGACAGGCAAATTGTGTTACAGAAACACTTTCCTACCATCATTGAAAAAGACACCGTATTTCAAGTTATCACTTGATGGTAGGCCTGATTTAACCCTGGGGAGCCGTGGAGTTTTGGGGATTTCTCATAATCCATAACTGCACCAAGTATTATTTATGAACTTAATAAATAATGTTTCCTAGATAATGTTCTGCCTTTTCTAAAGCTTTTAGATATTGTAACTAATTAAATATAATTTGTTTTAAACATTTCTAGATTTGTAGTCTTCTGTTTTTACGTACTTTTCAAATGGATGTTAAAATGTAATTGCAAGCATCTGGGATTCCACAGAATATTTTGATATTAAAATATGGTCTTTATATTTCAAAGTTTGTAAGCAAAGATGAATAATACATAATTCCTGATTTCAAGGAGTTTACATTTTAGTAAAAGAAAAATTTATCTATGAAATGGACACCAATAAAAAACATCCTATGGCAGTAGGGTGCATGGTATGATAGGGAGAAATGAGAAGAGATTAATTCAGACTGGACAGTTTTTAAAAGACTTCATAAAGTCTTTGTAAGAATTGAAATAAATATAGTGCACAATTGCTTAAATTAAAATAATCACTTTCTGACTAAAACTTAGCATCTATCAACACATTTAAATCTATTCTTTTGTGCAGACTTGCTAAAAATATTATAAATGTTTATTTATACTTTATTAGCCAGAGGGTGGCAAAATACAGACCAAAATACAAATCCAGCTACCCTATTCATTTATTTATCATCAAAACCTCTTTTGCAATAGTGACATATTTGAACAGTGTAACTGAAACCAGATGGCTGGTGAATCTGAAATTATTTGTTCTCTGGTCTTTAATGGCAAACAATTGCTGAGTCCTATTCCTTTTATATTAATATTAGGCATTCCTGAAATGTTAACCTAAAACTTCTAGGTGTCCTAAATCACAATGCTCTGGTTAATTATCACAGCATCTGGCTATGGAATTGGTCTCATTTTCCTGAACCTTATTCCCCTAAAACATTTAATGAAGAAAGGGCAATTTCCTACATTATATATATATTTTTAATGATGGAATTGCTCCCCTTCTTTCTGCCTGAACTAATTCACACCAAAAGCTTAATTAGTTCCCTAACTGAATCTCCTATATGCTGTCCTCGCAACACTGAGAAAATGGCCACATTTTATTGCCCTTGAAAAAGGCTTATTCAGAAAGGAATAAAACATTTCACATGGAAATATATAGAATTCTTGAATAGGGTCAAAATAGTCCTGACCTCAGGGAGCTTACCACCTGAATAGATTGAAGACTGTGGAAATAAACTAGTCTTTTCTAATAAACAACAGATCCTTCAACATAAAGAAATATGCACCTGTGAACACAGAGTAAATAGTGATTTTTATAGTCTCAAAGTCTTCATTCATAGAATAGTAAATATGAGCTTGATTCAAGATTTCTGTGTTTTGTGTCTTTTTGTAAAGCAAAAGGTCAATGTGTGAACATTTATTAAAGGCTTACTCTTTACCCCGCATTAAGAACACTGAATCAAAGTAAGCAAGATATTGTCCTTAGCTCTAAAATGCTTATATATTTATAGAGGAGACACATATTTACTGAGGCAAGTGTGACAAAACAGTCTTCCCTAAGTGTTGCAAGAAATATATTTTGCATAATGGGAGCAGAAGAGAGTCACTTAGACTGGAATACTGGAGTGGGTTCATTGAGAAAGTGACATTAAACTGGACCTTAAAGCGTGGGCAGACATTTTTTCAAGTGGAAATGAAAAGGGTTTTCCAGATCAAGGGAACAAGTAAATCAAATATCTAGACTAAAGATGAATGGTTTTGGTGTTACTAACTTCTGGATATAGCTATAAAATGTTATTAATAATATCCGGGCCAGTAATGAAATTATTTGGTCAGTCTTGTATTCAAACTTAGGCATTATGTTTAAATGCCAGTTAATTCATTTGCAAGATAAAATTCTGACTTAAAGAGCTCTTTAAAGTTAAAAGTAGGAATAAATGAGCAATTGGTCTTTCCATGGTATTGTTTTAGAGAAAGATTAACCTCCTTCTGCAGCATTTCAAATATAACATCAACAGGGGCACCTGGATAGCGCAGTCAGTTAAGCGTCTGACTCTTGGCTTCAGCCCAGGTAGTGATCTCAGGGTCGTGAGACTGAGCCTGCGTGGAGCTCCACACTCAGTGCAGAGTCTGCTTAAGACGTTCTCTCTCTCCCTCTCCCTCTGCCCACCCCCCTCTCTTTCTCTCCCTCTAAAATAAATAAATAAATCTTTAAAAAATATATAACATCAGCAGACAGCACATCTTTTGTTCTCATCTGCCCTTTTAGACTCTGTCCTATATTCTCAATAGTATTTATTGACAAAATTTCAATAATACTATTTAAGGATATATATACTATGAGTGCTGCATATTCTCTTATATTTAAAACTAGAAAAAGGTGAGCTTTGTATTTTCTTAAACCATATTTCATAAACAAAGAGCTATTTTTTTTTCTAGAAAGTACTGATCTCACCTTAGATACATGTGCAGTACTCCAGTTACACATAGACACAAAGTGTCTCTCACTCAGGAAGCCAGCTGAATTGAAGGAACCACAATACCATCTAGTGTCAGCTATGCAGTCTCTCCTAACACGGAGAAGAATAGTAGACTACATTAACATAGAGAAAATAATGGAAAACAAAACCTGTGCCCTCTTTCTTCAATAATCTGAGATACAAATGTGTTGTCTAGCACTAAGTGCTCTCTGCACCTCCCCTATCTTTCATTTATTTTTGAATCAAACTTGTCAAGAAAAAATATCAGTCTCCTCAGGATGATAGTCTGCCATGTTGCTGTTAAGATTGACCTCACAAATAATAGCCCATCAGATTACTAAGGCAGTATTTCTCAACAGTGTGATCTCTTGGGTTGAGACCATGCTGCCCACAATAATGTCACTCAGCAAAATTACCTATGATACAATTCAGCCATTATTCATCCCTATTTATATTATCTATGCTGAGTCTACTTTCATTGATTCTTGCCTTTTTCCCTTCATTGCAGTCTAGAAATTGACATGTCCCTAAATTGGACTGAGCTGCTTTAGGAAGTTGTGCATTTCTGGATGTATTTAATCTAAACTTAAGTGAGGTCTCCTGCATGGAATTTATAAAAGGGAGTCATGTCCTTATACCTGAGGGTTTCTGAGTGCCAGAGCCCTATCTTTTTAACATATCTCTCCTAAAATTTGTGCCAGTGATTGCTTTCATTGATTGGGCATACAATAAATATGTTGAACCAATTTATAATAAAATTTCTCATTTCATGTTTGTCTACATCATGCAATGTCTTCATAATCAGGCTGTGAGATCTCTGATTTCAGAAGATTTGTATACTTACAACTAACAAAGGTTTGCCCACAAGAGCCACTCAAAAAATAGCTGTTAACTGGCATCTAGCTTGGAATATATCCTGCTATATTAAAGTGATATTTATATAACTTATACTTCTGCTCTAGTGCATCTTACAGAAGCTCAAGCCACATCTCCTCTAACATATTTTGACAGCTTTAATGATCTGTAATTGACACATAACAAACTGTATATATTTAAAGTGTATAATTTGATCATTTTTAGCATACCTATACTGTCGTGAATCCATCATCAGAACCAAGATAAGGAACACCTCCGCCACCCCCCAAAATTTCCTCCTGTCCCCGTGTAATCCCTCTCTCTACCCTCTTTTCCCAGGTGCTACCGGCTGAATTTTTCCACCCTCAAAATTCACATGTTGAAGCCCTAACCTGCCGTACCACAGAACATATTTGGAGATCGGCCTTCAAAGAGGTGATTCAGTTACAGTGAGGCCATTACCATGGGCCTTAATCCAATCTGCCTAGTGTCCTATTGAGAAGAGGAAATTTGGACACACAAAGAGACACAAAGGTCACATGTGCACAAAAGAAAGACCATGTGAGGACACAAGGAGAAGGCAGCCATCTGCCAACCAAGAGAAGAGACCTCAGAATGAAATCAACCCGCAGACAATTCAACCTTGAACTTCCAGCCTCCAGAGAAAATAAACTGACGTTATTTAAGCCACCCAGTCTGTAGTATTTTGATAGCAAACTTACACCAGGCAACAACTGACTACCTTTCTGTCACTACAGATTAGATTGAATTTTCTAGAGTTCTATATAAATGAACTCTTTTGGGTCTGGCTTTTTTTGTTGTTGTTTTTTCATTCAGCAAAATATCTTTGAGATCCACCCATTTTGTTGCTGTAGCAATACATTTCTATTCATTTCTGACTTATATTCCATTGAATGGATATACCACAGTTTATTCATCTATTCACCTATTGCTGGACGTTTGTGCTGTTTTCTGATTGAGATTACTACAAATAAAACTTCCATGGACATTTATTTACAAGTTTTTAAAAGATTTTTATCTTGTGTAAATATCTCAGATTAAAAAGGCTGGGTCATACAGTACCTGTGTAGCTTTTTAAGAAATTGCTAAACTTTCCAATATTGTACCGTTTTGCATTCCCATCAGTGGCCAAGAATTCCACATCCTTGCCAAAAATTGATATGGTCAATAGGTATGTGACTACATTTTTAAATTTGCATTATGTTAAGACAGTGGTGTTGAGCATCTTTTCATTCGCTTATTTGCCAAAATCGAAGTATCTATTCAAATATTCTGCATCTTGTGTTGGGTTGTTTTCTCATTACTGAGTTCTGAGAGCTCTTTATATATTCTAAACAAATGCTTTATCAAATAGGTTATTGGCAAATGTGCTCCCTCAGTCTGTGGCTTATCCTTTTATTCTTTTCTTAGTATCTTTCACAGAGCAGAAAATTTTAATTTCAGTTAAGTCAATTTATCAAAATCTTTTATGGATCATCCTTTTGGTGTTGCATCTGGGAAATCTTCGCCTAACTTCATGTTAAAAGGATCTTCTCTTGTTCTTCTAGAACTTTTTTAATTTCAGGATTTAAATTAGGTCTATAACCGATTCTGAGTTACTATTAGTACTCTTTTTTGCTTTTACATGTGAAATCATTGAAAATAATGATGCTTTCTATCTTAAATGTTTTACCACCATGCTCCCCTGTGTCCATACTCACTGCACCTCTTTCTTCTTCGATCACCTCCTTTTAGCCAAACTTTGGGTCCCAACCCCTTCTAAGTCATCATGCTTCTGGCTGCATCAACAATACTAAATATTCAAACCCTATCCCTCCCAGTTTCTTTTCACCTATGTGCAAGTTCAAGTCTCTTCTACCAAAAATAAGAAGTAAAATAACACTTTTTTGAGCCTACATAGCTTTCTAACAACATTAACTTGCCTTCTTCTCTCCCTATAAAACTATTCTCTCAAGAGAATTGCCTACTTTTTCATTTTCCTCTCCCCCAACACAATACTGCCAGGTTTCTGCCCTAGTCATTGCACTAAAACTGCTCTTAATAGCAGCATCTGTGATTTCCTTTTGCCACGTACACAGGTCCCTGTTCACCTTTTATCACAAGGCTCTCAGGGAGGCATTTACATGGCTGACCTCCCCTAATGGTGGGAATTGCCTTAGCTTGTATGAATCCACTTTGCTGGGTCTCCTCCTCCCTGTTAACCCTCCTTAGTCTTCCACATCATCTCCTGATTTTCTCCTTGAGACATGTCTTCCCCACATTTTCTCTTCTCGTTCCATACATTCTACCAGTGATCATACTCAGAAGCAAAGATTCTACTGCCATCTTTAAAACAATTAATCTCTTATGTATATTTCTAGTCCAGACTATTATAACCAGACCTACATAATTAACTTCCTGCTGTATATTTTCAGTATACAATATGGGCCAAACTTAATTCATTCTTCTTTTTATCCAAACATGTGGTCCATTCTATATTTCCTGCGTTGGTAGATGGCTTAGCACTCACTCTGTCACCTAAATCAGAAACGTGTGATTCATCCTTAACAACTTCCTCTCTCCATTCTCCAAGAAAAACAGTAAAGATCTTTCGGTTATGTCTCTTACTTAACATCTTCAATCCATGCTTCCTCTCCATATCCATTGTTTCTCCCCTCATTATATCTCATCTGAAGTTCTGGAACAGACTTCAACTGGTCCGACAGACTCTAGCCCTTACTCTCTACAAATCCAACTTTCATACTGATGCCCCGGTAAACTTTCTGAAAGGCAAATCTGCTCATGGGAACAATATGTAAAAACATGTATCTCTACTACCTGTAGGCAAAATTACACCCTTTCTCATACAACATAATCTGTCTTCTATGATCTGAATACCCTAAACTTGCCATTCTTTCTCTTAAATCTTATCACTAACAATCACCCCTCTACATGAATTCTGAGATCCATGCATAACTATCTTCTTAGCGTCTCCTGAACATGGCATTTTAATATACCACCAGATCTTAATCCAGGATATATACATCTTCTCTAAATGCCCTTTCCTTTCATGTCCATTGGTGACCAACACATCCTGAAAAGGGTAGCTCATTCCTTCTCTTGCATGGAGCCTTCCATGACTCAATAAAACCTAGATGTGTATTCCTTTTATCCCCAACCATACACTTGTATGATAATTATATTTTTACCTATTTTTCCCCGACTGCTACACTTGAGGTTACAAGCCAGCTCAAATTTCTGTTTACAACCTCAGTGCCTAGGACAGTGTATGGCACACAGAAGGTTTTCCACATGTTTGTTAAATTAATGATCAGTTTCCCTCTTTTCCTGCAGACTCTTGCTCAATAGAGATCATTTGCAATCAAAGCCCTTTTTCTTTAAGGGGATAGACATTAGGTATGTTCTAATCTAGAGACTTTGAAGCTAGAAAATACTTCCTGAATCAGGTGTGATGAAAAGTAATTCGATGCATTGAGAATACCATAAATGTTCAGCTCTTTAAGGTTCAGTGTGCGATCATAAACTCAAAAGGCGCTAATGGTATTCAATCTTTGTAAATGTTTCTACTCACCCTAAAAAAGGTAAAATCTTTTCTATCTGCATAGAAAATAAATGCTGCTTTTGCCATTTTGCTCCCTGTTATTTACAATTATAGAAGAAAAACTTGGTCATTTAAAATGTAATTTTTTAATAACAATTCTAATAATTTGCTTTTAACTTGATAGCTAATGGTTGGACATAACTTAAAAATTAGAGCATGTGTAAACTTAAGAAAATAGTTTATAAGACATAAATCATTAATATAATATTCTCAAAGTACTTTGTGAAAAGCCTACATGTTAAGAAGAATGGCCTCTACTCTTTAGGTATGAAAATATAGAGAAAGATAAAGAAAGTTAAAACAATCATAAATCCTAAGCTGTTTTATTTCCCATTATTTTTATCTTACTGTTCAATATTAAAGGCCCTTGTCATCACGAAACTATCAGAGAGGAAATGAATTATTGAATCCAGGACTGACAAAGGTCTAGATAGAAAAATACAGTGAGAATTCACATACTAAAATCATTTCTTCCATTTCAATTACCATCCTAAAGCCAGCTAGCAGTACTCACTAGAATGACCTGTGAAAACAGAATGGGGTACAAATCTGAATTCTACTGCTTACTATTTGTGTGACAATAGGAAGATCATTAACCCCTGACTCTGTAAACTCACTTGTAAAGGGCCAAATTAGCAAGGCCTACTTAAGCAAAAGAATTTAATGAAATATATGTGCTAATCAGGACAAACTGGGCTATGCTGTGGCCGATAAACAACTCCAAAATCTAGCGACTTCAAACCACAAACTTTATTGCCCAATCATGCTCCGGGCACATCATAGTTGGGCAGCAGGCCACTCTACTCCATATTCACCCTCCTCTCCCCAGGACCCAGGGTCACACAGGATCCACCATCTAGAATGTTGCCAGTCTGCGAGGAAGGAAATGGAAGTGGGGCAAGTTGCATATTGACTTTTAAAGTTTCGCCCCAGAAGTAACACGTGTCACTTCTGCTCATATTTCATTGATCATATTTCAAGAGGGAAGTGAAATCCTACCATATGCTAGAGGGGATGGCCAGAAACATTTATTTTATATAAATGTTTTATATTAATACATGACATTAAAGTCTATGTTACAGCATTTTGACGCACTCAGCGGTACTGGGCAGAGAGTAACAGTCATAGCTCACTGTAGTGAGGGCTTACTCTGCTCAGAGCGCTCTGCTAAGGGCTTTGCTCCCATTATCTCATTTAACTCTCATATTGGCCTATAAGGCAAGTAGCTGCATCTACCAGACACTGCAATTTGCCCTTCCAATAGCCACCCCCACCCTTTTCTTTTACTAACACAGCTGAGATTTCACTCAAGGTAACAGTGTATAAAGTTCACATTATCCTGACAGCTACCAGGGACCAGGTGAAAAACTTCTGGCCAAACCATGATACATGGAATTCTCTGAACACAGCATCACTTCTTGAAAAAAATATATAAATAAGTAAGGCAGAATTCTATCTTCTTTCCACATTTCTGCAGAAGGCAGAAATGATGCCAAGTGATACAACAGCCATTTGGGAACAGTGAGGTTGAAAAGCATGCGGTTGGGAAGATAATCATGGAAATACTGGCCATGACATCATTGCTGATGATGCTGATCTGAGGCCAGCAACCACTTATCTCTGGCCTTCCTGTGATGTGAGCTAAATAAGCCTGTTCTTCTTTGAGCTGATTTCTAAAGAGTTTTATCTTATTTTCATCTGAATCATTTTTAATCAATGCAGTGTATATCCCCATGGCTTAATAACAAAACAAAACGAGTTAAGGAGAAGTTATATACACGGGCCAAAATAACAAGACCAATTAATGTCAGAGCTGGAACTTAGATCTGTAATGGCCTGACTCGAAAACTGGGCGATTCACAAGGGACTTTCCAATCAATTCTAAACAGCTGTGAGTCAAATCCTAGATACTTGACATTTCAAAACATAATGTGAAAATCAAGTTATTAATAAAATGAAAGTATCACTAAGGAACTGAGAAATTCTCAATGTTTATAAAATAGAGCTTGCATAAAATCATGCTTCAGTTCAATGTATCCAAGTTTTCTACTGATATAACTTGGGCATTGTGATTTCATTGCTTAAATATATTTTTAAATGAAAGATTAACAATATAGGATAACCATGACCTTCATTAGGCTTCAGTTCCCTCACTTATGAATTGTAGTCATTGATTAGGTAATATTTATTACTTTCTAGTCTGTGTAATCTATGATTTTAATGACGTGATGAAAGCAGGTAAGTTTTAGGCACCTAATAATACTTTGCACACCATCCCTGATAGAATAGGAATTATTTGTTTTAGTATCTGTCTTCTCCAGGGCTGCAAACTTCCTGAAGGCATAGTGAGGCCTGCCTTGGTCACTCTGTGCTTCTAGCATTTGATAGAGGATCTGCTTGAAGTATATTAGGTCATGGGTAAAATGTTCAATATTATTCTACTTGAAAACAGGGACAGAATAAGAAAAAAATATCATGTTGAATTAGTCACAGCAATTTCTATTGATTTTTTTTTTAATTTGGAACCAGTTGTGAATATTGCAAATAGGCAAACGTAGGCTTAACTAACTAAAATTTTCCTTACCAGTTAGAGCTTCTTTTTTTTTTTTAGGCCTGCTTTTTGATTAATGATCTCGTGAGTTCTCAGTCCCAGAATAAAAATAGTAATAAATACTAACCTTGAAAAAGAGACATTTTTCTGAATTGAGTGAGGATAGACTGGTAGTATTTTATTGATAGTAAATAGATTCTAAGATTTGAATAGCTTAAAAAAATAAAATTATTACTTGTTCATGTAATGGTCTTGTGTATATTCTCTTCAGTAGTGTGGCTTTCCTCCCTGAAGTAATTCAGGAATCCAGCCTCCTTTCATCTCTGACTCCACCGTTTCCTTGGCCTCCTCTCCATCTGTATCCACTTGGCAGAAGAGAAAAAGCAGGAGGGAGGGTCCATCGTGGTGTTTTATGGTCCATGAAGGAAAGATGTTCAGGAGCACTCAGTCACTGGTAAGAATGTGGGTACAAGCCATATTCAACAGCAAGGAAGACTGGGAAATGTAGAACATCTCCTCAAAAATCAGGATAAAGGATTTCAGTAGACAACTGGTCTCTGCTAGTCATATTATAGTTCTGTGATCTGTAATTCTACATGAAATAATATAGGCAACCCTTCATGGAAGAAGAGGGAGCTACCCTTTGTATATTTACTCTGGTCTTTCAACTCCCTGAACCCATCTTGAAGCGTTGCTGTTTTTCCTTGATGACATTAAGGCTTGGGAAAATAAATTTAACTCATTCTGAGAATTTTAGTGTGGGAGCTGCCAATAATATTCTTAATGTTGCTTGTGTCACATGTTCTTATTTCCTTAGAAAGCTCATCAATAAAAGACTGTGTGATGCTAATTCAGTCTCAGCCTCTGTACTAATTCACATTATTTCCATTAGAAGTTCTATTCATTACGGAGACTGGATAAGCACAGAAAACACAGAATTGAAAAGACATTCATTTAAATTGACTGTAATGAGTCAGTGGCTTCTATATTCCCCTTATTATCTTCAAATGCCAAATGAAACTTTTAGTAATGGGCACTGGCCATTGTTCAGTTTCATGATTATTTCACATTTGTTCAAAAGTCAATTGAAATAATTACCTTGATTAAAGTAATTGAAGGTCATCTGTAAATTGATTTATCTCATGTATGTGTGTATGTGTGTGTGTGTTCTCTATAAACAAGCACCTACAACAAATTCTGGAATTTTTTTTGATATTTAAGGGAAAATAAAAAGCAAACAAGTAATAAAAATAAAGGGAAAAATATTGCAATGTTATGTTACATTATTTTTTATTTGCTCCTAAAATTTAGACTGGTAAGTCTGATGTTGATTTTATAAACTTTCACATACATGTCCTTACCCAGGCTTTTTTATTTTAAGCCACTTTTCACCCAATTACTCTTTAATTCTCAAGGGTCAGGGATCATGTCTCTCTTGCAAAATTATGCCACATAAAACCACATTATAGACACTCAATAACTTATTTTCAATGTTGATATATATAAAACTTCATTTCGAATATGTCAGGCTCACCCTGACATACATCTACATCCACAACCCTTTTCCTTCCTCTCCCCCCCCCCCCACACCCTTACCTCACAGGTTATTTTCTGTGAAATAAAAGACAAACAAAAAATGACAGCTTAAGTTTCCATTATTTAAGTTTTTTCTGCTGAATGGCAAATTTGAAGGGTTCTTTCACAATACCAATGCCATTATTGGAAATCTTGAGTAAGTAGTTTTATGGACATGTGAAATATTTTGATCACAGAATATTATTAAAACATTTTGAAAGGAGGAAAATATTCATAGGGCTAAGAAAGTACTTTAAGGGAAACTACATTTAGCAACCTTGACGCAAGAGCCAGCATCATTATTTTATAACCTACAAAATACATAAGATTATTTTATGTGAAAACTAACTTATAAAAATATTTTAAAAAATCAACTTACTTATTTGAACTACTATAAATAACCATACACCTTTAATAATTTTGCATTTTAATTGTGTTTATCCAAAATATTTTCCATTTTTAATACTCTAATATTCCATTATGCAATATTCTAATATGCACACACACCAAAGACATCCCTCTTCTCCTTCCATTCTCATTGTCTTAATTACCACCATCACCCCACCACCACCTCTACCTACCTTCAAAATTATGTTTACAGAGAAGACAAATTAGAGTGTGGCTTATCAAGGATATATATAATCTTGGGAGGAGTAGGAGACCTGGATTTCGTCTGGTCTCAGGAATTCAGATGGATAGGGATCAAACCATTCTGAACACCTACAAACTCAACAGGAGATCAAATAAAAGAATAGCAACAACTCTCTGAAGAGAAAAGTGACCACTTTCTAGAAGGTAGGATGTGCGGAGAAGTGAATCCGAGGCGATATTCAGGAGGATAGACGGCGGGCGAGGGGGCCTCCGTTGGCTGCTTCTGGCAAGTGATAGAGCCGCGGAGCACAAAATCGGAACTTTTAGAAGTTGGCTCCACTGAGGAACGTCGCTCCAGTGGCTAAGCCGGGGGGGGGGGTGGAACCCTCGTGGGACAGTGTGGTCTCAGGACCCTCGGGGTCACAGAAAGACCGGGGGTGCCCGAGTGCGGCAGAGCTCCCAGGGATCAGAGCGGGGAAGCCGGCTGCGGAGACGGAGCCGAGGCGCAGGCTCTCAGCTCGGGGTTGCCATAAACCGTGATCCGCGGCACAGTCGGGCCACTGCTCCTCCAGCAGGGACCCAACAAGCGGCAGATCCGGGGAAACTCCCCTTCCTCCCCCAGGAGGAGCAGCACGGGAGCGCACCACAGGGATCTGCTGGGTTTGGAGACTCCACACGGGGTCGGGTGCCAGAGATAGAAACGCTCAGTCACAGGCCAGGTGAGCATGGAGTGCGGCCGGAGACTGGGGAGATGGGAGTGATTGACTGCTTTTCTCTGGGGGCGCACTGAGGAGCGGGGCCCCGAGTTCTCGGCTCCTCTGGGGCAGAGACTGTGAGGCCACCATTTTCACTCTCATCCCCCAAAGCTGTACGGAAAGCTTGCAGGGAACAAAAGCTCCTGAGAGCAAACCCAAGCAGATTACTTAGCCCTGACCGGCAAGGGTGGGGCAATTCCGCCTCCGGCAAAGACATTTGGGAACCACGGCAACAGGCCCCTCCCCCAGAAGATCAGCAAGAACAGCCAGCCAAGACCAAGTTTACCAATCAATGAGAACAGCAGAACTCCACGCTAGGGGAATACTGCACATAGAATCCATGGCTTTTTTACCATGATTCTTTAGTCTTTCAGAGTGAATTTTTTTTTAACTGTCTTTTTTTTTTTAATTTTTCTTTTTCCCTTTTACAACCAACATCTTATCAATCCCTTTTCTAAAAAAACATTTTTATTTTTCGTTTTTAGAGTCATAGTCTATCCCTTCATAGTAGTTACCCTTATTTTTGGCATATATATATGTTGTTCTATCTTTAAAATTTTGAGATACAGTTTCTTCTAACAGATCAAAATATACCCTAAATCTCTAGTGTATGGCTTTGTTCTAGTCTCCTGTCTAATCACATTCTCTCCCTTTTTTTTTCTTTTTTCTTTTTTTTAAATCCTCTTCTTTCTTTTTTCAAACAACTTCTTATCAATTCCTGTTATAACATTTTTTATAATTTTCACCTTTACAGTCATATTCCATCCCTTCATTGTATCAACACTTATTTTTGTACATATATAAGTTTTTCTTTCTTTAAAATTTTGGGAGGCACTTTCTTCTAACAGACCAAAATACACCCAAAATCTAGTGTGTGGCACTGATCTATGCACCAGCCTGATCATATTTGATCTTATTCTGGTTTTAATGGTTTTGTTCTGTTTTTGTTTGTTTTTATCTTTTTCTTTTTCTTTTTCTTTTCTTTTTCTTTCTTCTTTCTTTCCCTTTCTTTCCCCCTGGATTCAGGTCTTTTCTGATTTGTTTAGAGTATATTTTCTGGGGACGTTGTTACCCTGTTAGCATTTTGTTCTCTCATTCATCTATTCTCCTCTGGACAAAATGACAAGATGGAAAAAATCACCTCAACAAAAAGAACAAGAGGTAGTACCGACTGCCAGGGACCTACTCAATATGGACATTAGTACGATGTCGGATTTAGAGTTCAGAATGCTGATTTTAAAGATACTAGCTGGGCTTGAAAAAAGCATGGAAGTTATTAGAGAAACCCTTTCTGGAGAAATAAAAGAACTAAAATCTAACCAAGTCAAAATCAAAAAGGCTATTAATGAGGTGCAATCAAAAATGGGGGTGCTAACTGCTAGGAGATAAATGAGGCAGAAGAAAGAATCAGTGAGATAGAAGACCAAATGATGGAAAATAAAGAAGCTGAGAAAAAGAGAGATAAACAACTACTGGATCACGAAGGCAGAATTTGAGAGATAAGCGATACCATAAGACGAAACAACATTAAAATAATTGGGATCCCAGAAGAAGAAGAAAGAGAGAGAGGGGCAGAAGGTATATTGGAGCAAATTATAGCAGAGAACTTCCCTAATTTGGGGAAGGAAACAGGGATCAAAATCCAGGAGGCACAGAGAACCCCTCTCAAAATCAAGAAAAATAGGTCAACACCCTGACATCTAGTAGTAAAACTTACAAGTCTCAGAGACAAAGAGAAAATCCTGAAAGCAGCTCGGGAGGAGAGATCTGTAACCTACAATGGTAGAAACATTAGATTGGCAACAGACACCTGGTAGGCCAGAAAGGACTGGTATGATATATTCAGAGCACTAAATGAGAAAAATATGCAGCCAAGAATACTATATCCAGCTAGGCTGTCATTGAAAATAGAAGGAGAGATAAAAAGCTTCCAGGACAAACAAAAACTAAAGGAATTTGCAAACACCAAACCAGCCCTACAAGAAATATTGAAAGGGGTCCTCTAAGCAAAGAGAGAGCCTAAAAGCAACATAGACCAGAAAGGAACACAGACAATATACAGTAACAGTCACCTTACAGCAATACAATGGCACTAAATTCATATCTTTCAATAGTTACCCTGAATATAAGTGGGCTAATGCCCCAATCAAAAGATACAGGCTATCAGATTGGATTAAAAAACAAGACCCATCAATATGCTGTCTGCAAGAGACTCAGTATAGACCCAAAGACACCCCCAGATTCAAAGTGAGGAGGTGGAAAACCATTTACCATGCTAATGGACACCAAAAGAAAGCTGGGGTGGCAATCCTTCTATCAGACAAATTAAATTTTAAACCAAAGACTATAATAAGAGATGAGGAAGGACACTATATCCTACTTAAAGGGTCTATCCAACAAGAAGATCTAACAATTGTAAACATCTATGCCCCTAACATGGGAGCAGCCAATTATATAAGCCAATTAATAACTAAAGCAAAGAAACACATTGACAACAATACAATAATAGTGGGGGACTTTAAGACCCCCTCACTGAAATGGACAGATCATCTAAACAAAAGATCAGCAAGGAAATAAAGACTTTAAATGACACACTGGACCAAATGGACTTCACAGATATAGTCAGAACATTCCATCCCAAAGCAACAGAATACACATTCTTCTCTAGTTCCCATGGAACAGTCTCCAGAATAGATCACATCCTAGGTCACAAATCAGGTCTCAACCGGTACCAAAAGATTGGGATTATTCCCTGCATATTTTTAGATACAATGCTTTGAAACTAGAATTCAATCACAAGAGGAAAGTCGGAAAGAACTCAAATACATGGAGGCTAAAGAGCCTCCTACTAAAGAATGAATGGGTCAACCAGGAAATTAAAGAAGAATTTAAAAAATTCAAGGAAACCACTGAAAATGAAAACACAACTGTTCAAAATCTTTCGGATGCAGCAAAGGCAGTCCTAAGAGGAAAGTATATAGCAATACAAGCCTTTCTCAAGAAACAAGAAAGGTCTCAAGTATACAACCTAACCCTACACCTAAAGGAGCTGGAGAAAGAATAGCAAATAAAGCCTAAACCCAGCAGGAGAAGAGAAATAATAAAGATCAGAGCAGAAATCAATGAAATAGAAACCAAAAGAACAGTAGAACAGATCAATGAGACCAGGAGCTGGTTCTTTGAAAGAATTAACAAGATGGATAAACCCCTGGCAAGACTCATCAAAAAGAAAAGAGAAATGACCCAAATCAACAAAATCATGAATGAAAGAGGAGAGATCACAACCAACACCAAAGAAATACAAACAATTATAAGAACATACTATGAGCAACTATATCCCAGCAAATTAGATAATCTGGAAGAAATGGATGCATTCCTAGAGATGTATCAACTACCAAAACTGAACCAGGAAGAAATAGAAAACCTGAACAGACCTATAACCACTAAGGAAATTGAAGCAGTCATCAAAAATCTCCCAACAAACAAAAGCCCAGGGCCAGATGGCTTCCCAGGGGAATTCTACCAAACATTTAAAGAAGAATTAATACCTACTCTTCTGAAACTGTTCCAAAAAATAGAAATGGGAGGAAAACTTCCAAACTCGTTTTATGAGGCTACCATTTCCTTGATCCCCAAACCAGACACAGACCCCATCAAAAAGGAGAATTACAGACCAATATCCTTGATGAACATGGATGCAAAAATTCTCACCAAAATACTAGCCAATAGGATCCAACAGTACATTAAAAGGATTATTCACCACGACCAAGTGGGATTTGACCCTGGGCTTCAAGGTTGGTTCAACATCCGCAAATCAATCAACGTGATACAATACATTAACAAAAGAAAGAACAAGAACCATATGATCCTCTCAATAGATGCAGAAAAAGCATTTGACAAAGTACAGCATCCTTTCTTGATCAAAACTCTTCAGAGTATAGGCATAGAGGGTACATACCTCAATATCATAAAAGCCATCTATGAAAAACCTACAGCGAATATCATTCTCAATGGGGAAAAACTGAGAGCTTTCCCCCTAAGGTCAGGAACGCGGCAGGGATGTCCACTATTACCACTGCTATTCAACATAGTATTAGAAGTCCTAGCCACAGCAATCAAACAACAAAAAGAAATCAAAGGCATCCGAATCGGCAAAGAAGAAGTCGAACTCTCACTCTTTGCAGATGATATGATACTTTATGTGGAAAACCCAAAAGACTCCACCCCAAAACTGCTAGAACTCATACAGGAATTCAGTAAAGTGGCAGGATATATAATCAATGCACAGAAATCAGTGGCATTCCTATAAACCAACAACAAGACAGAAGAAAGAGAAATTAAGGAGTCGATCCCATTTACAATTGCACCCAAAACCATAAGATACCTAGGAATAAATCTAACCAAAGAGGCAAAGGATCTGTACTCAGAAAACTATAAAATACTCATGAAAGAAATTGAGGAAGACACACAGAAATGGAAAAACATTCCATGCTCATGGATTGGAAGAACAAATATTGTAAAGATGTCAATGCTACCTAGAGCAATCTACACGTTCAATGCAATCCCCATCAAAATACCACCAACGTCTTTCAAAGAAATGGAACAAATAATCCTAAAATTTGTATGGAACCAGAAAAGACCCGAATAGCCAGAGGAATGTTGAAAAAGAAAAGCAAAGCTGGCGGCATCACAATTCCGGACTTCAAGCTCTATTACAAAGCTGTAATGCTCAAGACAGTATGGTACTTGCACAAAAACAGACACATGGCTCAATGGAACAGAATAGAGAGCCCAGAAATGCACCCTCAACTCTATGGTCAACTAATCTTTGACAAAGCAGGAAAGAATGTCCAGTGGAAAAAAGACAGTCTCTTCAACAAATGGTGTTGGGAAAATTGGACAGCCACATGCAGAAGAATGAAACTGGACCATTTCCTTACACCACACACAAAAATAGACTCCAAATGGTTGAAAGACCTCAATGTGAGACAGGGGTCCATCAAAATCCTAAAGGAGAACACAGGCAGCAACCTCTTCGACCTCAGCCACAAAACTTCTTCCTAGAAACATCTCCAAAGGCAAGGGAAGCAAGGGCAAAAATGAACTATTGGGACTTCATCAAGATAAAAAGCTTTTGCACAGCAAAAGAAACGGTCAACAAAACCAAAAGACAACCGACAGAATGGGAGAAGATATTTGCAAATGACATACCAGATAAAGGGCTAGTATCCAAAATCTATAAAGAACTTATCAAACTCAACACCCAAAGAACAAATGATCCAATCAAGAAATGGGCAGAAGACATGAACAGACATTTTTCCAAAGAAGACATCCAAATGGCCAACAGACACATGAAAAAGTGCTCAGCATCGCTCAGCATCAGGGAAATCCAAATCAAAACCTCAATGAGATACCACCTCACGCCAGTCAGAATGGCTAAAATTAACAAGTCAGGAAATGACAGATGTTGGCGGGGATGCGGAGAAAGGGGAACCCTCCTACACTGTTGGTGGGAATGCAAGTTGGTGCAGCCACTCTGGAAAACAGTATGGAGGTTCCTCAAAAAGTTGAAAATAGAGCTACCATACAATCCAGCAATTGCACTACTGGGTATTTACCCCAAAGATACAAATGTAGGGATCCAAAGGGGTACGTGCACCCCGATGTTTATAGCAGCAATGTCCACAATAGCCAAATGGTTAAAAGAGCCAAGATGTCCATTGACAGATGAATAGATAAAGAAGATGTGGTATATATATACAATGGAATATTATGCAGCCATAAAAAAGAATGAGATCTTGCCATTTGCAACAACGTGGATGGAACTGGAGAGTGTTATGCTGAGCGAAATAAGTCAATCAGAGAAAGATATGTATCATATGACCTCACTGATATGAGGAATTCTTAATCTCAGGAAACAAACTGAGGGTTGCTGGAGTGGTGGGGGGTGGGAGGGTTGGGGTGGCTGGGTGATAGACACTGGGGAGGGTATGTGCTATGGTGAGCGCTGTGAATTGTGCAAGACTGTTGAATCACAGATCTGTACCTCTGAAACAAATAATGCAATATATGGTAAGAAAAAAAACAAAAGAAGAAGATAGCAGGAGGGGAAGAATGAAGGGGGGGAAATCGGAGGGGTAGACGAACCATGAGAGACGATGGACTCTGAAAAACAAACTGAGGTTTCTAGAGGGGAGGGGGATGGGAGGATGGGTTAGCCTGGTGATGGGTATTAAAGAGGGCACGTTCTGCATGGAGCACTGGGTGTTATGCACAAGCAATGAGTCATGGAACACTACATCAAAAACTAATGATGTAATGTATGGTGATGAACAATAAAAATTTTTTTTAAAAAAGGGATATATATAATCTTGACCACTCATTTGGCAAAACCTATTTTGAACAGTTTGAGATCATATTCAGCAGGATTGTGACAATCCTCTGACCTGGTCCCCTAAGGAAGTAGTTGTCACATGAAATATTTAAGATCAGAAATATCTGTGAGATGGTGTTAAATATCTTCTCCAATGATTCACAGTACATTTCTTTCATTCTCCAAATGTTCTTCAGTCCAATGCAAAGAAAATTCCTCTTGGAAAGCTTTTGGAACCATTAAGATCAAGTCTGAGTCAGACATCACTTTACAGCAAACTGTATTCTCATTAGTCATTCATTATCTTTTAATTTTTTTAAAGCTGACTCACTGTCATTCATTACTATTATTTTTGAGAACCAGACAAAATAAAAGACGAGCTTACCTTGACAATTCCACTATTGATATTCTTGTTATAAGTAAACATAACAACTCTAAGATACTTGTTAACAATAGAAAAATGGCAGTGAAAAAATCTGGCAAGTCATTTCTCATTGTTGCATGCATTTTGGTACACTACAGGTCAAACAAGTGCCCCCAAACAAAACTTCAAAACTTCATAGAGAATATAGGCAGTGTGGTAGGCAAAATTCTGACATCCCCCAAGATCCTGATCCCCTGGTTATTTAACCAAACACTAAGCTACGCACTGCTGTGATGGGACTTTGCAGATGAGGTTACTAATCAGTTGAACTTTAACTAGGATTATCCTGGATTTTCTGGTGTATTGATGTCATCACATGAGGCTTTAAATGCAAAAGAGGAGGGGCGGAAGAACCAGGTGCAGCAGAAGAGCAAGGCAAGAGAGATGAGGTAGAAGGGAAAGTTGGAGAGATGTGCAATCTGAGGACTCTTGCTGCCCTTATTGGCTTCAAAGGGGCCTGGCAACCAGGGAATACCAGAAATCCCTAGAAGCTGAGAACAATCAACAAAGAAACTAGAACTTCATTCCTATAACCACATGGAACTGAGTTCTGTCAACAGCCTGAATGAGCTTGGAAGCAGACTCTCCCTCAGAGCCTCCAGAAAGGAGCGTACTCTTGCTGATACTTTGTAGGGTTCTAAGTAGAGAACCGACTGAGCCACCCTGTGAAATCATGAGATGATATATATGTTTTGTTTTAAACCACGAGATTTGTGGTAATAAACAATAAAAACCTAACACAGGCAGCTCGATAGTGTGTGTGTGTGTGTGTGTGTGTGTGTGTGTTTATGTGCATGCATGTGCCTTTATTGTTGTTCATGCAGTATCCCTAACACTTAATGCAGAGGTAGGGCATGTGGATTGAAGCGCATAACTATTTGAGAGAGAAATTTCTTTAACTGCAGCAATTACTTAGTGCCTAAAGTTAGGCAAAGTTACTCTAAGGACAACCAGACTGTTACGCTAGTATACATTTGTTTGTGTGGAATCCAGCCATCCTTATGACATTCCTAAAGTGAAGACACTGGTACTTCTATGTTAGAAAGGAAAGTTAAGGAAGGAAAAGAAAGTTAACAAGGTTGTATCAGGAATGGGTATTTCCAAGAGACCCAAACTATCATTATTCTTTAAGTCTTTGAAAGAAATGTGGCATTATTAAGGCATGATAATGAAAAACAAAATGTCTGGAAAACTTAATAACCCCCTGAGAAACATCAAGTGCATTAATAGGGCAAAGTCTCTTAAAAAATAAATATAGTAATGCATAAAATTAAAAATGCTACAAAAGAACTCAATGTCTCTGTTTTTATAATTAATGTAGATTAAAGCTGGAGTCATTCATTATTCTCCAATTAAACATTTCAAGTATAACAGAATCTACTAAGCCTCCAAGAACCAAGATACCCAAACACAAAGTGAGACCTGCTAGGTAAAGAATGTATGAAACACACACACGCTTATGCATGTACACCCTCAAATGCATGCATTTCCTGCCTCCGGAACCAACTTATTTCATCAAGCCCCTTGATGAAAAGGCTAAAACTGGTATAGCCAACCCTTGAACAAGGCAGGGCTTAGGGGTGCTGACCCCTTCTGCAGTCAAAAATCTGCATATAGCCTTTGATTCCCTAAAAACTTAACAACTAATAGCCTACTGCTCAGCAGAAGCCTTATTGACAACATAAGTAGTCGATGAACACATGTTTTGTATGTTACATGTATTATATACTATATTCCTATGATAAAGAAAACTAGAGAAAAGGAAATGTTATTAAGAAACTCCTAGGGGAGAGAAAATATATTTACAGCACTGTACTGTATGAAAAAAAAATCTGCGTGTAAGCAGAACTGTGCAGTTCAAAACCACGTTGTTCAAGGGTCAGTTATAGTTTTTTTTTTTATTCTATTATGTTATGTTAGTCACCAGACATTACATCATTAGTTTTTGATGTAGTGTTCCATGATTCATTGTTTGCGTATACCACCCAGTGCTCCATGCAGAACGTGCCCTCTTTAATACCCATCACCGGGCTAACCCATCCCCCCATCCCCCTCCCCTCTAAAACCCTCAGTTTGTTTCTCAGAGTCCATAGTCTCTCATGGTTCGTCTTCCCCTCCGATTTCCCCCCCTTCATTTTTCCCTTCCAACTATCTTCTTTTTTTATTTTAACATATAATGTATTATTTGTTTCAGAGGTACAGGTCTGTGATTCATCAGTCTTACACAATTCACAGTGCTCACCATAGCACATACCCTCCCCAATGTCTATCACCCAGCTACCCCATCCCTCCCAACCCCCACCACTCCAGCAACCCTCAGTTTGTTTCCTGAGGTTAAGAATTCCTCATATCAGTGAGATCATATGATATTTGTCTTTATCTGATTGTCAGTTATAATTCTGATAGGGGTACTTGATTTTCCCAGATCTAGTGAATGATATCTACCTCTCTACCTCTGGTCAGGTTAAACCACTATACATAGTCCAGACTATCTAGTGCCCATGTAGTCCTTGGAAAGAAAATACTCATCTGAAGAAAAGACTCTACCCTCCTCTCCTAACATCCTTGAAGTCTAGAATGTGACCTGTTCCATTCCCCCTGGGAACATACACCCCAATAACTTAATAACCACTTGAAAAAAACACATTTTAGAAAAGAGAGCTGAGCTGGTGCTCAAACACTCCAGGGTGAGGAGGTGGCAGATAAGGTGCTCTTGCTGTTGGGGCACTGGGAAGAGAGCCCAAATATGTGAGCGTGTCTCGGGAAGATGTTTGGAAATGTCACTCTAAGCTCATCTGTCACTGTCCTGCCAGGACTCTTGAACCTGCATGGGGCCTAACCAGAGCACAAAGCAGATGCCCAATCCATACAGCTGTGGAGAGTGAGGCCTGTTGTAGGTCCAGGCTGGACCTAGAGACAAATGAAACCCTATACACATGTTTATTCAGGGATTTTTTTGTCTGATTCTTTCTCTAGGAGATCTCAGTTCATGTATCCTGAGCCAGTATTTGGGGATAAGACAAGCAGCTGGGGAAATAAATTAGGGCAAAGTGGGGATAATAAAGAGTTTACATGTGCTGAAAATATTGGGACGAGAGTAAATTAATTCTTACCTGTCAGGTTACGCTTTGCTGCTGACATTTTACCTATTAATTTCCATGTAAGTTCTAACCTTATGGAGAAAGAGATTATTCTGTTATAAAATGATGGATTGAGAACTCTTCCATTTTTATGGTTCTATTCCCCGTCCAAGAGTTAGCCATTGCCTGACTTTTTTCTCTCTTTTTCCGTCCCACAGTTAGACTCAAACACGAACTCTTGGAACTCCGTGATGACACTTCATCTTATTTCACATAGCAGCTAACTCAATGTTTGACAAATAAAAGAAGCTTAAATGCTGAATTGCATTCTAAATATATACTCATGGAATTAGAAAATCTGATAATAGGAGAAGGGAACCTTTACCTCCTAACTCTCCGGTTCCATTATGCAGCAGCCAAGGTAGGAATAGCAAGTATGTAGTACCCACAATGACTCTACCCAATTCAGTGTCTACCGTGGACACTACTAATCTACCACAATAGTTTCCCATTGAAAAGGCAATTGCATCCATCTCAGTACAGAGATCCAGAGGGCTATTCTTAATTGATTACATATGTCATGTGAAATAAAAACAATATATCCATCATAGAATATTTTATTCCCTCATTGAGAGATAAGGAAACCAAGTTACAAACAGTAAGTACTTTAGACACAGCCACGAACTAGTAAGTAACTGAAATGGAATTTGAATACAATCCTGTGGAGATCCTTAGCCTTCACTCGATCTACCCTCCCGCATTATGTTTCTAGGCAAAACCAACCCCGAAAATCTATTAAAATATTTCATAATGTATTCCAACAGAGAACGATCTCTGGTCTCAGAAATAATTGATTCATCTATTACCTTTACAACTTATTATTTCTGTAAGCTGGACATAGTTACTTAGGTTCTCTGTGTTTAGTTTCCTCATACGGAAAAATAGGATAATCACAAAACCTACTTAATTGTGCTTTTATTAGGAGTAATTGAGATAATACATGTAAAATGCTTAGTCCAGTACCTGAAATCTAGTAAATACCCATTAGAAGTTATCATATATCATTAGTATTGTCACCTGCTACACTGGGTGAATGAAACCAGCAATATAATGCAAATGTTGAGATGGAAATTATGACTGTGCACTAGAATAATCAAATACCAATTACTCACCTTTAAAAAATAGAGCAAGTTAAGCATTATAAACATTTTTCTCTGCACTGGTTCCAAACATAATCTTCTACCATAGACAAGTGCTCAGGGTGCATTGAAATCATATGTAAAGGCCCTATACTCCTAAAAGAACTTCAGAAAATGTATAATTGGATAATGTCATGCATAATGGACAATGCACACTTTATCTGTTTGCAAAGCTGAAGAGTTTGTTATCGGGAATCACTACGAGCTGATAATGCAGATGGAGGTGAATTCCTTTTTCCTCTGCTTTGGGCCGTGGGGATGCCTGCCAGTTCTGTGTAAACTCAACAGCGGCTGCTGACGACGCGTTGGTGGGCACTGCAGGGGGCTGGCGGCACATAAAAGAAAGGATTGGGATGGGAAAACAGGCATCAGGACCCCCCCCAGGAGGGACGGAGTAGTCATTCAATATGAAAGCAAGAGATCAGACATTCTCGGGCTAGGACTCTGTACTACCATGCTGTGTTCTGCTCTTTTGAAGGAACCTATAAATGACAAGGACAATCCTAAAAAATACTAAAATCTCCCCAAATGCCTGTCATCTAGTGTTGAAATATAGCCTTATGGACCTGAGCTACTACCATCTAAAGAAGCTCCAGGAGCACAATTCAAGTCACGGGCACATTACAAGTGCCCTGGGAATTCTAACCAGTGTGAGGCTTTTTAGAAGGGAAAAATTAAGCTCTACTTTTTTTTTCACCTTTGTGCAGTTATTCTTTTTTAAACTTGGAGGAAACTGCCACTTCTGTCAGCGTCTAGCAGGAAAGGACAAGTGTGGACAAAGTGCAAAAGAAAGAAAAACTGGTAAGCAGCACAAAAAGGGGATTCTTGCTTCCTAAAAACTAACGGATCGGGTCAGAAAATCGGAACAACAGGGGTCATTACCATTTCCAGACAAGAAAACTGAGGCCCGGAGAGATAACGGGACTCGCATAGTTAGTGGCAGAGCTGCCACTGAATGTCCAGTCTCACTCCCGGCACACCAGGGCCACACGGCAATACGCTCTGACTCGGGGTGGGAGGCCAAATTCTCAGACGACCCCCAACGTTCCTCCCTCCCCCAGCGTAACATAATGCCTGCATTTGCACTATGAGCTTCCGGTTACTCAGTTTAAAAGTAGTCTAGGTGCTACTCTGAAGGGGTTTTCCAGAGGTAAGTAAGGTTCCAAATCGGATGACTTTAAGATAGGAAGATTATTCTCAGTGGGTCTGACCTAATCAGATGGGCCCTTAAAATATCTGTATTTTCCCTAGTGAGACAATTCAAAGCACAAGGGAATTCAACAAAGCAGGAGGGAATTTGACAGGGCAAACTAAATTGTGACCACCACCCTCCCAAATTCATATGTTGAAACCCTAATCCCTACTGTGACTGTATTTGGAGACAGGACCTATAAGGAGATTAAGGTTAAATGTGGTTATAAATATGGGGCCTTAATTCAATATAACTAGCGTCTTTATAAGAAGAGAAAGAGCCACCAGAGAACCTTTCCCCCAACACCTGCACACACACACAGAGGAAAGGCCATGTGAGGCCACAACGAAAAAGCAGCCATTTACAAGGCAGGAAGAGAGGCCTCACCAGAAACCAACCCTGAAAGCAGCTTGATCTTAAACTTCTAGCCTCTGAAACCATGAGAAAATAAATTTCTGTTGTTTAAGCCACTCTGTCTGTGGTGTTTTGTCATGGCAGCCCCAGCAGACTAACACAGAAAGACTGCCCACTTCATGTTATAAAGATTAAGAGGGTCATGTGACAAGAAATAGGAAAAGTGGTGTCCAGCTGACAGCCATCAAAGAAACAGAAACTTCAATCCTACAGCTGCAGGGAACTGAACTCTGACTCAAATACATGAGTAGAGGAGAACCTCGGGATCCAGATGAGGACACAGCCAGCAGACACTTAGATTTCAGCCTTGTGAGAACCTAAGCAGGTAACAGCCACACTATGCCCAGACTTCTGCCCTCTAGAACTGTGACTTAATACAGAAGTTTTGTCTTAAGCTACTAAAATGTGGTAATGCTTTTAAAGCATAAAGACAGAAAACTAATACACCTACCAGCATTAATTTTATTTTTAAACAGCTTTATGAAGGTATAATTGATACACAAAAAACGGCACATATTTAATGCATATAATTTGATGTGTTTGAGCATATGCATACTCTTGTGAAACTACCACCATAAAGTAATAGACATTTCCATCGCCTCCAAGTTTCCTTGTGTCCTTTTTTTAACAACAGATCTCTAATTTATGTACTTCATTTTGCATAACTAAAACCTTATATCCACTGAACAACTTCCATTTCTCCCTCGCTCAGAGGGGGCTACCTCCAGCCCCTCATAACTACCATTCTGTTCTTCATTTCTTTGAATCTGGCTATTTTTACTGCCTTATGAGTAGATTCATGCAGTATTTGGCCTGCTGTAATTGGCTTATTTCATTTGACATAATGTCCTCCAGTTTTACCCAGGTTGTCCCATATTGTCCTCTAGTATAAAACTAACAGACAAAAGTACTAAGAATAACTATAACTATGAAACTTGGTTAATGGATATACAATATAAAAAGGTGTAAAATGTTACATCAATAACATAAAGTGCAGGAGGGAGAGGTAAAAATATAGAAGTATAGAGTTTTTATATGCAATTGAAGTTAAATTGTCATTAAAATAGACAGTTGTTGTTATAAGATGTTTTATTTAAGTTGCATGGTAACCACAAAGAAAATACCTATAGATGACACACAAAACAAAAGAGAAAGAAATTAAAGCGTATAACTACAAAAAAATCAACAAATTGCAAAAAAAAAGGTAAGTAAAAAAAAGAGACAAAAGAATCACAAATCAAACAAAAAAAGAACAAAATGGCAATAGTAAGTCTTTACCAATAGTTATTTTAAATGTAAATGGATTAAACTCTCCAGTCAAAAGTCAGAGAGTAGTTGAACGATTTTTTATAAAAAATCCAACTATACACTATCTAGAAAAGACTCACTTTAGAATTAAAGACACACATAGGTGAAAAGGAAAGGGATGGAAAAAGATATTCCACGCAAATGGTAAGAAAAAGAAAGCAGAGACAGCTATATTTATATCAGACAAAATAGACTTTAAGTAAAAAATGGTTATAAAGTCACAACAATATATGTATATATATCATTATATATAATGATAAAAGGCTCAATTTATCAGGAAGATATAATAATTATAAATCTATAAGCACCCAACATCTCTATAACTAAATATATAAAGCAAGCATTGACAGATCTGAAGGGGGGAATAGACTGCAATACAATAAAAGAAGAGACTTCAATACCCCACTTACAAAGGATAGAACATTCAGGGAGAAAATCAATAAAGGAAGAGTGGACTTGAACTATACTACAGACCACGTGGTTCTAGCCAACATGAACACAACATTCCATCCAGCAACAGCAGAATACACGTTCTTTTCAAATACACATGGAACATTATCCAGGACAGATCACATTTTAGATCATATTTTAGATCATAAAACAAGTCTCAACAAATTTATAAAAAGGTTGATATCATATCAAATATCTTTTCCAACCACAATGGAATGAAACTAGAAATCAATAGCAGAAGGACAACTGGAAAATTCACAATATGTGGAAACTAAACAATACACCCTTTAACAGACATTGGTTCAAAGAAGGAATCAAAAGAGAAATTAAAGAATACCTTGAGAAAAATGAAAATGAAAATAAAACACACTGAAACTTAGGGGATGCAGCAAAAGCAACTGAGAGAGCAGTTTATAGTGATAAATATGCACATTAAAAAAGAAACAGCTCAAACAAACAACCTAGCCTTATACTTCAAGGAAGCAGAAAAGGAACAAACTAAACCCAAAGTTTTCAGACTAAAGGAAAATTAAAGATTGGAGCAGAAATAAATGAAACAGAGACTAGAATCACAATAGGAAAAAACATCAATGAAACTAAGAAGACTTTTTTTTTTAAAGATAAATAAAATTGACAAACTCCTTAGCTAGACTTACTAGTTCTAAAATTTGATACTTAGGAAATAATCAGAGATATAGGCAAAAGTGTTACTTAATAAAAAATTTTCAAAATAGTGAAAAGTTTAAAACCTCCACGTCCAATGATAAGTGATTGATTACGTCAATTGTGGCATATCTGGATGAAACACTCTATAGCCATTAAAAATGTTTAAGAAAACAACCATAAGAAATGGGTAAATATGAATAATGTGATCTCTATGTATGTAATGTATGTACGTATGTGTTATATATATACACACACAGATATACGTATGTATACATTTCAAAATGTTAGTAAATATTAGCTCTGGTAATTGGATTACAGAACATTGATTGGAACTTTTTTGTGCTTTTCTGTATTTATCGATGCTTCCAAAATAGTAGCTATTATTTGCAATAAAAAAGAAACAATACTAACAAATTACATTTTTTAAGGCTGCCGTAAGTGAAAATGTCTTTTCATATACCTACAACCCTCCAGAAAAGAGACTCACAGATATTTTTTAGTGGGTTGTTCAACATTTTTCTGGAGAGAAGCTCCTTTTTTTATTTTGTAAAGTTCTATACGAGGTGAGCTCTGAGGTCTGGGCTGCAGGCGCATGCCCAAGTGGGGTATGAAATGAGTGTGGAGAGCCTCTGGACACATTTTTCGTGCCAGGGGTTAAGCTTCAGGATCATGGGTTACTTACTTCACAGGGACTAGGCAGATCGATGCTGACATTTATTTTTTGTGGCTCCTAGCATTTTAAATTACATTTTAAAATACTTTTCTGATAGCCCATAGGCTTGAGAAATTAACTCAGATGGGACATTTTGATTATGTTAATCTGTTAGATAGACATGTAACTGCTCACAGCGACAGATGAGGGGGGTGGCAGCATCAGCAGGAATGCCCTGAATTTTCTCACATGTGCAGGGTCCCGCAGTACCTGAGTGCCAACTGATAGCATAGAAAAGTTCAGTGATGATTTAATTTAAAAGTTCCCTGTGCTTTATCATTCACATGTAATTATAGTTAGTTCATTAATTACCTTCTTGAGAAGTGAGACTGGAAAGAGAATTAAATGGTACTTTAAAAAGCTAATTTTGCAAACAATTAAATGAAGCCAAATATAATTGATAATTGCTGTACCAACTGGCCCGGAGGCATTCCTCTTTAGAAAAATTGTTGTTTAGACTTTGGTAATATGAGAGAATGGAAACTCTCTCCGTAAGTTTAAATACGCATGAAAAAGTCAAAGTAAAAACGATTAAGCTTTTCATAAAATTTGGCTCAAGCTAAAGGGGGCAGCCTTACCAATACGAATTTTAACAGTGTCTCTCTAAAAAAATATGGTTGACGATGACCAGGTCTTGAAGTTGGGAAATAATATATTTCAATCACAAAAGTACGGATTTGAAAAAGGCAGTAAATCTGTGACTCTCGTGCCTTTCTGAGGTAAGCATGACTCTCCTGAACCTCTCTTTCCTAGTACTCTTGGCATCCTGGAGAGTTTTCAAACTGGAACCATTGAGCATACGGTTGAGTATTTGATTGTAAAATATCATTATCAAACACCTACTGTGTGACAGGCCCTCTGCTAAATGTTAGGGATCCATCTAACCCTTCCCTCAAACAGCTTAGAGTCCAGCAGAGGAAAAACATCCTGACACAGCCAAGCACACGAAGGGCAAGAAGCAGAGTAGCGCAGGAAGAAAGCGCACACATTTAGTCTGGATCCGCCAGAGCAGGCTCAACAGAGAGGTGGCTCGGGACTGCCAAGAGCAGGGTGTAGAAGGCGTAGATAGCACCTGACGCACAGACTGGGTGATGAAGGGGATCCCGATAAGGAAAAGCATTCCAGGTAGAGGCAGGAGCATGGGAAAAGACTGGCAGCTGGGAGCAAACTCTGTGACAGCTCCTCAGGCAGCTTGCAAACTTTTCCTAGAAGGGATTCGGAGGTTTCGAAAAGGATCCTGGCATCAATACACATTTGGGTTAACTTATTCATTCCTGTAATAATCAATTATTTCTGACTATCCATGTGCTTGACACTTGGGTCAGGGGACCAGAATGTTCCCAAGACCAAGTCTTTCCCTTGGGGATCGCATGAGGCACTGAAGAGAAAAGGAGGAAATCAAGCAAAAAGCAATGTAGGGCAGCATGAATGTCTCAGAGCACAGCTTTTTTTTTTTAAGCAGCAAAATGACAGCCTTGGTGGATGAATTGTGGCTGGTCTAAACCATCGTGGTAATCCCAGTTCCCTTCACCTAAAGCTCCTTTCCGAGCCTCCCTTGCCGTTGGGAATAGCAGAGAACAAGTGAGTACTGAATGGTAAAGCTGGATCCTGGTTGTGTTTCGGTGTTACATTTACATTGTATGTTCTATTATGCACGCTACACACACACACACACACATTCACGGTGTACATATAGCTATATTTATATGTACATATTATATATATATGCATATATTATCTCTTCCACATAACAGCTCTTCAGCAATCTACTTAAAACTACCAAAGCAATAACCATGTGCCACATGATAAAGTCTGCACCCTCATTTCCCATGCTAGCCCTTCTAGAGACATAGGTTGCTATGTGAGTGCTTTTCAAGAAACGTGTGTCTCAGATCAGGGCCTGCCTTCTGCATGACCTACCAGAGCGCAGGAGAACTACTTGCTTCCTTGGTAGCATAGAATAGTCCTTACTTTTATCTAGAAAGGAACTCTATCACTGAACTGAGATAGGCCGAAAAGCAGTCATTGCCTTTGACAGTTTTAATGTTTATGGGTCCTTTCTATCAGAATTTTGACTGCCAAAATCCTGGACTCACCTTTGTTATAATGATATCAACTTTGAAAGCAAACATCACCATACTAATGAGTAATACTTTTATCTTGGATACAACTCACACATTGCCAAAGTTATAGCTGCCTCTCCCCTGGTCAGATCCATCTTTATCATGTGCCCTGAGGCCTGGCATCCTCCTGCCTCCTAGGACTGGTGCCTGAAACCCATTCAGAGAAATGTACTGATTTGGCTTCTGCTGTCACTGTGTCCCCCTGGACCCCCACGACACTGCGCGTGGGCTCAGATCGTAACAGTGTCTGCCCCAGGGACACTCTGGGACCTAGCTCAGTAAATGCACTGGCTGACATTCTTCCTCTTCACCTTGGGTTCTTTCTAGTTCTCAGGAGTCTGCTAAGACTCCCTCTCCGTGAAGCACTGAATTTCTCTCTTTCTGCAGCTGGTCACCAGGACAAAAGCATTCTGAGAAACAGCACAGCAAAGACAAAGCAGGCCACACACTCTGTCCCTTGGTGTCCCATTCTCTGTAAGGTCTTCCTGTCATCAGGGAGGAGGCCCACGTGTAGACCCACGCTGTACAGGGCCCAGGTCACACGGGAAATAACTTCAGCCTGAACCCGGGAGCATGAGTGGATACGCCACCCCCTCTCATCTCCGAGGCACTGGAATGGTCTGGTGCCGGAGAGAAGAAAAAAAATGCTTTCTCCCACTACGATCTGATCTGATCATTGTCAAGAGTAGCCGGAACAAATGCACTGCATTATATACATAGGAAATAGAATCAAAGTGACCGAGAGAGATAAGAAACACTCTAGATGTACCCCTCAATGACTCCAAACCTGGACTATCCTACTGGAAGAAACGTAGCTTCCACAGCAAAAGGAATTAAGTGTACTCTCTCCCATAATGGTAAGTAAGGAATGTGTCAAGGTTCTGGGCTCTGAAAGGAGCAAGCAGGACAGATAACAATGATACAACAGACCAGAGATGAGAGCACAAGGGCAACAGAGCTATCCTAGTGGGGGGATGGGTGGAAGTTACACTTCAACACACGAGTCACTGGCAAACTGCTCTGCAAAGAAAAGTTTTATCGATTTGCAAACTCACTAACAGTATATGAGAGTAAACAGTTCTCCTACCGTCACCTACACTGGATATTAGAGTGTTTTAAATGTTTACTAATAGGATAATAATTGTATTTTGCTTTATTTTTATATTCAAGAGCTAGAAAGACTTTTCATACATCTACTGATAAATTATATTCATTTCTCTGTAAATCGGTGAAAGAACTGACAATAGATATTTCAATAATAATAACTGATATTGAGTAAGAAATTCCCCTATGCGTCCTGGAGTCAAGTCTTACATGGCCATGCTGTTCAGTCAACAAGGCTCCCATGGAGCCCACCCTTGTCACAGTTGTAAATGAGGTGATGGACATTCTGCTAATTGGATGCGTGAAGTGGGAATTACCTGCTTCACATCCCAGCCACCAAATTTAGTTTACCTTGCTTATTGTTTTGTATCAACACATCTGCTTATGTCAAGATGCCAGATTAGACTCAAGGAGCAAGAACAAGACCTAATTCAGGATATGGGTATATTTATGATGCTTTAAATCTAATTGTTTCCTGGTAACAAAGGCAGGCACAGGCATTATAATTGCCTTGTGTTCCTTTTCTGTAATTGCTTTGAATCCTTTTTGAACATAGGTGCAATAAGTTCTCCTTGACTGTGAGTTTCTCTAGAGCCAATTACATTTGTATTCTCAAGGTTTAGAACAGTGCCTGGTACAAGGCAGTTGTTAATCAGTATCATGAAATGCTTTCTGATCATACGAATGGGCTTCAAAAATTAATGTAATAAAATAACAATATCTGTGACATCTAAGACTATAAATTCTTATGAATGTCAACAAAAAAAGGCTATTCTGACATCTCTTTTTCATGCAGTTGAAATTCTAAAAATGTCATTCTAGTGACATAGTGCTTCCCTCTTCTCATCATTCATGACAATGCGTCATTCTCGCTCATTTTATGGGTAGAAGCTATTGGCATTTTTCTATAGAAGCATTTGCAGGGATTATACATTCTCACAGTTTGGTGCATTCTTTGATAGAAAAATATGCTGCATTGACCTGATAGTTGTAAAATACTTGAGATTTATTGTCTTTCTCTTCTGTGAATGATGAGAAATAGCTCCTTTTCGTTAAATAGTAAAGACAAATTATTTTTCTACATAAATATCATCAGTCATAACATTTATCTTCTTGATAAATATGGAAAATAATGTTTATCTTTAAGAACTTCATGAAAAGCAGGTAATTCAAGGCAATATATGCCTTAAAAAACCCATTAATCTTTATGAATTGAAAATAAATCCTATGGGAAATGTATTATAATTTCCCCCTTTTAAAAAGCATTCTTTTCTGATTTTTTGATGACAAAGGAAACACAGTTTCATTTTTTCTAATTAGAGACTACCAATTTGTTTTCAAAATAAATTAAAAACCACATATAACCCATTACTACCCCGGGTAACAGCTAGTAACAACTTATTATATGTTCTTCCTATATTTTCTTACATATGAGTATATATTTATAAAAGAGATAACATTTTGTGAATATCATTTGCAAGTCTGTTAAAAAACAAAATTGTTATTTCATGACCTTGTTCCCATGTCAATAAATACTGATTTAAAAGACTTTGTGGGGACTTAACTACAATTTATTTAACCATCTGCCTACTGCAGGAAATTTAGATTGTTTACAGTGTTTGGTTATAATAAATAACACTGCAGTGGATATTTATGACTCTGTACCCAGGCCACCCTGAATATGAATACTTAATATCCCTGACAACTCATTATAGGCTTTGGAGTACTTTCAATTTACTCTCCTCAAAAGAAGGCAGAATAATTTTAAAAATTTTAAGTGCTTCATACCTAACATCAAATTATTTTCCCAGAAAACATGCATATTTACATATATAAATATACATATTTATACATATTCACATTGCCATCTATGGTATATGAGAGTATTCCCATAAGATTTAATAGTTCATTTTAATAATAATATTTCTCCCTGAAACCTCAGCTACTGGCTACATTTTCAAGTAAAGACCACAACATATGCTTTGGTATAATGTCTTAAGTGAAAGCACAAGTCTATGGCATATACTTTTCCTCTCTAATAACAAATAGAAGACATTTTTTAAAGATAAATTAAAATCACACAATTATACATAAAATAAACCATGAAATCATCCCTCATGGCCCAATACTGCTATATTACTTTCCCGAGAAAATAAATGTATGTCAGTTTTGTGTATACATATATGTTTGTATATACATATACACTCTTTCTACACATACTCACATAAATACACACACAGGTTAGATGTGTTTGTAGAAGTAGCTTTTCTTTTTCCAAAATTGGGATCATACCCAATGTATTATTCTGTACTTTTTGCTATTTAACATTGAACATTTCATGAATAGTTGTCATATTGTTGTTATAGCTTTTTATAATATGAAACTCTTTTGAATATAATTTTTTTTCATTTATTCCAACATGTCCAGCTCAGATCTCCTATCTCAGCAATCACAACTTATCAAAAAATAAGTACTTTGAATTTGCTTATAGACTCCATTTTTATTCTTACTAGCATCATCAGAAAAGGCCAAGAAGTGAATAAAAGCAAAATTGTTTTATCTTGTGAAGCTACCTCTACCTTAAATATTTTAGCTAGTTATGCATTACCAACAAAATTACAGTAGTGTTAGTTTTGCACAGGATTTATTTTAAAAGGAAGAAAAAAGAATTCTGCACTTTTGTTGTTAACGGTCTTCAGATGGTGAGTTGGAATAGTGTGAAGAGGTGAATTTCTTCACTTAGTCCCATAAACTAAACTGAGGGCCAACATCCTCAGGTCAGATTGTGTGTTTTTATTTTAATCAACAAGAATACAGCAAAAATGAAGGAATGAAGTGTGCATACTTGCTACATGTGGATGAGCCTTGAAAATAGGCAGAGTGAAAGAAGCCAAACACAAAAGGACGCCCAGCTTGCCCTCTTGTTCTTCTAGGTGTGACGTCATTTTTCCTAATCACTCTTCCAGTATCACAGGCTGAACAGGATCACTTCAGAAGTGAGGAACACAACCAAACATTCTTCTGATGTGAGGAATTCTCCACTAACTACAAATGCCATCTATATGTGCCTAAAACAACCAGCTCTGTACCATCCCTAAGTCATGCCATGATTTATTTCCTCTGACCCACCTGCCAACCCCAGTCTAACCTTATCTCCCTCTTACCATTCCCATCCAAGGTTCTACTCACCCTATGGGTCTTCCCTGCACGGTCTTGCCCAGAGTGTCGCAGGACCTAGTCTTCAGCTGAGAACATCTTTTCCTACCTGTTCTTCTTATAATTTAGGTATCGGCTGGATCCATGTGACCAATATTTCTACTGAAGGAAGCTAGTCCCAGAAGAGAGTCCTGTGGTCTCTACTCAGTGATAGGTCAGCACCTAGGAAACAGAAACATGGCCATGGGTTTTCTTTCTTCTGAATATTTTCTTCCCCATTTTCACCCATTTGCACTCTGGGGATCTGCTGCAAGGTCAACCAAATTACTGAGCTCTTAATCTAGAGCCAGTAAATATTCTCTTTACCTTCAACATATTTATGCATTGAATAAATGTGTACTGGAAAATAGGAAATAGAGGAAAAGTGTGAGGTCCAACAAAGTGCCGGCAGGTAAACATATTCCCCAAGGAGTCACACAAAAAGAAGTATTTTCCCAAATACATTTGTCCTCTTATTTATAAATTATTAAAAGGGAAAAGGAGCAAATAGACCAAAAAAGTAGAGTGACAAGACCTCAGTTTTAAAATATATTTTTATTATAAAATAATGCAAGTGATTTGCTAAAGATATAAAAGTGTATTTCTAAGGTCTTTGCATAATTATTCTTACTAATCATTTCGTCTATACCCTTCTGTTTTTTTCTTTTACAGATCACATGATTGTTTATACGTTATTAGCCCTTTTCAAATGTCTTGCAGTACGTTTTTCTTTATTGCTTTATTTAGTGTGTGTGTGTGTGTGTGTGTGTGTGTGTGTGTGGTGCAGCATGTTTCTATTTTTTCCCTTTATGATTCATAGGCTTTGTGTCATGCTTTGAAAAGCATTTCCTACTCCCAAGATTATATGATTTTTTAAAAAATAATTTGTATATGGTCAGAGAGCAAAGGATGATAGAAAATCTTTCCTTTCTTATAACAAGCTTTTTATAGACGCTGAAACCAACTAGCCCCTGGGAAAAGAATGACATTGCATTTAATGGAGCTGAACATGTTTGGAATCATCAAGTATAAGATCAATTAACCAGAAAATTGATAGCCCCATAAATTTATATAGAAGCCTCTCAATGAACCTACCTACAGTTTATGAGTACTTGGCAGGAAGGACACTTAGAAAAATAATCTGTACATTTTACCATTAAGTCACATTGAGATTTATTTAGAAATGTTGTAAACTATATTGAAAACTAAGCACAAAGACATACACAAAGCTGGCAGACGTAAAATGGCTTCTTAACTATTCTCAGAAAACTTATAGTCACTATATTAAACTCAGGTTTAATATTTTATTTCCATTTGTATATGCAATTTGTTGGCTTTATTCATCATAAATTAAACTTTCTGATGTCACCTCTCCAATAACTTTATAATCAATTAGCAATCTAGACTTGCTCCATTTCTGGTTAACATCTTTTCTTTTTTTTTTTTTTGAGTATACTTGACACATAACATTACATTAGCTATAGGTATACAACAGAGTGATTCAACGTCTCTATATGTCATGCTCTGCTCACAAGTGTAGCTACCATCTGCCACCATACAACACTATTACAGTTTCATTGACTAGATTCTCTATGCTGTATCTTTTATTCTGATGACTTCATTCCAAAACTGGATGCCTGTATTTCCCACTCTCCTTCACCCATTTTGCTCATCTCTCCTCTACAACCATCAGTTTGTCTCTATATTTATATATTTGATACTGCTTTTGGCTTGTTTATTCATTTATTTTTTAGATTCCACATATGAGTGAAATCCTTTTTCTCAGTCTGACTTACTTCACCTAGCATAATACCTTCTAGGTCCATCCATGTTGTTGCAAATGGCAAGATCTCATCCTTTCTTATGGCTCTGTAATACCCCATCATATATGTTCCACGTCTTTATCCATTAATCTACTGATGGACACTTAGGCTGTTTCCATATCTTGGTTATTGTAAATAACCAAATAAATAAATATCTGCTGCAACAGACATAGGGGTACATATTTCTTTTTGAATTAGTGTTTTTATTTTTGGGGTAAATACCCAGTAGTGGAATTACTGGATCATATAGTATTTCTATTTTTCATTTTTTGAGGAACCTCCCTACCAGTTAATAACTTTTAACACCCATCTCTATAAATTCAGAGAAATACAATAATTTCAACTTCTTGCTCTTTCTAAACACCTTTTCCAATTATGCTTCTTTCTGAACAAGCTGCTTTGGTCTGACATCAGCTAGGTTGGGTACCTTATTACTTAAATTACAATAAATATGTCATCTGTTTTCATTAATAAAATTGTTTAATAAAATATGGGCAGAGGGGCGCCTGGGTGGCTCAGTCGTTAAGTGTCTGCCTTCAGCTCAGGTCATGATCCCAGGGTCCTGGGATCGAGCCCCACATCGGGCTCCCTGCTCAGCAGGGAGCCTGCTTCTCCCTCTCCCGCTCCCCCTGCTTGTGTTCCCTCTCTCACTGTCTCTCTCTGTCAAATAAATAAAAAAATTTAAAAAATAAATAAATAAATAAAATATGGGCAGATTCAGAACTTTGCCACAAACACTAACCTACCTACTTTCTGATGGTCACTTAAAAACTATGACACCATCTAACCACACTGAAATCCTGCCAACACATTAATGAAGTTTTACAGATACCGTGAGAAATACTCTGCTAAAATATAGATATACTACTATATGTACGTTCCCTAGCTTTATCATCCTAATAACTCCATCAATCTAAATGGATGATATTATCCATGCAATTGCCTTTCCATTTGTGGTCAAAGTTAATGACTGTTCTTGTAACAAGAGAATTTTCTGAAAATGGGATTAAGCCCTCCATTTAATCTGTTTTTTTTCTTAGTAACTATGTAAATGTCTCATTAGTATAAATAAATAATTTTTCATACTGTGTGTGATTACACAAATCATACATGCTGACTATAGAAACTAGAATGATGCAGAAAAGCACAAAGATTAAAATAACTCATAATTTTAATATCTGCAGGTAACCTGTATTAACATTTTGTTGACTATCCATCTAAGTAAATAAGTATATTTATAGCTATATTTTTCTTTATTTCAAATATAGTCCTACCTTTACCAATTGACATACTGAAAACAAACAAATGCACCCAAAAGCCAAAGCCAAAAAGCACAATGACATTTTTAAAGCTAAATCTAAATACAGAGACCTTAAGGAATGTGTACATTCCAAGTATCTACAGAGGCTGCTAAAGAAATCTTTTCTTCTGGTCAGGAGCAAGATGGCGGAGGAGTAGGAGACCTGGATTTGGTCTGGTCCCAGGAATTCAGCTGGATAGGGATCAAACCATTCTGAACACCTACAAACTCAACAGGAGATCGAAGAAAAGAAGAGCAACAACTCTCTAAACAGAAAAGCGACCACTTTCTGGAAGGTAGGACGTGCCAAGAAGTGAATCCGAGGCGATATTCGGGAGGATAGACGGCGGGCGAGGGGGCCTCCGTTGGCCACTTCTGGCAAGTGATAGAGCCGCGGAGCACAAAATCGGAACTTTTAGAAGTCTGCTCCACTGAGGGACGTCACTCCAGTGGCTAAGCGGGGGTGGAACCCTCGCGGGACAGTGTGGTCTCAGGACCCTCAGGGTCACAGAAAGACCGGGGGTGCCTGAGTGCAGCAGAGCTCCCAGGTACTGGAGCAGGGAAGCCGGCTGCAGAGACAGAGCCGAGGCGCGGGCTCTCAGCTCGGGGTTGCCATAAACGGTGATCTGCAGCACAGTCGGGCCTCTGCTCTTCCAGCAGGGACCCAACAAGCGGCAGATCCAGGGAGACTCCCCTTCCTCCCCTGGGAGGAGTGGCGTGGGAGCTCACCGCAGGGATCTGCTGGGTTTGGAGACTCCACACGGGGTCGGGTGCCAGAGATAGAAATGCTCGGTCACAGGCCGGGTGAGCACGGAGTGCGGCCGGAGACCGGGGAGATGGGAGTGATTGACTGCTTTTCTCTGGGGGTGCACTGAGGAGCTGGGCCCCGAGTTCTCGGCTCCTCAGGGGCGGAGATTGGGAGGCCGCCAGTTTCACTCTCGGCCTCCAAAGCCAAACGGAAAGCGTGCAGGGAACAAGAACTCCTGAGAGCAAACCCGAGCAGATTACTTAGCCTGGACCGGGCAAGGGCGGGGCAATTCCGCCTCCGGCAAAGACATTTGGGAACCACGGCAACAGGCCCCTCCCCCAGATGATCAGCGAGAACAGCCAGCCAAGACCAAGTTTACCGATCAATGAGAACGGCAGAACTCCAGCGCTAGGGGAATACCGCACATAGAATTCATGGCTTTTTTACCATGATTCTTTAGTCTCTCAAAGTTAATTTTTTTTAACTGTCTTTTTTTTTAATTTTTCTTTTTCCCTTTTTCACCCAACATCTTATCAATCCCTTTTTTAAAAAACATTTTTATTTTTCATTTTTAGAGTCATAGTCTATCCCTTCATAGTAGTTACCCTTATTTTTGGTATATATATATATAAGTTGTCCTCTCTTTAAAATTTTGAGATACAGTTTCTTCTAACAGATCAAAATATACCCTAAATCTCTAGTGTATGGCTTTGTTCTAGTCTCCTGTCTAATCACATTCTCTCCCTCTTTTTTTCTTTTTTCTTTTTTTTTAAATCCTCTTCTTCCTTTTTTCAAACAACTTCTTATCAATTCCTGTTATAAAATTTATTATAATTTTCATCTTTACAGTCATATTCCATCCCTTCATTGTATCAACACTTATTTTTGTACATATATAAGTTTTTCTTTCTTTAAAATTTTGGGAGGCACTTTCTTCTAACAGACCAAAATACACCCAAAATCTAGTGTGTGGCACTGATCTATGCACCAGCCTGATCATATTTGATCTTATTCTGGTTTTTTTTTGGTTTTGTTCTGTTTTTGTTTGTTTTTATCTTTTCCTTTTTCTTTTTCTTTTCTTTTTCTTTCTTCTTTCTTTCCCCCTGGATTCAGGTCTTTTCTGATTTGTTTAGAGTATATTTTCTGGGGACGTTGTTACCCTGTTAGCATTTTGTTCTCTCATTCATCTATTCTCCTCTGGACAAAATGACAAGATGGAAAAAATCACCTCAACAAAAAGAACAAGAGGTAGTACCGACTGCCAGGGACCTACTCAATACGGACATTAGTATGATGTCGGATCTAGAGTTCAGAATCATCACTTTAAAGATACTAGCTGGGCTTGAAAAAAGCATGGAAGTTATTAGAGAAACCCTTTCTGGAGAAATAAAAGAACTAAAATCTAACCAAGTCAAAATCAAAAAGGCTATTAATGAGGTGCAATCAAAAATGGGGGTGCTAACTGCTAGGATAAATGAGGCAGAAGAGGGAATCAGTGAGATAGAAGACCAAATGATGGAAAATAAAGAAGCTGAGAAAAAGAGAGATAAACAACTACTGGATCACGAAGGCAGAATTTGAGAGATAAGCGATACCATAAGACGAAACAACATTAAAATAATTGGGATCCCAGAAGAAGAAGAAAGAGAGAGAGGGGCAGAAGGTATATTGGAGCAAATTATAGCAGAGAACTTCCCTAATTTGGGGAAGGAAACAGGGATCAAAATCCAGGAGGCACAGAGAACCCCTCTCAAAATCAAGAAAAATAGGTCAACACCCTGACATCTAGTAGTAAAACTTACAAGTCTCAGAGACAAAGAGAAAATCCTGAAAGCAGCTCGGGAGGAGAGATCTGTAACCTACAATGGTAGAAACATTAGATTGGCAACAGACACCTGGTAGGCCAGAAAGGACTGGTATGATATATTCAGAGCACTAAATGAGAAAAATATGCAGCCAAGAATACTATATCCAGCTAGGCTGTCATTGAAAATAGAAGGAGAGATAAAAAGCTTCCAGGACAAACAAAAACTAAAGGAATTTGCAAACACGAAACCAGCCCTACAAGAAATCTTGAAAGGGGTCCTCTAAGCAAAGAGAGAGCCTAAAAGCAACATAGACCAGAAAGGAACACAGACAATACACAGTAACAGTCTCCTTACAGGCAATACAATGGCACTAAATTCCTATCTTTCAATAGTTACCCTGAATGTAAATGGGCTAACTGCCCCAATCAAAACATACAGACTATCAGATTGGATAAAAAAACAAGACCTATCGATATGCTGCCTGCAAGAGACTCATTTTAGACCCAAAGACACCCCCAGATTGAGAGTGAAGGGGTGGAAAACCATTTACCATGTTAATGGACACCAAAAGAAAGCTGGGGAGGCAACCCTTATACCAGACAAATTAGATTTTGAACCAAAGATTGTAATAAGAGATGAGGAAGGACACTGTATCATACTTAAAGGGTCAATCCAACAAGAAGATCTTACAATTGTAAATATCTATGCCCCTAACATGGGAGCAGCCAATTATATAAGCCAATTAATAACAAAAGCAAAGAAACACATCGACAACAATACAATAATAGTAGGGGACTTTAACACCCCCTCACTGAAATGGACAGATCATCTAAGCAAAAGATCAACAAGGAAATAAAGACTTTAAATGACACACTGGACCAAATGGACTTCACAGATATAGTCAGAACATTCCATCCCAAAGCAACAGAATACACATTCTTCTCTAGTGCCCATGGAACAGTCTCCAGAATAGATCACATCCTAGGTCACAAATCAGGTCTCAACCGGTACCAAAAGATTGGGATCATTCCCTGCCTATTTTCTGACCACAGGATCATTCCATGCCTATTTTCTGACCACAATGCTTTGAAACTAGAACTCAGTCACAAGAGGAAAGTCGGAAAGAACTCAAATACATGGAGGGTAAAGAGCATCCTACTAAAGAATGAATGGGTCAACCAGGAAATTAAAGAAGAATTTAAAAAATTCATGGAAACAAATGAAAATGAAAACATAACTGTTCAAAATCTTTGGGATACAGCAAAGACAGTCCTAAGAGGAAAGTATATAGCAATACAAGCCTTTCTCAAGAAACAAGAAAGGTCTCAAATACACAACCTAACCCTACACCTAAAGGAGCTGGAGAGAGAACAGCAAATAAAGCCTAAACCCAGCAGGAGAAGAGAAATAATAAAGCTCAGAGCAGAAATCAATGAAATAGAAACCAAAAGAACGGTAGAACAGACCAACGAAACTAGGAGCTGGTTCTTTGAAAGAATTAACAAGATTGATAAACCCCTGGCCAGACTTATCAAAAAGAAAAGAGAAATGACCCAAATCAACAAAATCATGAATGAAAGAGGAGAGATCACAACCAACACCAAAGAAATACAAACAATTATAAGAACATATTATGAGCAACTATATGCCAGCAAATTAGATAATCTGGAAGAAATGGATGCATTCCTAGAGATGTATCAACTACCAGAACTGAACCAGGAAGAAATAGAAAACCTGAACAGACTTATAACCACTAAGGAAATTGAAGCAGTCATCAAAAATCTCCCAAAAAACAAAAGCCCAGGGCCAGATGGCTTCCCAGGAAAATTCTACCAAACATTTAAAGAAGAATTGATACCTATTCTTCTGAAACTGTTCCAAAAAATAGAAATGGAAGGAAAACTTCCAAACTCGTTTTATGAGGCCACCATTACCTTGATCCCAAAACCAGACAAAGGTCCCATCATAAAGGAGAATTACAGACCAATATCCTTGATGAACATGGATGCAAAAATCTCACCAAAATACTAGCCAATAGGATCCAACAGTACATTAAAAGGATTATTCACCACAACCAAGTGGGATTTATCCCTGGGCTGCAAGGTTGGTTCAACATCCACAAATCAATCAACATGATACAATACATTAATAAAAGAAAGAACAAGAATCATATGATCTTCTCAAATCATGCAGAAAAAGCATTTGACAAAGTACAGCAGCCTTTCTTGATCAAAACTCTTCAGAGTATAGGCATAGAGGGTACATACCTCAATATCATAAAGCCATCTATGAAAAACTGACAGTGAATATCATTCTCAGTGAGAACTGAGAGCTTTCCCCCTAAGGTCAGGAACGCAGCAAGGATGTCCACTATCACCACTGCTATTCAACATAGTATTAGAAGTCCTAGCCACAGCAATCAGACAACAAAAAGAAATAAAAAGCACCCAAATTGGCAAAGAAGAAGTCAAACTCTCACTCTTTGTAGATGATATGATACTTTATGTGGAAAACCCAGAATATTCCACCCTAAAACTGCTAGAACTCATACAGCAATTCAGTAAAGTGGCAGGATATAAAATCAATGCACAGAAATCAGTGGCATTCCTATACACCAACAACAAGACACAAGAAAAAGAAATTAGGGAGTCGATCCCATTTACAATTGCACCCAAAACCATAAGATACCTAGGAATAAATCTAACCAAAGAGGCAAAGGATCTGTACTCAGAAAACTATAAAATACTCATGAAAGAAATTGAGGAAGACACAAAGAAATGGAAAAACGTTCCATGCTCATGGATTGGAAGAACAAATCTTGTGAAGATGTCAATGCTACCTAGAGCAATCTACACATTCAATGCAATCCCCATCAAAATACCACCAACGTCTTTCAAATAAATGGAACAAATAATCCTAAAATCTGTATGGAACCAGAAAAGACCTTGAATAGCCAGAGGAATGCTGAAAAAGAAAAGCAAAGCTGGCGGCATCACAATTCCAGACTTCAAGCTCTATTACAAAGCTGTCTTCGTCAAGAGAGTATGGTACTGGCATAAAAACAGACACATAGATCAATGGAACAGAATAGAGAGCCCAGAAATGGACCCTCAACTCTATGGTCAACTAATCTTCGACAAAGCAGGAAAAAATGTCCAGTGGAAAAAAGACAGTCTCTTCAACAAATGGTGTTGGGAAAATTGGGCAGCCACATGCAGAAAAATGAAACTGGACCATTTCCTTACACCACACACAAAAATAGACTCAAAATGGTTGAAAGACATAAATGTGAGACAGGAGTCCATCAAAATCCTAAAGGAGAACACAGGCAGCAACCTCTTCGACCTCAGACACAGCAACTTCTTCCTAGAAACACCACCAAAGCAAGGGAAGCAAGGGCAAAAATGAACTATTGGGACCTCATCAAGATAAAAAGCTTTTGCACAGCAAAAGAAACAGTCAACAAAACCAAAAGACAACTGACAGAATGGGAGAAGATATTTGCAAATGACATATCAGATAAAGGGCTAGTATCCAAAATCTATAAAGAACTTCTTAAACTCAACACCCAAAGAACAAATGATCCAATCAAGAAATGGGCAGAAGACATGAACAGACATTTTTCCAAAGAAGACATCCAAATGGCCAACAGACACAGGAAAAAGTGCTCAACATCGCTCAGCATCAGGGAATTCCAAATCAAAACCTCAATGAGATACCACCTCACGCCAGTCAGAATGGCTAAAATTAACAAGTCAGGAAATGACAGATGTTGGCGGGGATGCAGAGAAAGGGGAACCCTCCTACACTGTTGGTGGGAATGCAAGCTGGTACAGCCACTGTGGAAAACAGTATGGAGGTTCTTCAAAAAGTTGAAAATAGAGCTACCATATGATCCAGCAATTACACTACTGGGTATTTACCCCAAAGATACAAATGTAGGGATCCAAAGGGGTACGTGTACCCCGATGTTTATAGCAGCAATGTCCACAATAGCCAAACTGTGGAAAGAGCCAAGATGTCCATCGACAGATGAATGGATAAAGAAGATGTGATACACACACACACACACACACACACACACACACACACACACACAATGGAATATTATGCAGCCATCAAAAAGAATGGGATCTTGCCATTTGCAATAACGTGGATGGAACTGGACGGTATTATGCTGAGCGAAATAAGTCAATCAGAGAAAGACATGTATCATATGACCTCACTGATATGAGGAATTCTTAATCTCAGGAAACAAACTGAGGGTTGCTGGAGTGGTGGGGGGTGGGAGGGATGGGGTGGCTGGGTGATAGACATTGGGGAGGGTATGTGCTATGGTGAGTGCTGTGAAGTGTGCAAGACTGTTGAATCACAGATCTGTACCTCTGAAGCAAATAATACATTATATGTTAAAAAAAAAAGAAGAAGAAGAAGAAGATAACAGGAGGGGAAGAATGAAGGGGGGGAAATCGGAGGAGGAGACGAACCATGAGAGAATAATAAAAAAAAAAGAAATTTTTTCTTCCTTTGTCATCCACATTACTCATGACAAACGTCCTACTCAGCTACATACTGGTTCTTGAAAAACACAGTATTTTATTGGCTCCCGTGGCTTCTCTCTAAAGAGTATCTTTCCACGCTGGTAACTCAGGGAATTATATCCAGTCTCTTCAGGAAATTAAATTCATTTCTTGCTGAGATCTTCATTTCAATCATTTTGCATATCTACTCAGAAGTGGGATTGCCAGATCATATACATAGTAGTACCATTTTTAATTTTTTGAGAAAACCCCATACTGTTTCCCACAGTGGCTTCAACCATTTATATTCCCACCAACAGTGCACAAGAGTTCCAATCTCTCCAGTCCTCCCTGACACTTACCTTTTTTATTTGATTCCTGATAACATCTATCTTAAAAGGTATGAGGTGACATCTCATTGTAGGTTTGATCTGTACTTCCCTAATGATTAATGATGTTTTTTTAAAGATTTTACTTATTGGGCGCCTGGGTGGCTCAGTTGGTTAAGCGACTGCCTTCGGCTCAGGTCATGATCCTGGAGTCCCGGGATCGAGTCCCACATCGGGCTCCCTGCTTGGCAGGGTGTCTGCTTCTCCCTCTGACCCTCCCCCCTCTCATGCTCTCTGTCTTTCATTCTCTCTCTCTCTCAAATAAATAAATAAAATCAAAAAAAAAAAAAAGATTTTACTTATTTATTTATTTATGTGAGAGAAAGAGAGCCCACGAGTGGGGAGAAATGCGCAGGGGGAGGGACAAGCAGACCCCGACTGAGCATGGGGCCTGACGTGGGGCTCAATCCCAGGCCCCTGAGATCATGACCTGAGTCAAAGAGAGACCCTTAACTGACTGAGCCACCCAGGCGCCCCCACTGATAATCATCTTGAGCAAGTGTTCATGTAGCTATTGGCCATTTGTATGTCTTCTTTTTTTTTTTAATTTAAATTTTAGGTAGTTGACATACAGTGCAATACTGGTTTCTGGAGTAGAATTGAGTGATTCATCACTTAGATACAACGCTCAGTGCTCATCATAACAAGTGCCCTCCTTAATGACCATCACCCATCTAGCCCACCCTCCACCCACTTCCCTCCATCAACCCTCAATTTGTTCTCTATCCTTAAGAATCTCTTTTGGCTGGTTTCCTTTTCCCCTTTTTTTCTTTTTCCCCTTCCCCTATGATCCTCTGTTTTTTTAAATTCCACATATGAGTCGAGATCATATGGTATTTGTCTTTCTCTAACATATTTCACTTAGCATAATACACTCTTGCTCCATCCATGTCATTGCAAATGGCAAGATTTCATTCTTTTTGATGGCTGAGTAAAATTCCATTGTGTGTGTATATATATACATATATATACATACACACACACACCACACACACACACACACACACACACACACACACATATACCACATCTCTATCCATTCATCAGTCAGTGGACATTTGGGCTCTCTCTTATGGTTTAGCTATTGTTGATAATGTTGATAATGCTGCTATAAACATCAGAGAACCTCCATACTATTTTCCAGAGTGGCTGCACCAGTTTGCATTTCCACCAACAGTGCAAGAGGGCTCCCCTTTCTCCACAACCTCACCAACACCTGTTGTTTCTTATGTTTTTAATTTTAGCCATCCTGACAGGTGTGAGATGGTATCTCATTGTGGTTTGGATTTGTATTTCCCTGATGATGAGTGATGTTGAGCACCTTTCCAAGTGTCTGTTAGCCATTTGTATGTCTTCTTTGGAAAAATGTTTACTCATGTCTTTTTAGCCAAACAGGTGTTGGAGGTGTATGGAGTAAACAGTATGGAGGTTCTTCAAAAAGTTAAAAATAGAACTAACTTACAATCCAGCAATTGCACTACTAATTATTTACCCAAAGGATAGAAAAATACAGATTCAAAGGAATACATGCACCCTGATATTTATAGTAGCATTATCAACAATAGCCAAAGCTTTTTAGACAATGGCAATTTGCCCACCACTACTAACGCATTGACCTGTGAGTAATAAGTCAATTGGATGCAATAATTCTAAGGGTGATAGCTTCTTGAAAATCGGGCACTACTTTTGATGACAAGAGCTTTGAGAAAGGAGTAGTGTGAGTAGGGGCTGGTTAGCATGGGGCACAAAAGGTGTGTAGACACAGGATAAAGTGACTATATCCTGGCCACTAGGTAGGACTACTAGCACATTCTGTTTCTACGAGGCTTTGAGGCATTATCCATCTGGAGGACGCTGAGGTATCCCGGAGTGACTCTGGAGGAGTAAGCATTTTTGGTGTATGTTTCAATTCTTATCTAGCAGCCTCTAGAGGGAGAAGAACAGGTTGGAGTTGGGTATTCCCCAAAAGCCCCAGAAGCCTTCCCCAAAAGCCCCACCACCAGAGAATAGTTACTATTTGAGCTGCCTGGAAGATCCCGGAAAAAAAAATCCCATTCACAGGACTTTTTTTTGACCTGACTCAGAACTTGCTTAGTGTAAACAGTCCAATCCCCATGGCATTTGTCAAAAACAATCAGTGGCATCTGCTAAAATCACAACAGCCTGAGGTGGTAAAACCAGTCAGGTCAAACAAATGTCTTACCAGAGAATTTAAAACAAAACACTGGTGAATGAGAATACACAGGGGACTTTTGAAAAGCTCTGATTTTTCCCAGGAGATACAGAAGTCCACTTGCAAGGGTAAGGCTAAGTGCATGCCCAGGAATAACATGCAAAGCCCCTCAGCTCTCACCTCTGGCCACCCTCAAAGGCCAGGGCAAGCAGCAAGTGAAAGCTAAGATGGTCCGTGAACACACATGAGGAAGAATATTGAATTTTAAGAATTAGCTGAGCAGTCACTAAAAGAATGTTGACAACAACAACCAAAACCCTAAGGAGAAGGGAAATCAGATTTCCAGGATCACAACGTTGCATTATTCACAATGTCCTGTTTCAAAAAGAAGAAAGAAAGAAAAGGAAAGAAAAGAAAAGAAAAGAAAAGAAAAGAAAGAAAGAAAGAAAGAAAAAGAAAAAGAAAGAAAAAGCACAAAGAAACAGGAAAGCAAGGTTCACACACAGGAAAAAAAAATAGTCAATAGAAACTATCTCTGAGGAAGCCTATTTGGCGGAATTATCAGGAAAAAAAAAATGACATCAGCTCTTTTCAATATCTGCAAAGAACTAAAGCAAACCACATTTAGGAACTAACGGGGGACTTCTTGTTTCTAGTTCCATATGTCAGTAGCTTGGAAGTAACAACAAAAAGTAAGAAACTGAACAGACTGAAAAATAAACAGCTGTTCTTGGATCTGGAAGAGAGGGAAGACACAGGGGAAACTGCTGCCCCCCAGACAGGCAGATATGGAGAGTCACAGTTCACATGCACAACTGTCACCGGAACCAGGGCTGAGGTAGGAAACCTGACTGGTAATGGACTAATGGAGGTTCAGTGTGGACAAGTGATTGTAAAAGACGCCAGGAGGACCAAATCTGAGGGGTGATACCTGGGCTTTACCTCTAGGATCTTGGGCAGGTTCCAACAGTAAGTATGAGAAAAAAATAATCCCCTCATGCTTCCAGCAAGGGGAGAGGGGAAGGAACCATCTTGAAAGACAGAGCACTGGGTTTTTCTTAACAACGCCTGTCCTGAGGGGACACGAGTTCACCATAGCCTCACCTGATGAGGTATTTTCAGAGCCTAACTGACTAGGGGAAGGGAAATACCCAACTCCAGCCCACTCTCACCATCCTGTCCCACCCAAAGGGGGAAAAAAATCACTTGTGAAGTTCACAGTCCAGAGGCAGAAGATCATTAAAAGCCTGAGGCCTATTTATAGGGCCAGAGAATGCATCCCCTCCCTCTACACCTCCCCACAACATTATGAAAGGACTACTTACAGTTCTTCTTAGCCAGTACATTATGTTTCGATATCAGAAAAAAACACAATTTGAAGGGACAGAGAAAACATCAGAACCAGACATAGCAGGGACATCGGAACTATAAGACCACAAATTTAAAACAATTATAATTCATATGTTAAGAGCGCTAAATGGATAGACAGCATGTAAGAATAGATGGTCAACGTAAATAGAGAGATGTAAATCCTAAAGAAAAATAAAAAGAAAGTCAATAGATAAAATACACTGTAACAAAAATGAAGAATGCCTTTGATGGATTGTTTGTAGATGGGGTACAGCTAAGGAAAGAATCTTTGATCTAGAATAGAATCCTCAAAAACCAAAAAGCAAAGAGAACAAATACTGAAAAAAATCAGAACAGAATATCCAAGGATCGTGGGACAACTACAAAAGGTATAACAGATGCATAATGGCGTAATGGAGATACTAGAGGAGAAAGAGAGAAAGAAACAGGAGAAATATTTGAAATCTCAAATAACCAAAAATCTTCCCCTTTATTAAACCAGAAAAAAAAAAAAAATGAAACCCAAAGTAAGCAGAAGGAAGGAAATTATAAAGACGATATGTAGTGGAAATAAATGAAATAGAGAATAGAAAAATAATAGCAAAGATCAATAAAACCAAAAGTCAATTCTCTGAAAAGATCTATAGGATTGACATAATTTAACTACACTGATTATGGAAGAAAAGAATCAAATTACTCAATGAGTAATGAATAAATACAATAATGAAAGATGAGACATCTTCACCAACTTTACAGAAATGAAAAGGGTTATAAAAGATTACTATGAACAACTTTATGCCAATGAATTAGATAACCTACATGAAATAGTCGAAGTCCTAAAAAGAGAAAAACCACCAAAACTAACCCAGGAAGAAATATAAAATCTAATTAGACTTATAACAAGAGATTGGATTAGTAATTAAAAAGAGTAATCCCATGAATAAGTGTCCAGGACCAGATAGCTACACTGTTAAATTCTTTTTTTTTTTTTTTTTTAAAGATTTTATTTATTTGACAGAGAGAGACACAGCGAGAGAGGGAACACAAGCAGGGGGAATGGGAGAGGGAGAAGCAGGCTTCCCGCTGAGCAGGGAGCCCGATGCGGAGCTCGATCCCAGGACCCCAGGATCATGACCTGAGCCGAAGGCAGACGCTTAATGACTGAGCCACCCAGGCGCCCCTACACTGTTAAATTCTTAAAGAAAAAAAGAAAACGTTTAAAGAAATATTAAGGTAGTAAAAAGCAAAAAATTAAAAAATTAAAATATCTTGTGTTATAGAAACACAAAAAAAAGAAATATTAACATTAATTTATCAGAAACTCTTGAAGAACTTTATGAAGAAAGAGGAAAAATCACTTGCCAACTCATTCCATGAAGCCATTATTACATTGATATCATTATAAGAAATAAAACTGCCGATAAAGTTCCATAATGAACAACAACACAAAAATCCTCAGAAGATTAATAAACCTAGTGCACCAAACACAAAACAAATGACACAACATGACCAAGTGGGATTTGTTTCACTAACGAAAAGTTGGTTAGACATCTAAAATCAATCAATATAATGCACTATATTCATAGAAATTAAGACAAAAATCACATGATCACTATCACTGCAGTAAATTTGGAAAAAACATTTGACAATACTCAACAAAGCAAGAATAGAAGGGAACTTTTTTTTTTAAAGACTGAGAAATTCAAGCACTTTATTTTTTTTATTTTTTTATTATGTTAATCACCATACATTACATCATTAGTTTTTGATGTAGTGTTCCATGATTCATTGTTCGCGTATAACACCCAGTGCTCCATTCAGTACGTGCCCTCTTTAATACCCATCACCAAGCTAACCCATCCCCCCATCCCCCTCCCCTCTGGAACCCTCAGTTTGTTTTTCAGAGTCCATAATCTCTCATGGTTCGTCTCCCCCTCCAATTTGCCCCCCTCCAGTTTTCCCTTCCTACTATCTTCTTTTTTTTTAACCTATAATGTATTATTTGTTTCAGAGGTACAGGTCTGTGATTCATCAGTCTTACACAATTCACAGCGCTCACCATAGCACATACCCTCCCCAATGTCAATCACCCAGCCACCCCATCCCTCTCACCCCCCACCACCCCAGCAACCCTCAGTTTGTTTCCTGAGATTAAGAATTCCTCATATCAGTGAGGTCATATGATACATGTCTTTCTCTGATTGACTTATTTCACTCAGCATAACACCCTCCAGTTCCATCCACATCATTGCAAATGGCAAGATTTCATTCCTTTTGATGGCTGCATAATATTCCATTATATATATATACCACATCTTCTTTATCCATTCATCTGTCAATGGACATCTTGGCTCTTTCCAGAGTTTGGCTATTGTGGACATTGTTGCTATAAACATCGGGGTGCATGTACCCCTTCGGATCACTACAAATTTATCTTTGGGGTAAATACAGAAGGGAACTTCTTCAACCTGCTAAAGGACTGGAGTTTCTGGCCAGGGCGATTAGGTGAGTAAAAGACAGAAACATCTAGATTCAAAAGGAAGAAGTAAAACTATCTGTTTTGCAGATAATATGATCTTGTGCATAGAAACTCATAAGAAAGCTGCAAAAAATCATGAGAACTATTGAAGGAGTTCAGAAAATTTGCAAGATATAAGATCAATATGCAAAAATCAATGTTATGTCTACACCCTCGCAATGATTTGCAGGAACTGGTACAAATAATTCCATTTACAATAGCACCAAGAATAAAAAACTTGGGAACAAATTTAATAGAAGAAGTACAAAGCTAGTACATTGAAAATGACAAAGCATTGTTGAAAAAAATGAAGACTTAAATAAATGGGAAGACTTTTCACAGTTACGAATTGAAGGACTTAGTAAAGTTAAAATGGCAATGTTCCCAAATTGATCAAAAGATTCAACCCAATTGCTACAAAAATCCCTGCTGATTCTTTTTCAGAAATTGACATGATGATCCTAAAATTTACTACTATTCTAAGAATTTTTGCATGGCCATTCACTGGAGAACCTCATTGGCAGCTTTATTTCTTGTAGGGTATTTATCTGGTTTTGATATATCATAAAATTCACCCTTTTAACGTGTATAATTTGGTGACTTGTAGTACGTTCACACACATGTGCAAACATGAACATTATCTACATTCAGACCCTTGTCACCACCCCAGAAAGGAATGCTGTCATCCATCAGCAGCTACTCCCCACCCACTTTTGTTTTTCCCGACAATCTACTTTATGATATATAAATTATGTCTCAATAAAGCTGTTATTACTTAAAGTGTGCACACACCCAGCCCATAAGAATATATACACATTCATTACAGTCCATATGAATGCACACATGTAACAAACACCAGAATGTTTTTTATAACATTAGTTTTGACCAAAACAAAACAAAACAAAATCCTGGAGAAAAAGGGACCTACTCAAGAACTGGAAAATTATGGAATAAATTGTAGCACATCCATTCCATGAAAATTAAGCACCCATAAAACAACAATGTGTTAAAATATCACTTGGGGTAACTGTCATCAGGGTAAAGTGGATAAAGCTAGATATAGAAAAATATATGTGGTATAACCCCATTTTTATAAATGAATAATGAAGTTTACCAAATGTGTGTATCTGTGTATGGTATTTATGTATGACTACATGGCATTGAAGAAAGGTTGTGAACGGCTAGTCACCTGGGAAACGGGAAGAGACAGGTTAGATATGCCAAGAAAAGAGTTGCCCTTCATATAACTCCGTGGATGATATGATTCCATGCATATATGTAAAATTATGTATATTCATAGAGATATATATTAGAGGACAACCAGCAAAATACGAATGCACTGTGTTTCAAGATATTGAGATTCCAGGATATTTTGATTTTTGTATTGTTCAATTCATCTTTATGACTGATTTGTTATCAAAAGTCAGAATTAAAAATGATTCAACTATTTTCTCAATGAAAGTAAACAAAAATTATCCATTTGAATATATCCCTAATGCATCGACTTATACAGGATTAGCCTCCTTAACACAACTGGTAAAAGGACAGAGCAGTATTATAAATACTTTGTGTTACATAGGCCTCAGTGTCCATCCATCATCTTTCCACACTCGGCATATAGTTTCACATCTTAGAGTACTGTTTACTCAGTTATAACTGAATATAATGAAAAGATGGTTCTGATGTCATGATATAGAATATTCCAAATGTGGGGGCACCCAGGGGGTTCAGTTGGTTAAGCATCTGACTCTTGATCTCATTCAATCTCAGGTCAGGTCTTGATCTCACAGTCGTGAGTTCAAGCTCCACATTGGGCTCCATGCTGGATGTGGAGCCTACTTTATTTATTTTTTTTTAAAGATTTTATTTATTTGACAGAGAGAGACACAGCGAGAGAGGGAACACAAGCAGGGGGAGTGGGAGAGGGAGAAGCAGGCCTCCCGCGGAGTAGGAAGCCTGATGCAGGGCTTAATCCCAGGACCCTGGGATCATGACCTGAGCCGAAGGCAGATGCTTAACGACCGACTGAGCCACCCAGGCTCCCCTGTGGAGCCTACTTTAAAAAATATATATATATATATATATATTCCAAGTGTGTAGTATTATGCTTTGCAAGAGATATATTAAAATGAGTTGCTTGGGGTGCCTGGGTGGCTCAGTCATAAAGCATCTGCCTTCGGCTCAGGTCATGATCCCAGGGTCCTGGGATCGAGCCCTGCATCGGGCTCCCTGCTCCACAGGAAGCCTGCTTCTCCCTCTCCCATTCCCCCTGCTTGTGTTCCCTCTCTCGCTGTGTCTCTCTCTGTCAAATAAATAAATAAAATCTTTAAAAAATAAAATAAAATAAAAATGAGTTGCTTTTCCATGCATAACTTCATGTTAAAAGTCAAAATCTCTAGCAATTTAATCTAGTATTTTCTTTGTCTTTCAAATCCAGTAAGTTAGGATCTTGACTTGAAGTTTTTAGTATGGTTAAGTTACTCTACTCACATATAAACTAATGAAGCCATCAAAATGTTTATTACATGAAGAAAAAAAAATTTCTCAAAAATTTTTGCAAATACACTTATTTACCCAAATAAGTGTATTGTCAGTTTGCTTTTAGTGATGTTAAGCAGAATAATCCTTTAACACTGGAATCAAAAGTACCACAGAGGACAAAATGTATTTGCTCTTTACAGGGTGAGTTAGGTTTCTGGAGAGTCAGTTTAATGTTATTATGTTTCCAAGGAAATCAGTGGGTTACAGGTTAGATTAGACAGAAATAGAGGTCAACACTGGCTAAAGCAGTCAATATATGGCATCAGTGCCTTAGGGACCTGGAGGTTGCACACATTGTAGGAATGGGATTCTAGAAAAGACAGAACATATTATACTAAATATGTGTTAAAATTCTACACTCAGTAGAACTATGATTATGATTTTTAAAGTCCAACCTTCACTTTTAATCAACTCTGTAACATCTGATGATACACTTTTAAAGTACCCAATGGTAGTGGCCCTTTGACCTTTAAGATTCAGCTAAACAATACCTCACACCCTTCTCTGGGACCCCGTGTCTGTGCTCCTTTGCACTCTGCAAATCCCCCTCTACTACTGTTTGATATTTTTATGTTGCAGATGTTTAAACTATAGCGCCAATCTGTATTTATACTTCACTGGAAGAGCTCCAAGGGCAGAGACCTCTTTTTGTTTTTACTTTTGAGATCCTTTTACTTACTATAGTGCCTGTGTCATATAATAAAGTAATAAATAGTAGCCAAGTTTATGAATTAACTTATTACATATATACGAATTAATGAACCTATATACAAAATAAAGAAGGAAGGGATAAACAAATTAATGAATACTTGTCAAACTATAATTAGGACACAGTTTTAAACACATTATATGGAAAAGAGAGCAGGATGGCCAAAGAGTGAACAAAAGATAAATATAATTACCATTTCTGTACTAGTTTCTTTTTTTTAAGATTTTATTTATTTATTTATAAGAGAGAGAAAGAGAGTGGGATCTGGGGGAGAAGCAGAGGGAAAGGGACAAGCAGACTCCATGCTGCACAGTGAGCCCAATGCGGGCTCCATCCCACAATCCCAAGATTCCGAGATCACAACCTGAGCTGAAACCAAGAGTTGGACGCCTCAAGTGACTGAGCCACCCAGGCACCCCTCTCTGGGCTGATGTCTAAGGAGACTTTGAGAACAGGTAGGACAGCATGATGAGATGGGTATATTCACTATGAAAAGAAGAAGGAATACTTGAAAACCTAACTGCTGATATTTTATCAGTAAGCCATAATTGCCCCAATCTGAACATCCCTCCCCACAAAACACATACACACAGTCATCAACTTCATTTAGGAGCTGCACAGAAGTGAAGGCAGTGTGTCCTCAATGTTAATGGGGTACAGGGCTTGGAGGGAAGAGAACAATTCCACTTGATATTTTTACATAAAAAAATAAAAAATATATACAGCCATTCTGTTATAAAACATTACTTTGACAACCACCCACTTAGACACCATTTACTGCTTGTATTTAACATAATTGAAACAATATTGAACATCAATTCACGCAGAGAGAATGGGGGAAAATGAAGAGGGAACTTGAAAATGGGTTGCCTATATTTAATTTACTGTAACGTCTTTTTTTTTGCTACAAAACATTATTACAAATAAATATTATTTATAAAACTCCCCTCATTAAAAGAATATATATACATATATTTATACAATATAAATTATTAGAAATATAATTTAGAATTAGAATAAAATTAGAAGTTATTCAAACTAAAATAACTATACATTTATTTTGGATATGATTGGGGATAAAAAGAAAATTAGTGTCATGGTTATTTGGATAAGCATGTGTTTCATAATTAGCTATTTGGTAAACCCTCTTTTGAGTCAGCAAGGTTAGATCTTATGCAGAGTCACGGTTTGGACCGGTCTCCTTGTCATTAGTTGACTCGCAACCTTGGTATTTGGTCCCTTCCAGATCTTTCCATGGTGAGGGAGACAACCGAGGCTATGCTTGGTTCCCGAGGGAGCCAATGTCCACATTATCTAGACTTCAGCTAACCTCTTTACTGTATTTCAGCTTGTCTCAATTTGACCAACTGCGTTAGTTCTCATTTACCCTTGACCATGTCTCAATGAATTAAAAAATGCAATCTTACCCTATCATAAACACAAGCCTGAACCGTGGTGTGTCTATGATTATCAGGGTCCGTTAAAAATGAAAAAGCATGTCGCAATGACAACAGTTCATTTTGACAGGTCTTCTGCCTTTGCAAAGACATAGATCATCTGTTTGTTTTGTTGTATCTGTTAGATCTCTGAGGTGCCAAATTACTAAAAGTACATTTTCCTGCTATGTTCTTTGCCAGTGATTCTAAGTTTTTCTCTCATGATAAAGAATCTGAAATTACCATGTGTCTTATAATTAATATCCAAATAACCCCTCCAGAATGTGTTATTAATTTGATCAGTTGCCTTTTGATCTTTACCATTTAGGTTGAAGGAAGAATACTAATTTAAAAAACAGAAAAAGATGAAGTATCTATCCCAGGTATCTAATGAGTTAATGATTACAAATGCCTTGCTCCCTGTAGTACTCTCTGATAATGTAAAATATCAATTACAAAACAATTTCCTATAGCTGAAAACTTGACTTATTTATTTAAAAATACATTTTTAATATTATATTTAGACATACCTATGTCTGTCTACTGATTCAACTAAAACAGTTTTCATTAATCATAGGCAGAGTATGCAGATAAAACATGAACAAAATAGAAAAAAATTCCTTAAACTCAAATTGTATTTGTGGTCACTAAGCCTCTCCAAAAATCCTAAAAGTGCTGCTTCCATAAGCAAACAGAGGCACATGGCGAAAAAATATCCAGTAGTTGAGAGATGAGCTCAAAAGCACAGTCAAGAGGATTAAAGTTTTTAAAAACCTAAGTTTCCAGGGCACTCTTAGGTTAGATCCTCTTTTGTAATGCGGAAGGTTCATAAGGGACTTCCCAGGAAAATCTCATTTCACAAGTGTTATGTCAGAAGTTGAGCTGTTTGCAACCTGAACCTCACTACATGAAGTAGCATCAGGCCAGCCAAGGACAGCATGCTCTGTCACTTGGACGACTGAAATGGCCTCCTGCCTTTCTTCCCCTCCATCCAGAAGCCCCATCACAGCCCAAATTATTCTCCATTTTCCATCCACAGTGGTCTATCCAAAACCCCATGTTAACTACATTATTCTCATGCTTGATGTTCTTCAGTAAATTCCCACAGACTTTGGGATAAAATCTAAACTCACTAAAATTGCTTATAAGAAAGACTGTCAGCAGACAGGTCTTGGCTACCGCAAATTTCATCTGTCCTGAAATGTACTCTATCTCTCCTCCAAGGACTTTGTGCAGATTTTTTTATTCTAGTCTTCCTTGCTAATTCTACCTATCATCAGGTTCCTGACTCTGAACCTTATCCTGATGAGGCAAAGGTTAATCCCTCTGGCAAATGCTCCAACAAAGCCCTACACTTCAGCTTTATGACATCCATGGCTATACTAAGAGCTTATTAGTTTTTCTAACTAAAATAGACATTCATGGGAATAGGAAAAAAAAATCTCTGCATTATTCACTGATATATCATCATGGGCTAGCATAGCGTTGACACATACAAGGTGGATGATAAATGTTTGGTAAACGAGTGGAAGAAAGCTCAGACTGAGATTTTCCTGCCAATAAAATTCTGCTAACAAGTATCTTGAAGTCATCAATCAATCCAAAGAAAGAAATGTCCAGCATTCAAAGTTCTCCAAAAGACTAATATGATTGAATCTAAAACTGCCATTAACACCAAAGACTCACTGAAACAAGACAGAGGTACAATGTATTCAAATAAAATCAAATAAAATCATACAAATGAAACTGTGTGACCAAACCAACATAAGTTTGCTCCTTGGTGAATCACAAACTGCATCAAGCTGAGCTGCCAGACAAAGAAACTTTTATCTGAAGCAGATAAGGAGTTCACGAAAATTGGTTTCCAAAGCCATGACTCTCCAAGAGAGGGTGAACGGATTCCTTTTGTTTAGGGTTAGGATGAATATTTACATAGCGAAGCCCTGTCATCATATGTAGAGGTGGGCCTAAGGTCGTACATGTGCCTTAAGGAAACATGCCTATACACACATGGTATGTTATGTATATTAGGCTGAGGCTCCTCCCTGGGTGGAGGTTTTAGTATTAAAATGAGGTAAAGGTGATTGTAGGTCATTCCAGAGGTCACTCCATGGTCCATCTGTGCAAACGCGAGTCAGGTGTAGCTCAAACGGTTTGGGTGGTCTGGGCCAGAGGGAGACTTTGTCAGGGCAGTTGCCATCACCTGGGGGGTGGTTTTGGGTTTCATTTGTCTGAGTTAAGGGGAAAGCTGGAAAGAAGAACTTAGAGAAAACTGTAAGACGAAGGTGAGTACAAGCAGGTAGGCAGTGAAGGCCAGGTCCCAGGGTCTAGCTGATGACAGTTGCGTGATAGACTTAATATACATTCAAGACTAATAGGTAAGATCCCTTAGTGGGATGGTATTTTTGCAAAAGAGCTATTTTGATATAACCCAAATGGCAAAGAATTGACCTTATTTTCAACTGGCTACTTTGACTCTGGTTGAAAGGTAAAAGAAATGAAAAATGCTGGTTCATTTATTTAACTGACTTTTTAAAGGAGGCAGTTTAACACATTTCAAACTCTAATTAATCTTGACTCCTAGCTACATTGGTGAAAATTAATGTTCTGTGTTTTCCTTGCAAGTAGTTCACATATTTCTTTATGTACTATAGATTTGGGAAACCTAATAGATCATGGACAGTATTGACTTGGGCAATCTCAAATTTGATTATTTACTTAAAAACTGTGTGGGTGTGATTTTTCTAGAACATTATATTGTGATCTGGTAAATTGGGTTTCTACTTGAATTTAATGCTTCTTTATTGACAGGATGCTGTTGTCACTGCAAGACAATTTATCATCTCCTTTTGTTTGAAGCTTCCTATTTTTCTCTGGTGTGAATCCTATCTGTTGCTGTCCTGTAAGAAGCATGAACATGAAACTTTGTCAAAATCTCAACTTGTCAAAAATAAAAAACTGAGTAAGGTTACATTTTCTCCAGAAGTTGGTCATTTAAGAAAGAAATTGTTCTATTCTCATGCCAGTCAACAAATTCCAATTCATTTCTGAGACTGAACAAGCATCATTTAAATGGGTACTGTTTTCTTTTAATATATAATTCATTAAGTGTTAGAAAATGCATTTAAAACTTGTATATAAATTAAAAATATTCCATATTACTTTTAAAAAACCTGTTTAGATTATTAGAAAAAAAGATTATGTATTTTAATTAATTCTACCCCATTGAAAACTTAAGGTGAGGGAATGTTTACTTAATAAATCAAACTGAAGTTTTCATTCAACTCTCCCTACTGCTAGCTGAGTTCTCATATATGTATTTCAGAAGAACTGCCAACAATAGAACCAGATTCCCAGGCATTAGCAGCCGTGCTACAGACAAGAGGATAAATCCACCATCAGAGACCCTCAGTTCTTAGCACTAGCAATTACTAGCTGTGTGTCTTGAGGAAAGTTGTTTAATCTGAGTTCCAATTTAATCACCCATAAAATGCAAGTAGTAACAACCCTTTGCAGAGCTCGAGGACTAAATGAGACAGAATGTTTAAAGTGTTCTGCATACTTTTTGGAATTTAGTAAGTCATCAATACATGATATTAGAATTACAATTAATATTATCATTAACATTATTATGTGTAGATTGGGAATTAAGATTCATGCCGTAGGCATGTTTCCTTTTAGACCTGGGGGATACTAATATTGCTGCCTCCTGACGGTTTATTTTATCCCTCGGCCCCCTTCCTTGTTACAACCTCAGCATTTATAGCTTAACCACCACAGACAACCAAGAAGGCTTGCCAGTCTTTTCCTGGCAGTCTTCTCTAATGTGAGAACTCTCTGCTTCTGGTTTTCCTGTTACTGGGCTCCTCCCATCCACAGATACTCCATGTTTGGACCTGCCTACCACCTGGTGCTTGCTCACACAGTTGTCAGATTGATCTATTTGCTGGACTGGGTTTTCTTCAAGTTCTTGGAGTTGGGTCTCTCTTACACTTACCTCCCATCTACCCGACTACACACCCCAGATCCCTGTTCTGAATCTTAGTACCCACTAGTTGGAAGCAACATCTGAAAGCTACTTATACTAAAGAAATCTGTGACATTCACTTTCACAAATGTCACCAAGAAGCAGGGTTAATCAGAAAATCCAGAATTAGTTATTTCACTGCCTTCAAAAAAATCAGCCATCTTAACTTTTAATTTAATCATCACAAAATATATGGGAGGGCAATAGTAATTGTTTCCAATATTAAAAAAAAAAAACTGCCAATATTTCCTAAAGAATGTTCATCCACATTCATGAGTGATATTGGTTGGTAATTTTATTATCTGGGTCAAGTTTTGTAATTGCCATTGTGCAAGCCACAAAAAACATTTTGGGACATGTTCCCTTCTGCTCTATTTTCTAAAAACTTTTTTTAAGATTGGTACTATGTCTTCCTTAAATGTTTGAGAGAATTCACCAATGAAACTGGGCATAGAGTTCTCATTGTAGGACTATGTTGATAATGAATTAAATTTCTTTAATAAATGTAGAGCCACTCAATTTTTCTTCTTCTGCATCATTTAGATAAAATGTTTTACAAGGAATTTGTTTATTTCATCTGATACATTTGTTGTCTTCAAACTCTTTCATTCCCTGTACTTGTAAATTGTGTTTTATTATTTTCTACGGCAGCCTTGTTACATATTTTTTAGTATTCTTTTTTAAAGTTTGATAAAATAGACGTAACAAACTACACATAATATAAAAACCATCTTAACCATTTTTAAGTATGCAGTCAGCCGTGTTAAAAACAGTCACCTCTGCAACCAAGCCCCAGAATGCTTTTCGTCTTGCAAAACTAAAACTCTCTACCTACCAAACAACTCCCCTCCAGATCCTGGCAACCACATTCTAATGTTGGTCTTTATGAATCTGACCATTCAGGTAAACAATACCATATCGTATCTGTTCTTTTGCAACCAGCTTATTTCATTTTGTGTAATATCCTCAAGGTTCATCCCTGCTGTAGCAAGTGTCAGAATGCCCTTCCTTTTTCATGCTGCGTGATATTCTACTGTATATATACCACATTTTGTTCTATCATACTTGGGTGGCTTCCACCTTTTGGTTATTATGAATAATGTTGCTATGAACATGGATGTACAAATATCTTTTCAAGACCCTGCTTTCAACTATTTGGGGTATATACCTAGCAGTGGAATTGCTGGATCACATAGTAATTCTATTTTTAGAGGAACCGTCATATGATTTCCATAGCAGCTACACCATTTTATATTCCCCCAACAGTGTACAAGTTTTACCTTTTTTTTAAAAGATTTTATTTACTTATTTGTCAGAGAGAGAGAACAAGCACGAGAGAGAGCACAAGCAGGGGGAGCTGTAGCAGAGGGAGAAGCAGGCTCCCCGCAGAGCAGGGAGCCCAATGCGGGGCTCGATCCCAGGACCCTGGGATCATGACCTGAGCCGAAGGCAGACGTTAACTGACTGAGCCACCCAGGCATCCCTGTACAAGTTTTTCAATTTCTCCACATCTTTGCCAACACTTATTTCCTGTGTTGTTGTTTTTTTTTTTCTTGTAGTAGCCATCCTAATGGGTGTGAAGTGGACTACATTTTTAATTTTTGTCTTTCCTGTACCAGACATTACTCTAAGTGCTTTACGTGTGTTCCTTAACTCATATAATGATCACAATACTATGAGCTAAGTATCATTATTAGCCCTATTTAGAGAATGTTTGTGGATTCAGATAAGATACTTAGAAATACCTTTATCCTTCCGATTGCATTTTTGAACTCTGTTAAGCTTCTAAGAGAAGGTTTAGAGAAGATATTGTTCATCTTAGTCCATCATGGACAGAGGCAGAAATCTCCAGTCTTGCTAGGATTTTTATCAGTTTTCAAAATCAATTGTGTCAATTTTCAAAGACACTTGACTTTTAGCACTATGCTATCTAGGTCAGGATTCAACTATTAATTATTTAAAAACAAAACCACAGCTTTTGTAGTGAATCTCATATCGAATACTGGGAGATCCAAGTTAGTAAAATGAGCAAGTCACTGAAAAACTTTAAGTCTAGTACTTTCATCTGTAAAATAGAGGAAAATCTGGAAAATGAGGAAAATCAGTTTCTATGTTACAGGTTTTCTGTGAAGAGGCCATGCAATAATGTCTGTGAAGGGCTTCTTAGTTCGTTGTCTAAAATGGCAATTCTGAAAGTGGTCCACAGAGCTCTGCGGTCCCCAAGACTCTTGTATTGAGGCCATTAAGGCAAAACTATGTTCAGTAGCTTGGAAGTAATACTAAATATGATTTCAGTTATTATTATTAATTATTATTAATACAATAATACCAAGATATCATTCACCTTTTTCACTGTTGACATTTGCACCGATGATGCACAATCCATGGCGTGACAATATGCATGAAGAACTTTTGCTTTCCGAAATATTATGATTGTCTTAAGGAAAAAATGTAACCACTTGTCAGCGGTTTTCTTTGAAACAATAAGCACCTTTTTTCACGGAACACTAATTTTAAGAGAATGACTAACAGACAAAAATAGTTACTAAAACCCAGGCATTTGACATTTCCTTGAAAATGAACAAAAGGAGCTTGTTGCTTCAAAGAAAACCACTGACAAATATTTGTTGACAAAGATATGATTCAAGATTTCAAACAAAAATTGGTATCTATCATTGGAAAATTTGTATCTCCCATGATGAACTCAACATGCCATACTTACATTTTCTGATAAGATCAATAGTGATATTAATAAGTGTGATTTTTAAAAATTATATAATGAAATGTGTCAACACTGGGATGGACTATGTAATTCAGTGAACCAATAATTTCCAAATAACCAAATACATGCACAGGTAAAAGATTTATTAAAAGGGCAAGGGAGACCAGGGGATTTTTATGTAAATTTTTATGTATGAAAAGTTCATTGATATGGTTTCAGATTCCACATTGTGACTAAGCTTTAAGAAACTACCACTTGCCAAGCTTTGGTGTAGTATCAAAGAAGAATATTTTCAATTACAGGAAAGATTTAAAAATATTCTTATCTTTTTCTAACTACATAGTGAAGCTGCATTTTCTTCATATCCTTGCAACATACTGAATACAGAAGCTGATGGGTATTCAGCTTTTATTAACACAGACATTAAAAACATATGCAAATATATAAAACAATGTCACTTCTAAGTAACCTTTTTCTTTTAAAAAGATAGTTATTTCTTAGAAAATTTAGGGCAACTTTTAATGGATTTAATATGGACATTTTAAAATAAATCAATTCATAAATATAATAAAATGCACAATATTTTAACATTCATACACTTTTGAGTCTTACTTCATCATACACCTTTCTTCTAGGAAATAATTTAATAATTTAACTACAGACAAGAAACCATCCCATATCTGGGAGGGTCTTTAAAACACTCCATATGCCCTTCTCTCTTTCTCAACACAGACTTCTGACACTCATGTCTTGATCTTTTATAGCTCTGAGGGATTCAGATACGACAGCTAAATTATTGTAAATCCTTACTGTGATAGCACCAGTATTTCTCTTTCCATTTCATACTTCAAAAATATGTCTTAAACAAAATAAAAAATAATAATGAAACAATTAAAGAGAGGAAACCAAGAAAGTGAACAAGTATCATCTTAAGTAAATTCATTGACTGCTAAGGAAAAAAATATATCAAAGCAAATGCCAGAAAATAAGCCTAAAATGAAAATAAAAACAATCCCAGGCTACCATTTTATTTTGCCATATGTTAAGTAGGCTTTTAAAATCTTGCAGTTTCTAAATTAAGCCACTGCAAATCTTAAATAGTGCTCAGAGTGAGAACTGAACAATTTCTAGTGTTATACGTTTTCTTTTTGGTTAAGTGTGGGGTTGAAAATGAGTATTCTCAGCCACTGAACTGATAGCACTTTATTTACAGCCTACTGTATTTACCCTAGCAGGTTACAGCCATAATCTTTTGCTACTAACAACCAGGAAGGAAAATTTTCAGTGCCAGGAAGAAATAGCAATCAAAGAATCCATGTGGTTATATTTTGCAAGTTTGTGCAAGTATTTCTTTAACAAGAATCCAAGAGCAAATCTCTAGAAATCCAAAATAGAAAAATATAATGAAAGGCTCCTGGGTGGCTCAGTTGGTTAAGCGACTGCCTTAGGCTCAGGTCATGATCCCAGGGTCCTGGGATCGAGCCCCGCATCGGGCTCCCTGCTCAGCGGGGAGCCTGCTTCTCCCTCTCCCTCTGCCTGCCACTCCCCCTGCTTGTGCTCTCTCTCTCTCTGACAAATAAATAAAGTCTTAAAAAAAAAAAACTTTAAAAAATATATAATGAAAATGAATTTTGGGAAAGCTAAATTATGTTTCCAACCTAATGTCTGTAATGTTTTTTGTTTTTTTTTTTAACTTTGGGAAAATTTTACTAAATCTTCAGAAACTTAAATCCTCTGTCTGGTCAACTAAGTTTTTAATCCCTTTTTTTCCTTGAAGACCACAGATTTTTTTTTTTGGTTTTTTTTTTTTTTCTGTGAAGATGCAATGTAGTTAAAAATTATTAGTTGATTGCCATTTTTATGTGTGTGAACAACTTCTAAATTAGAAAAAATAAGATTAATGAAAGAAAGGTAGAAACTCCTATTTTTATTAGCCAGTTTTTGGTTTTTAAGTTTCAGCTATAGGGGAGATTTTTATTATGAAATTTTACTTCACAATGTACATATTTATACCAATGTATCATATTGTTTAGGATACTTAACTCATTTCTAAATAGAATGAATAGTCCTTTTCTTTGCTGATGTATTATTCAAAGTGTTTCATTTTGAACTGTTGGTGACTCCCTTAAACAAGTGTGTATTTTGACAGATGTTTAGCATAGATAAACTTCAGATTTATATTGCCACCAGAGAAATACAGAACATCTGGCATTTTTGAAAATGAGCCTTTCTTGATTTATTTAAGTATAATAAATGTATTTACATGATTGTAATTCTGAATTTTATAGTAATAGATTCTAAGACTAATGAATCTGAGAATAACTTAAATATCCCTTCAATCCCAGCTTCACTGGAATGCCTCACTAATCTATTTTTTTCCCTTTTAGCTATTCTTCTAATTCATTGCTTAATTGCCTAACATATAAAGAGGCATTTTGCCTAAATGAAGCAACATCAGTAAAACAAATGAGGCTAGACATTGACTATGATATCCATTCTAGTGCTTAATCACTTATCCACAGAAGATTATCTCTGAAGGGCCCTAGTCCCTCTTCTATTTCTCTCCAACAACACTCATGTATATATTCTAGGAGCATTTTATTTGATTTGCATTTAGTGAGAATAAGCTTAGATATGGGAAAGTTGACAAAGTTTAAAGTCATATGGCTGATAATTTTAAGTACTGACCTGAGCTTCCTACACTGAATTCCTCTTTCAACAATATTTGGAAAAGAGTTTTTTATGACTAAATGAAATTAACATCACATGCTTTTGTACAGAACAGAAAAAAAATATAACCATGAGCTTCCAGGAGGATAATCAGGAACTACTGTCAGATTTCACTGGAGATCCTATAGTAAGGGCATCACAGAACGAAGACAAAATGAACAGGTGTGGCCTCACTTTCCCCAGGTCTATTTCCTATTGGTTACCATTCATTAGCTATTTTAATAGAAACTTCATCCCTCTAATTCTATTCTGGAGTTGTGTTACTCTGTTCATTAGGGTCCCAGTAGAAAGTGCAAGGTACACTAAGAATGGAATTTTTACGATAATTTAATGAAGAGACTAGTTACAAAGAAGGGAAAAGGGACCGATAAGGACTATTAAAACATGCTGGGACAAGCAAAAGTGGAAGCTAGCTATTGAACAGAGCCACAGGGAACACATTCCAGCCTCAGAATCCAATTAGGCAGAGCCTGTGAGAGGGACAATGTAACACAGTCCCTGCAATGGTATTCTGGGGGCCTATCTAATAAGCACGTAGACTACGTGCAACTTGTTGGCTGTATTGGAGAAAATGTAGAGACCTTAAAATAGTCATCTAGTCAAAAGAAAAGAAGTTATCTCATGGCCCAACAACCGATGAATCCTGATGTTAGAAGTCACATGCATGGCCAGGTCATGCAGGGAATACCAATCCCAAATACTGAAAGCCCAAAGTCTGCAGAGACCTATCAAGCTTTGTTCCTTCACACTACATATTTCACAAAATTCACTCATCAGGTCTGCAAAGGTACCTTCCACTGGAGGGAACAAGACAATTCTTTGCTTCTATAAATTTTGTTGCCATTTTGGCAGAATGTAAGATGCTCTTAAGTTCTTAACGTAATATAATGTACTGGTCTCTCTCTATTTGCAATAGACTTAAGCCTGGGTCTAAAAGAGTAGGGAAGGAACAGTAGGAACCCGATGAGAGTTGGAGCCATAGAAGTTCCTGAAAGGAGATGTAATTTTAGAGGCAGAATTGGACCAGAACCGGACAACCGAGATGGGGCAGGGAATGAAATAACTCATCCTTTCTCCTCTTTACTCTGATCTCCCATTGGCCAAACTCAACCAGAAGCCCCAGTACAAAGCAGTTCCGGTGATGTACCTGAAGGGTCAGTCTCTGAGGCACAGAACAGGGCAGGAAATTTACAGGGGCAGGGGTGAGGGGTGGGGGGTAGAGGGGGCGAAGCAGACAGAGAATAAGGAAACCAACTAAGTTACTAAAATTGTTGTCATTTTGTAAATCAAATCACATATAAAGTCAAAAGGGTAATTTCCTACTTAAGGAAATTGAGGAGTGAATTCTCATTTTAGGCAAATTTTCGATTGTTTTATATTTTAAATATTTTATATCAATATGCAAGGTCTTTGAATGTGTAAACATCTCATAATGAAAAAAAATAATTTCTTTTAAGGAAAATAATTCTAATTTTCTTTTTAGAAAACCTTGGCTTCAATTTCTTCATTTGAAAATAATTTAATGTTATTAAGTGACCACTAAATGTTATTACAGTGCTACAGTTCTAATTATATAACATCGAATGATCCCTACATTAGCAACTCTTCTGATTCAGTGTTGAGCATCTTAAGTTTTATTTAACACCTAAAGCTGTGTATAATGCTATGTAACTATGCAGCTAAGTTAGAGGTTTGTTTCTTTTTTGTCCTGTTGCTCTTTTTAATTTTTGAGTACACTTTGCATATAGTAAAGGATAAAAACATTAAGCACCATAAAATTATATAAATATATACATACAGGGACACCTGGGTGGCTCAGACAATTAAGCATCAGCCTTTGGCTCAGGTCATGATCCCAGGGTCCTGGGATTGAGTCCCATGTCGGGCTCCCACTCAGCGGGGAGCCTGCTTCTCCCTCTGCCTGCCGCTCCCGCTGCTTGTGCTCTCTCTCTCTCTGACAAATAAATAAAATCTTTTAAAACATTAAGAAATATATATATATATATATACACACACACACTCATATGTTATATCTATATATCTAGAGATATATCCATACAACCACCACCAGAAAGAAGTATAGGGCATTTTAGTTAAAATTTGACTCATAATCTGTCAGCCCTGTTTATAAGAGAATCATGACAATGTGTTGCTCATTTTGGGCTCAGAAAATGTCCCTCGGGCCTTCTTATCCTTGTTCTTGCCTATCTGACACAGTCATCCTAACATGCCCTACTTAGACACAGCATTCAATGTTTGGCTCACATCCCATAGTAGCAACTGGCACAAGAGGAGTGAAAGAGGAATTACTATTTGGCAACCATCATAGGAAAAATTGATTTGGGCAAAAAACATCAACAGATGTTAAAAAGTAAAAGTACAATGAGGACTAGAATACTTATCTGGCCTCACAAAATTTATTAATTATACAGTATATTTATTAACTATAAAAGAAAACAGTAAGTTTACAATGCAGAAACTTGGCAGAAACCCCAACTGATGAGAGCTATAACATCATTAGTAATTCTTCCTGATATCGTGAACTGAGAAGAACAAAACAATGCTCCCATGGTGTTCCTGTCAAAATTGAATACATGAACTCGATCATGGGGAGACATTACCCAAAGCTAAATTGATAGTCATTCTCTAAAATATCAGGCCAGTTCTCTTCAAAGATGCTAACACCACTAAAGACACAGAAAAATGAGGAAATGGAATTCTTGTTCACTGTAAAGGATAATATTGGGACAACAGTAAAATTCTGAATATGTATCAATGTTAATTCCCCGTTTTAATAATTATACTTCGGCTACATTAGGGAAAGTTCTTGTGTTGAGGAAATACACCACAAACTGTACCACGTAAGAGACATGAACTGTTCCACATAAAATGATGTGAATTGTTGAACACAGATGACATAAAGAGAAAGATATATATCTATGCATATACAGATGAGAGCACATGAGAGAGAGAAAGTGCAAATCTTAACACTTAGAGAATCTTGATGGAGTTAGGAATACTTTATACTATTCTTGAAAAAATGTCAAAATATGTATATATTTTTTCATTTCTGGGGACTTGTCCAGGATTCCTGTCAAAATAAAAAGTTAAACAAAGGGGAGAGAAAAGAGGTAGAGATCAGGCTAGGTAAAGGAGCACCATGGCAGAACACAACAAAACCCAGTCCTAGTCCTAAAGCAAAGCAAAGAATATGTAAAGAAGTTCCACTCCTCCTACCACAAAGCAGAGCTTATTCTCTCTCTTCCAGCAAAACCAAGGAAAGGAAAGATCTTGGGGCAGAAAGAGTGGGTAATGCTAAAGGAAAGCAAGATCCAGGTATGGCATTTTTATTCGCACACAGCGCCCCATGCCCTGAGCACAGGGGCTGTAAAACAGCTGCCTCTGAGGGTACCAGGTTTGTTGCCATAATAGCGCTCTCTGTTAATAGTGAGGACTGCTGGATGCCAACTAGAAAGTGCCCTCTGCGTCTCACCATTACACTAAACCATAATAGTGGGATTCCCAAGAATGAATGATATTAACATTTCCAGCAGCCTGGCAGAATGTGGGCTCTGAGACAGACTTGGGGTTCCAATTTCTTTACATTGTCACCAACGCTTGGTGTCTTTTGTGTGTTTGATAATAGCCCACCCTAACAGGTGTGAGGTGATATCTATGTGGCTTTGATGTGTACTTTCCTGATGATGAGTGATGTTGAGCACCTATTCATATGCCTGTTTGCCACCTGTATGTCCTCTTTGGAGAAATGTCTATTCAAGTCTGTAGCCCACATTTTTTTTTTAAGGTTTTATTTATTTGACAGAGAGAGAGACACAGTGAGAGAGGGAACACAAGCAGGGGGAGTGGGAGAGAGAGAAGCAGGCTCCCTGCCGAGCAGGGAGCCCGAAGCGGGGCTTGATCCCAGGACCCCGGGATCATGACCTGAGCCGAAGGCAGACGCTTAACGACTGGGCCACCCAGGCGCCCCTGCAGCCCACATTTTAATTGGGTTTCCAATTATTTTTTGCTACTGAGTTGTAGGAGTTCCTTATATATTTTGGATATGAACCTCTTATCAGATATGTAGTTGGCAAATATCTTCACTCATTCTTCAGGTTGCCTTTTCACTCTGTTGATTGTTTCCTTTACCAAGTGTTGGTGACGATGTAGAGAAATGGAAACACTTGTGCATTGATGGTGGAAATGCCAAAAGATGCAGCGACTATAAAAACAGTATGGAGGTTCCTCAAAGAAACAGAATATACCACATGATCCAGCAATCCAATTTCTAGATATTTATCCAAAAGAAATTGAAATCAAGATCTCAAAAGAGATATTTGCCCTCCCATGTTCATTACACCACTATTTAGTATAACCAAGATGTAGAAACAACTTAAATGTTTAGTGATGAGTAAGTGGGTAAAGAAAATGAGACATATACATACATCACAGTATTATTTAGCCTTTAAAAAAGGAATCCTACAATATGTGACAAGATGGAGGAATCTTGAGGACATTAGGGTAAGTGAAATAAAGAAGTCACAGAAAAATATTGCATGATTTTACTTATATGAGGTATCTAAAATTGTCAAACTCATAGAAATTGAGTATAATGGTGGTTTCCAGGGACTGGAGGGAAGGGGCAATGTGAAGTTATTAATGGGTATAAATTTTGTAACAAAAGATGAATATATTCTAGAGATTGCTGTACAACTCGTGACTAGAGTTAACAATACTGTATTGTACACTTAAAAATCTGTTGAGAGTAGATCTCAATAATACCACATAAAAAAACTAAAGTTAAAAGATCCCTTGAGCTGCCCCTCCCCCCCAAAAGGAGAAAAAATAAATGTTCTAAATTTGGGGTTAAATTTCTGTGATGAATTAAGAATGGTCTCAAATTCTTTATGACTCTCCCATAAAGAGGGGGGCCTGTTTTTCAATTTTTTATTTATGTTTTTCTCAATGATTCTAGAAAGGGCCTATGACTTCTTTGGCTACTAGAATATGACAGGAGTAGCACTGAACCAGCTTTCCATCCAGCCTTTGAGAGATCTGGCAGTTTCCACTTCTTCTCTTGGAATGCTCATTTTGGAAGTCCTGGACTTCTAAGAAATCTCACTATCTGCTATAGAGACCAAGTGCAGAGGCCATGTGCAAAGGGAAAGAACCTGAGATTACATGCAAGAGAAGCTAAGCAACCCTAGCATCCCAACTGAAACCAGCCTTCCCTCAGTCCTATGGGTCTCAAGGCATGTAGGGGAACTTGAATATTCTAGCCCAAGTTGAGCCCCCAGATGGCTGCAGTCCCAGTTGACATCGTGTGGAATAGAAGATACACCCAGGTGAGTCTAGTTAACCCTCGGAATCACAAGAGGTCATAAAATAGTTGTTGCTTTAAGCAACTAAGATTTAGGGTAGTTTATTATACAGTAAAAAATAACCAGGATAGACTTATATTCATTCACATTCATAATTATTTCCTTCATTAAATAAATATTTTATTAAGCACTAAATAAGGAGCCCAGGGGTAGGCTTCTTGCTGGTGATTTCTGTCTAGCTGGAAAAGAAACATCAAACACATAAGAACATAACAATGCATCTCTGATATATGCAACTAGAAGGAGGTGAGTGGAATGATGAGATGAGTTTGACCCAAGCATGGAAGTCAAGGTGGTGAGGATTAAATTATGATCAAAAGAGGTAGTAGGAGGTGACTCCACATGGGAGAAGCAACCATCTGTGAGAATGCTTATTTCAGAGCATGGCACAGTGAGGATTAAGAGAAGGCTATTGCAGCTGGGGTTCAGCACACTGGGGATATGTGGTCAGGTGAGGCCACAGTCAAAGACTGGGGTCAGAATTAACTTAATAAACATATAAATAGGGACCATCATGTTCGCTTTATATTTTTACTACCTAGAACATTTCCTGACACAGTAGATGTTCAATAAATGCTAAATGTTTCCAGGAAGGAAGGAAAGGAGAAAGGGAAAGGAGGACGTTGTTCTTTGCTCTTACATAATCTGCTTACACAGGAGTATGTTCTCATTCAGTGGTTCTCAAATTTTGCTGCATATTAAAATAATCTGGGATTTAAAAAAAAAATCTCTATATGCAAGCTGGACTATATAACTAATGAATTAGAATCTCTTTAGTGAGTGGGGTTCCTGGGTGGCTCAGTTGGTTAAGCTGTTGATCTCAGCTCAGGTCTCGATCTCAGGGTGGTGAGTTTAAGCCCTACATTGGACTCCACACTGGTCGTGGAGCCTACTTAAAAAAAAAAAAAAAAAATCTCTTGAGTGGGATTCAGACATCACAGGAGATTCCAATGCAAAGCCAAGTATGAGGAGTGGTGTTCCCTTGAGTCTGTGCTCCTCACAGTAAAGTGGGGAATGGTGCTCCCTGGATCATTTTCTGTATTGACCTTGCAGTTTTAAAGGTCAGCAAATTAATCTCGGTTCTAATGCAACCAGACATTGGTAAGAAATGGGGAACAAAGGATCAGCATTCAGTGTCATCAGATCTTACTGAAAATACAAAATCTAATTTGAAAAATAGGTCCCCATGCCTGTGTGCTAATGAATTAGGTAAGTAGACTATGTAGCAGTTACTTACTGAAACACTCACTCAATAGAATATATTGAAAAAAATATGCCAGAAAAAAAATGAGCAAATCTGGTTCAATGACTACTATATCATGGACTGTTCAATGAAAAAAAAAATACTTTTGATCATAGGTCTCAGCACCAGCCCAGCATAAAAACGTAATTAGTGTTCCAATTGATGGCTGTATTGTTGCTGATAAATTAGCAATGCTAACTCAATTACTGAGTCAGTAATAACTGTGGAAAAGAGCCACAAATGGACACACTATTTTCACTTGTTTATAAAATACAGCTTTGATGCATATGCTATATAATGTTGGTCATTTTTCTCACTCCTTATTGTACCTGTCCTGAAGTATTCTATGAAAAGTTATTCTGCATAACTTCATTAACTTCATGGAGAACTTGCGCAGGGAGGATTTGAATATAATAATTTCTCAGCATTTTTTGTCTCTCTTCATTCTGAAAGTAAATACACACACACGCGCGCACACACACACACACACGCACACACACACACACACGGCTGGTTTGACGCTTTGAAGACATAAAATGTCTATCATTCAACAACAAAAAACTACATAACTTTATAAATAGTATATATGTGATATTAGTTGCCTCTTAGACTAAAGTCTTGGGTTCTAATAAAGAAAAATTTTCATAGAAGACATTTGTCTATTTCTTGGAGCTCCAGTGGTCATGGCAAGACCAGTCTGTTACCTTGGCTGGTAGTTTCATTTTTGTTCTAGTCCAGGAAACCATGGTTCCTTTATGGCTGCATTACATGGAGTTGACTATGTATCGGTCTCCATCTGAGTCTTCTGTGTAAATTTAACCCTGAAGTTTTGCTCAACTCCTTACTACTGATTAGATGTGGGTCTACATTCCTCTCTCTGTGTGTCATGAGTTGATAAACAGACACTTGCATGACACTGATTGCCTGAAGTCTCAACAGCTTTCCAGTTTACTCCACTCTCTCTGGTATCTTGGTACTGCTCCCCCTCTCTCCACATACATTTTCCAGCATGCCACATGACCATAATATTGACTTCCTAGTAGGGGCTATTTCTATACCATGGCACTGTTAGGTGTAACATGCATTGTTAATTAATCGTTAATGACAAATCTGTGAGATAGGCACTATTACTCTGATTCTAAAAATAAGGAAATGAACACACAGAGATATTTAGTGACTTGCACAAATTCCCGAAGTCACAAAAGAACAAAAATATGATGAGCCGGAACTCCCAACCCTAAGTCCAGTGCTGTTTAATTGTATTCCAACTGGAGGCGATCTGGTTTTACTCAATTAAGGAGACACTGTCTCAACATTCAATTTAATGGGTTAAAAACTTGGTTTTGAAAGTCCCTATCACTTGATATAATAATATTAAATCTCATTTCTAAATATTTCCTGTCTTTATTTTAAAAAGAGGAAGTGTAACACTTTAAACCAAAAACAGACTGCCTCCTTTCCTTGCTACTCCATTGCTGCTTTATGGCAAGTTTTTTCCTATAAATTTTCTATATCAGGCTTTTTGTTTGACATTGTTAACTCCCTGAAAGTATGGACTCAGAAATCACACAAACCCGATTCAAGTTTCACTACAACCTGCCTGAGTGAACTTAGTCAAGCTCCTTAGCCTCTTGATGTCTCAATTTTCTCATTCGTAAAATAATGTTAAGAGTAGAGCCTAGAGCCCAGAGCCCAGTTTACTGAGTGGTAAAGAGAACCAGATAAGATAATGTACATAAAGAACTTAGCACAGTGCTCCAACAATACTAATGACAATGATGATGATGATGATGATGACGATGACGATGATGATGATAACAATACTTAGAGGAATTGATATTTACCTTGAATGGGCTTTGGGTGAATTTGTTTTCAGCAAACTGATATGACACTTAACTTCACCAACTTTAACCTAGAGAATGTCACAGTACAGTTTCTTTCTCTTTCCTAGTTTTTCTACAGCAAGAACCACGCCTTCCTCATCTTTGTAGTTAACACAACTAGGTCTGTTCATAGAGCAGTTAATTTAGTAATACAGAATGGATGAATAACCAAATCCCTGAATCCTTGATCTCTATGCTTCTGTGCCTCACCTACAGCCAACACCATCTTTTCCTGACATATCATTAGAAGCTTCCAAACCAGTTGCCCTTTCTCTAACTTCTCCCCACTACAGATCCATATACGGCCCTACTACCTAACAGAACTTCTTAAGACGTATGTTCTGTTTGTATTAATACCATTAAAAACTCTTCATAGCATTCCATCAGCTACCATATAAATTACACCCTCCCGGCACAAGCTTTTATCAATACTGCTTTATAAGCAACATGATGGGTTTTGTTCGTTTGTTTTTGTTTGCTTATCAGTTTGAACTTGTTATCCTATCTTCTTGAAACATTACACTGATGCCAACTCATCTCTCATTTGATTCCATTTACCCAACTTGTATAAATCTTTTATTTTACAAAATATCTTTCATTACTTTTCTACCTCTTTTTTCAGTTTAGATGCTCCCTTCTCCATGCTTCTAGTATACCCTCCACTTGTCTTTTCATTTCACTCATCACATTTTTAATTCAGCTTCAATGTCTCTCTTCTCCACCAGACAGTAAGCTACCTGGGCCAAAGCCAACCCATCCTATTTATCACACTTTCCCCAAAGTCCAGCAAAATGCCTAGCACTAAACAGAAACTAGTGCATGAGTTTATGAATGAATAAATAAATAGATGAATAAATGCCCACTGAGAGTATCAAAGACAACTTATATTTCACATTCTTCCAGACCTCTCAGAAAAATTTGACTCCTGCCCAGAGTCACTTCCTGGAAGAGATCCAGAGGGAGAGGCAGGGAGGGGAGCTGGTACTGCAGCCTCTTACAATTAGTCTAAAAAATTCCCTTGCATGGAACTCTTGGGATCACTCAGTTGTGGATTATTGTCCTGACAGTACCTACCAGTGTATGGTTAGGTTGGAGACATTTGGGGTCAATACATCTCATGGAAAAGCAGTCCCCAGGCCTGAACAATTAATGTTCTAGTGATCTATTACTGTCTTCATATATACTTGTGACACTTGATTTGATCAGTGTTTCTTTTGACCTCATGATGAGCAAATTTATATTAGAAATAAAGCGACCTGACTTCCCTCTTCTTAGGGATTTCACATCTGAGGTTGTGGCTCAATAACACAAGTAGAAAAAAAAAAAAAAAAAAAAAGGAAAAATGAGAGGCAACCAAAGGTATATTTTTAATATTGATAATAATAATGGTAGTAGTACTAATGATATGTGTAGAAGGAGCTCATATTTTTAAGCATATACTATGGATCATTCATTTTGTTAAATGCTTTATGTATATTATCTTACTTTTCACAACACCCTTATAAACAGTATTCTATTATTCTTCCCTACTGTAAGGTAAGTATACAGGTTTTAGGGATTAACACCAGCCAAATAGAACATTACATATGGCTAATAGGAACACAAATTGAGATCTCATTGCTTGGATATAGAGCCAGCACTTCCATGATGATTGGGGATAATGGCTCTAGGTCCAGATCCTAGTTATCCAGGACATACAGTTCCATCTTTTGGCAGAATTACTTCACTTGCTTCATCTCCTTTGGAAGTCTGCAGACAAGTTAACAGAATGCAATTTCATACTGACTTCTTTTGCAAAAGTAGGTTTAGTCAGGATCTATGATATGCACTCCAAATTGGACAGATAACAACCATTTTACACAATAAGAACACTGAGTATGTTTACAAATAACTGTCTAATATCAACCTAGAAAATATCATCTTGTCTCCACAAACCCACTGAGAACAGTTATATCCACCTAGATAAAACTGCTTTATGTTAACACAAAAGGCAATAGTCTGTTCTTTAAAAGTATCCCTAGATACATCATCTTTTAAATGACTGTCAATATTCCTGGTATGTTGTAGATTTAATGCTACACTTAGGTTCTAAGCCATGGAACAAAACTGGAGATCAAATCATTATAATGAGACCTTTCTGTTTTCTTTCAATAAAAACAAAACAAAACAAAAACCAACACAAAGCAAAACACTGTCTTAGCTACAATAAAGAGGTGCCTGACATTTTTAAGAACACGGTGCTTGCTTTTGGTTAATAGTGATTTCTGAAACCTTGAATGCTAATACATTTTTCCAAGATTTAAAAGAATTGCTTTAGCCACTTTTATTGGTGAGTCTCAAAGCATGTAGGAACAATTTTCAGTGTTTGCAAAGACAAGACAGTCACCATCATGCTAAATTAGGAGACCTGGATAATAAAGGGTTGTTCTCTTACTTCCTTTGAAGGACATGAGTACAATACATGGGTCTGAACCGGGATCTTCCCCAGGGTAAAATATTATTGGGAGGTCCTATCCCGTTTGGTACAGGCATGGAGGGCATTCAGAAAGCTAGAGTGTTTTCCAGGGTCCTCAGAAAGCATTAAGTCTTCAAATCAAAAGCTGAACCAAGGTGATACTTGTGTTACTGTTTTTCTTTTTTTTTTTTTTTACCCTTTAAAAATACTTAACACACACCAAGAAATTTGGTAACTTCCTTAAGTAGTTCATTTAATTTTAACTCTCCCATAAGTACATGAGATGAAATGACTTCCCTAGAGAGAGTGGTAGAGAAAGGATTTAAGCTCTGTTCCTATGAGTGCAGGTCCCCTAATCTTAGCTGCCATGCTCCTCAGTGTCCCGGATCAAGATGCATGAGGTCCACATCCTCGCCAACATCTATTGTTTCCCGACCTGTTAATTTTAGCCATTCTGACTGGTGTGAGGTGGTATCTCATTGAGCAGTATGGAGGTTCCTCAAAAAGTTGAAAATAGAGCTACCGTACGACCCAGCCATTGCACTACTGGGTATTTACCCCAAAGATACAAATGTAGGGATCCGAAGGGGCACATGCACCCCAATGTTTATAGCAGCAATGTCCACAATAGCCAAACTATGGAAAGAGCCTAGATGTCCAGCAACAGATGAATGGATAAAGAAGATGTGGTATATCTACACAATGGAATATTATGCAGCCATCAAAAAAACAAAATCTTGCCATTTGCAATGACGTGGATGGAACTGGAGTGTATTATGCTAAGCGAAATAAGTCAATCAGAGAAAGACATGTATCATATGACCTCACTTATATGAGGAATTCTTAATCTCAGGAAACAAACTGAGGGTTGCTGGAGTGGTCAGGGGTGGGAGGGATGGGGTGGCTGGGTGATAGACACTGGGGAGGGTATGTGCTATGGTGAGCACTGTGAATTGTGTAAGACTGATGAATCACAGACATGTACCTCTGAAACAAATAATACATTATATGTTAAAAAAAAAAAAGATAGTAGGAAGGGAAGAATGAAGCGGGGGAAATCGGAGGGGGAGACAAACCATGAGAGACGATGGACTCTGAGAAACAAACTGAGGGTTCTAGAGGGGAGGGGGGTGGAGGGATGGGTTAGCTTGGTGATGGGTATTAAAGAGAGCACGTATTGAATGGAGCACTGGGTGTTATATGCATATAATGAATCATGGAACACTACATCAGAAACTAATGATGATGTGTCTGTTTTTGTGCCAGTACCATACTGTCTTGATGATGACAGCTTTGTAATAGAGCTGGAAGTCCAGAATTGTGATGCCACCAGCTTTGTTTTTCTTTTTCAACATTCCTCTGGCTATTCGGGGTCTTTTCTGGTTCCATACAAATTTTAGTATTACTTGTTCCATTTCTTTGAAAAAAGTGGATGGTATTTTGATAGGGATCGCCTTAAATGTGTAGATCGCTCTAGGTAGCGAGCCATGAGAGACTATGGACTCTAAGAAACAAACTGAGGGTTCTAGAGGGGAGGGGGGGAGGGGTTAGCCTGGTGATGGGTATTAAAGAGGGCATGTATTGAATGGAACACTGGGTGTTATACGCAAACAATGAATCATGGAACACTACATCTAAAACTAATGATGTAATGTATGGTGATTAACATAACAATAAAAAATTTAAAAAAAAACTAATGATGTAATGTATGGTGATTAACATAACATAATAAAATTAAATTAAAAAAAAAAAAAAAAGATGCATGAGGTCCAGAACCATGAGTCCAAATTACAAAGGAACAGTCACATGAAAAGGAGGGACTTAAAGCTGACCCAGAACCAGACAGTTCCCAATTGCTTATTCATTTGTTATAACAATGACCATGGGTTAGCTGGCATCCACTGGCATGGATTCCCTCAAGAAACTGGGCCATCTTGACATGCTGAGGTATACTGTTTCTAAACAGAACTAGCTAGAGTGCCCAGCAGAATGTAACGGTCTTTCCTTTGGATATAAGGATATGACTGACAGAAGCAAAGTCAGATCCAAACTAACTAGGTCCAAATCACAGAAGCAAACAGCTTGCTCTATTTCCAGAATAATGAGAGTCTTAGTGTGGTTCAGATATTTAGAGAAGAATGCTAAGAGATGAGGTGGAACACTGCACCAGACTCTTCAACAATAATACACACATAGCAGAGTTAGACTTCAGACAAGCATGTTCCAAGAAACATACTTACAGAGAAGTGGGTATGAAAACCACAAAATGCCTTTTGTGGAAAAAGAGCTGTGCTTCAGAGACCAAATGACTAAAGAGATGGTGAACCCTCAGTGAGTCTATGAACTTGATTGCTGACGGACTCGGTGCTACGTGCTCCAGCACCATGCCAAGCACAGCGCTTCTGAAAAGATTAAAAAAAAAAAAAAATTCTGTGAAAAGAGTGAAACCACAAGTTCAGCACAGATCTCCCGAGGGTAACTACACAGAAAATATTAGGCTCCTACGTGGAAAAAAATTAACACGTGCATCCGGAAATGAAAGCAAACTGCACACCTAAGTATATTGAGGAGAACAAAACTAAATTCAAATTTATATTTAAATCATCCACTTTGAAAGGGTCTAGGAAAGAGACATTTATCTTCAGCAGGGAATGAGAGAAAGGCTGTCTGACGGCGCAGCTTGTTCAATTCACTTCTGCTTTCTAGAAACATTTACAGTGGGAGAAAGGTTAATGAGCTCCCCGGGTGGTAGTCAGGGCATATACACTAGAGAGGAAGAAGAATGAATTCTTGTTTCCATCCAATCTGTCTTTCTTTTCACTCTAACGCAACATGCCAAGTGCTCCTATTACAGTAATTTACCGTAATATATATGGTGAGACGACCCTGACACCAGGCAAAGCAATGAATGTGCCTTTTTCTCAAATAATTGAAAAACAGACACTGAAACATTTTCTTTAGAAATGGACCATTAGATTGTCTACGCGGCGTGGCGACTAGCGGGATACTTAAGGAACAATGCCACCGGTGTTTATGCATTTCTGGACAGGTAGAGCTGACAGTATAAACTCATTTTACGGGATAGCTAAAACAGCTGCGGGAAAGAGAGAAAGACATTTTATCATTTTAATTTGCTATCACCTAAACATAACAGCAGTGTAACAAAATTGCCTGGGATTATTGAAAATAATCTGTCATCAGAATTGATGGTATTTACCAAAGCAGTTTCACTAGCAAACTTCAGTCTGTTCTTGGGTTTAAAAAATAAAAATCTAGTACATGCCCTGTGAAAATGCCCTTGGGTCTATCTGTACTAATAAATAATAATGTGAACTGCAACAAAAGTGATTTGGGATAAAGAAGATTATTCTTCTGAAAAACAAATAATTATCCTGGAAAGGTAGATCAGAAGAAAGTATATCCAGACTGTTTGATTTAAGAGAATTACCACTTAAAGCCACATTTATACCTAGGTTTTAAAAGCATCTGAATTCTTATTTACCAAAAAACAAACAAAAATCCCTCTTTATGCAATTTTTTACATTTGTTGAAAGCAAACAACCTCGATAAACTCAATAAAGAGAGAAATTCATTCCCAGAGCCTTATTATCAGTGCTAAACCAGATCATTTTTATGTTGAATTTTGTACCAAACCAATACCTTGAGTGGTCAGAGACAGGCTATCAGTTATGATGGCAACATAAAAATTAGGATAACTCTATCAGGAATCACACTGAGTATGGGATGGGAAGGTTATTAGTTTGTCTTTTCCACTATGAGGAGAACCTTTGCTGACAGGACCTAAGAACCTAAAACACAAAAGCCCTATTTTGTACTTTCCCGTAGGAATATTCCCCCCACCTTTTGTAAGTTATCTCTTCCTCCTTGAAATACCAATAGCATTTATTGCTTGTACAACTCAGATAAACAGAGATTATCATCTGTTTTCATAGTCATAAAACTGAGAAAGACGTCCGGGAGAAGGGAAGCTAAAAATAATATTGTTATTTTTACAACGGGTATAATGTGCCAGATAGTGCTCGTGGACAGGGAGCTAATGTGGGGAAAAAGCTGGGAATAAAGAATATTTTCCTCTGACTCCAAAGACTCTCCAAAATCTCTCTGTAATTATATTGTTGCTTATGTCAAATGCCCAGATAGGTTGGTAAGTTTTCTGAAATCAGGGATAAGGTTTTGTATCTATCTGTGCACCCAGTACTACCCGCTCAAGCGTGCTTATCTAAACCATTCAGTAGGGATTTAGCTGTCGAGAAAATATAGTTTACAGCTAAACAAAATGTAACTAAAAAGTAGTACTTGGGAATTTGACTTTGCAGCATTTAAGACTTGAAAGGATATGCAAAATCATCTCATTCGACTCTCATTTTAAATTAGTATTTATTGTATCAAAATAATACAAGCACATGATTTTAAAAGTCAAATTATAAACATTTATATCAAAATATTAATTCTGCCCTTCCCTTCCATTCAGGGGTTCTCAACTAAGGGTAATTTTCCACCTAGGAGACATTAGGCAATGTCCGGAGACATTTTTGGTTGTCACTATTTGAGGAGAGAGTTGATAATGGTATTTGGTGGGTAGAGGCCAGGGATACTGCTAAGCGTACAAAAATGCACAGGACAGAGTCCCACAACAAACTTCAAATAGCACCAAATTGAGAAATCCCTGCCACAGACCCCTCCACAGAGGCATCTACTTTCCACTTCCTAAGATTTTATGACGCTCACATACCTCCATGTTTCCAAATAACATACATACCCTGCTACCTTTTGTAGTACCAATTAAGTATATTATCTATTGACTCTAAATTATGAAGATGATGATTCAGTTCTCTTTTGCGATCATTTTCTCTGCTTTTCCACAACATCCTCCTGAAGTCGTATGCAAATTGTTGGTTAAATAAGTTATATTTAAATATACTTTATATATTTATATATATTTATATATTTTACAAATATACTTTATATATTTATATACTTATATACTTATATATATTTATAATATATAATTTATATATACTATATAATATATATAACTTACTAAGTTATATATATATATATATATATATACTATACACAACTGAGCACTGTTCTGTTTGATTTAATGTTTTCTTTTTTCATCATTGATGTTTCTTTGCACGTGTTGCTAATTCTTCATACACCTTCCTAAAGTCAAAACCTTTAAATGAAATGTTACACAAGGCCAATCACATCATTTACATTATTAGTCCTATCTGTTTAAAGAAATCTCTTCTGAAACTTTCATGCTCTTGATATTTAGATTGGCTTCTCTCTCACTCTGCAGGAAAGCCTTTATCTAGGGAATTCCTCTGCTTGGATCCTTGAATTTCTTTTGTTTTCCTCCTGGCTTGATGCCTTTTTTCTGGAGTCTGTATCTTCCTCCTTCTTGTTTTGATGGACAATATCCATCCTCCAACTGTGACATCTAGTTCAAAAGTCAGAGCAATGTCAGAAATCTTGGTTATTTTTCCCTGCAACAGGCCAGAATCTTGAATCACACTAATCCAATTTGGTGTCACTCTGTCTCAATTTTCATACATTAGAATTACCGGATGCCAATTAAATTAGAATTCTGGGTATGGCACTTATCTCTCTCTTTTACATCTTCCAATATTACATTGTTGTTTTCTATTTCTTTGTTCTCTTAATTTTTACGTTTTGTTTTGTCTTGACCATAAACATCTCATTCCTACTAATTTTGGTGGTTTAGGGAAAACTAAAGGTCTTATGGACTCCTGGTGGCTCAGTAGGTTGAGCATCTGCCTTCGGCTCAGGTCATGATCCCAGGGTCCTGGGATTGAGTCCCACATCGGGCTCCCTGCTCAGTGGAGAGCCTGCTTCTCCCTCTCCCTCTGCTGTTCCCCCTGCTTGTGCTCTCTTTCTCTCAAATGAATAAATATCTTAAAAAAGAAAAAAGAAAACGAAAGGTGTTTGTCCAATCCCTCAGTTGTACACAGAACTCAGATCTGAGATCTGAGAAGTCCAAAGATTTGCCCAGGATCACATAGTTAGCAGCATATTCAGGACCAGAAGCCAGGTTTCTTCTTTTAGTTCAGCCTTTATAAACTTTCCATTGACCATCAGATCTACTTAATTAAGTTCTTCCAAAAAATATGCTAATGACTCATAGTTATACCTCTTCTACAACCACAGGATGCATGTATTCCTACACTCAGCGATTCTCTATTGGTTGCCTAATATGTCTGAGGCATGACTTAGACACTGGAGATACAGCAGAAAATCAGACCAAAATGTTGGTTCTATTAGAGTTTCCAAGTTAGTGAACAAAGACTGAAAATTTAGGGGCACCTGGGTGACTCAGTCAGTTAAGCATCCAGCTGTTGATTTCAGCTCAGGTCATGATCTCAGGGTCATGATATCAAGCCCCGCATCGGGCTCTGCACTGGGCATGGAGACTACTTAGGATTCTCCCTCTCTCTCTCTTTCTCTCTCTCTCTCTCTCCCTCTACCCCTCCCCCAACCAACTCTCTCTCTCTCTCTCAAAAAAAAAAAAAAAAATTGAAAATTTAACTAACAGGTAAATTATTATATTCAAATGGTCATGCAAACAAAAAAAAAGCAGAAACAGACCTATAAATACAGAGAACTGATGGTTGCCAGAGGGGTAAGGGTTGGGGGAATGGGCAAAACGGGTGAAGGGGAGGGGGAGATACAGGATTCCTGTCCTGGAACGAATAAATCATGGGAAAAAAAGGTACAGCACAGTGAATATAATCAATGGTATTGTAATAACGCTGTATGGTGACAGATGGTGGCCACACTTGTAGTGAGCAGAGAATACTGTATAGACTTGTGGAATCACTATGTTGTACACCTGAAATTAATGTAACATTGTGTCAACTATACTTCAATTAAAAAAATAGTGGAAAAGATCCAAATGGTCATGAACATATGACAAATTAGACACATATGCACACATACACATACATCAATACATCAAGATGAATACTGAAATCCACATCCAAGTATCTCATACTTCTATCTTTACCTCAGCGTAAAAACAACTAAAGCTATATTTATTGACTATCCAACTAAACAGAGTAAAATAAAACATCTACAAAAATCTCTACTCCTCTTCTTATTTTGCCTTTATGGGTCATGAGCACCGGGCACCTGGTCCTTCAAGACATTGCATCCTTTATCCACCATATTCAGTCAGCCTATGATTCCTGAAAACTTCTAAATCTCTCTTTTTATCAATTTATTTCCAGTGTTCCTACCTTATTTCAGCCTATTGTCATTTGTGAATTAAACTACTGCTTTAGTCTGATAACAAATGGATCTCTTTCCAACCTTAAACTCTCTTCTTCTCTTTATTCCTCAGTCACACTGGGACCCACGTTATCTTCCCATGCACACACATCACGGCTCTACTTGAAGGGCTGCAGGGCTCCCTAACACCTATGGAATAAAACCAAAGCTTCCTGCTACATCAGATACTGCCCTCTATGACTGGTATTCTTCAGTGGGGCCCCTAAGGCACCTTTTGAAGACTTTAGGAATCATTTTAGGGTAGCCACAATGACTGAAGGGTATTAAGAGCATTAAGTGAGCAAGGGATAGAGGTACTAGGTGTGCAGGGCAGATTTGTATCAGAAAGAATCGTCATACAGCCTACACGACCTCCAAAAGACTCAGCCAACATTGATGTAGGAAAAAACCATATTTAAAATAGTCTGAGCCAAGAAGTAGCTTATTTTATCCTCAAAACAATTTGTTTTAAACTATTTTATATGCATTTAATATTCTTGGAATAGAACTTCAAGTCAATTAAGGAAAGATGATTCTTAGTTTTGTTCAGAATTTCATCAAGGGTTATTCGTGATTTTGTAAAAATACCTCTTCAGCAATTCCTCTAATGTATCTCAATACAACAGGTGTATCAGTCAGCAATTGTAACTGTTGCATTAAAGGTGGCTCTACATATTAGCAAAAACATCTGACTTCTTACTCCTGTTGTCTAATACAGTCTTTTCCAATCACTGATGTAGGCTGGGTTCTTTGGGAAACAGACTCTAAAACTCTGATATTTTAGTGCAGGAGGGTTATTGAGGGTACTCTCAGAGACAATAATTTGAGGGGTAAAGGATGCAGGACTGGGCCAAGGGAGAAGATGAACTGGGGTTTTGTTGCAATAGAGGACCCAACCTACCCCACCAGGCATTCTGGAGCCATCACACCTTGAGGAACGGACCAGTTTTTAAAACCACACTTACGACTCATTAGTTGCATTGTCTCCTATGATGGATTTTTAGGTAATTCTGTATATGGCATAAGACACAGATCAGGTTTTATTTTTTTGCCTATGGGATTCCAAGTGTTCCAGCACCATTGGATGAAAAAACTATGCTTTCTCCACTGAAGTAACTCTGCACATTTTGTAAAAATCCAGTCTACAAATGTGTGGGTTATTTTTGCCTTCTCTATTCTGTTCCATCGATATGTCTATTTTTATAACAACACCATATTGCCTTGATTACTGTAGTTCATAATGTCTTGAAATCATCTAGCATCAGTTCTCCAATTTTGTTCTTTTTCAAAGCTCATTTAGCTATTTAGTTGTTTTGATTTCATAGAAATTTCTTATACACTTGAGAAAAAGCTTGTCAATGTCCAAGACTATCTACTGGGATTTTGACTGGAATTTTATTGCATCTATAGATCAATTTGGGAAGAAATGACATCTTAATCATTTTGAGTCATCACACCTATGAACACAGTACATCTTTAGAGTTTCTTAAGTCCTCTCAGTACCGTTATATAATGTTCAGTGTGCCAGTTTCTCGTATCTTTTGGCAGATTTATTCCTATGTATTTCACACATGTTGTCTCTACTTGTTTGTTGCTAATACAGGAACACCATATCTTCTGCAAATAAAGACAATTTTGTTTCTTCCTTTCCAATCTGGATGCCTTTATTTATTTATTTTTTCTTGCCTTGTTTCACTGGCTGGAACCAGAACCACCAATCCAATGTAAAATAGAAGGCGCAAGACTACACAGCCTTGATTTGCTCCTGATCTTAACGTGAAAGCATTCAGTCGTTTGCCATTTAGTATGATGTTAGCTATTGTTTTGTTTTGTTTGTTTTGTTTTTGAAGATGTCCTTCACTAATTTGAGGAAGATCTCTTCTATGCCTCATTCTTCGTGTGATTTAATCAGAAATGGATCTTGTCAGATATTTTTCTGTAATAATGTAAGGTTTTTCATGACTCCAGTCTTTGTCTCAACCTTCTGTACCCAGTGCTTCAAGGACCCATTCAATACCACAGTGTGATGGTCTCTGACCTGCCCCCACACCTAGGAAGAGTTGGCTACACTGTCACCTGTATTCCACATCACTGAATATATTCCTTTCGGATGGCCCTTGTACTATTGTATTATTTGTATTGCGCCTGTCTCTTCTGAAGGGGAACCCTGAGGCTGATCATTTCCCTGAATTCAAATGATTTGGTCAATGTCTGGCATATAGCAGACAATCAGTGTTTGATTAACTGAATTGAATTCCAGACTGTTAGCAGTATCTTAGAAGTCTCAGTTCACTCCACCCATCAGGAGTGGAGAACATGACTGGAACTGACATACTGAGCTCCTGTCACTTCTATCCCCAGCCAGAATATGTGAGTGCAAAGCTGTGTGAAATTAAAAAAATCATAGTCCAGAGATTTTAGGTGTGTGGACCATTTCATTATTTTATTCCAACAACCTTATCAACATGCTTTATAACAAGGAAGCTATTCGACCAAAGTAAAAAGAACAGAAAAAAAAGTGTCAGTGAATTCTTGTAGGAATAGAAAACTGAAAGATATGCTTTGTCAGTTTTCTTGGAAGATATTCTCCAAATTCTCATGTACTGAAAAATATTAAGAATTTTGATACTTACGCCAAAATGTTTGCCATGGTTGCACACCTACTTAAATTGTTTTGTTTCAGTTTATAAATATCTCTGATGCTAAAAGACATTATCCAACAGGTAATACAGGACTCTCTAGAAAAATTGATTTTTTAAATCAATACTATAGCCAAACGAAGACTAAGTCATTATGAGTCTCTTTAAAATATCACAATAACATTATTATTATAAATTCTGGGAAATACTTCCAAAAAGTCTTTAAAATTAACGATTTTTGTTGCTCAAGGAGTTTATTCATATCTCAAATTCAACTCTAAAGCCATTTCTTTACATAATACTACTTCATATGGATTTTAACTTCTTCCCTAATTTTCATAATGATCCCATGAATTCATGTTGACATCTTTTGTTTTTAACATAAATCATTTTGACGATGTAATGAAACTATTCCATTTATATAATAAAGCTTCAGTAAATCTTTTTTTTTTTTTTTTGCTTTTAAAATTTTATTTGGCTTTTTTCTTTAGGGCATATGCCTACAAGTTAATTATATCAAAAGATAAGACCATTTGCATAGCTCTTAACATATTTTACCAAATTTCTTGAAACAAGTTGTGCCATTTTAGAATATATAGGCATATCCTGCTTCCTCAGCCCACTGATTACCCACTAAAGAGTAGAGTTTTTGACTCCGGGTGCATCCTGGACTGCACCTACCTTGGGGGCAAATTAGTAGGAGAAAAGAGCCTGCCACCATCCCTCCCCCCAACCTTTTGCAGCTCACACCACCACCTTTGCCTGCAACAGAGTTGTAGTTTCATTGCTGAGACTCTCCTAGGATGCAGACAAGGAAAGTCTTAAGAGTTCTGTCCCACAATGTACCCTCTTCCTGGTCCTCTGACAAAACAGCCTTTTCTGTCTCTATCTGTTCACAATTCCAGGAGATACACATGTCTCAGCAAAGAGACATGGAAGGCAAAACAAGCAAGCAAATAAAATTAAAAATAGACTAGACTAGATCTCCAAAGTATGGTCATTCTCCAAGCTTTGGTATCTCTACCCTGTCCACCTGCCCTTTCTTATTTTCACTTTTAGTTTGAGTATAGTTGACACACAGTGTTACATTAGTTTCAGGTATGCAACACAGTGATTCAACAAGCTTGTATCTTATACTATGTTTGATGCCATGCTGACACATGTAGCTACCATCTGTCACCACACAACACTGTTACAGTGTCATTAACTAGATTCCTTATGCTGTGCCTTTTACTGCTGTGACTCATTCATTCCATAGTTGGAAGCCTGTATCTCCCACTCCCCTTCACTTTGTCCAACCCCTGACTCTCCTCTGGCAACTCTCAGTCCACCTGCTCTTATTTAATTTTTAGAGATCTCCAGTAGCTACTTTATGAATTTTGTCTGAGGATTTTGGCTATTATCAATAGGAGAGCTGGAATGAAGTATATTTATTCCTTTTTTACTGGAACTAGAAACTATCAATAAGCTTTTAGTTGGGAAAGTGTGAAAATAGATTTTATTCTTTGTGTCATTAGTTGATTTCAAAGACTGTGGAGTGATGATGACGACATATATTGGTTTTGAATAATCTGATCCAGTGGCTGAGATTTACCATTTATTCATCTCTTTGATATGTATTAAACTAGAATTTTATCGGTTGGACCACTTAACCCTATTATAGTACAAGATGAAATATATGACAGCAGTTTTTGTTGTTTTTTGTTTTTTGTTTTTTCCCTCCACCTTCATGTGGGAACCCAGATCCAGGGTCAGTAGTTTTGGGGTTTTTTTTTCTGTAAAGGGCCAGATAGTATTTTAAGATTTGTGGGGTAGTATTTTAGGATTTTAGGATTTCAGGGACATACAGTATCTTTTGCAACTACTCAGCTCTGTTGTTGTAGCATGCAAGCAGCCCTAGACAACATGTGAATAAATGGGCATGGCTAGACTTAGCCAACAAGCTGTAGTTTGCCGCCTTCTGGCTTAGAACATTGAATTAACATCTCTGTGCCTTGGTATTGATCCACTAATAAAATTGTTACAGTAAAAACCCATTGTAACACTTCATGTGGATTCAAAAATTTCTACTGAGTGAAATGTGCATTTGTATTATTTTGGGGTGATGCCTGGATGAGACTGGACCCCTAGGAGGCACGGGTCTCTGTTCTGAGGTTTCCAGGAGCCAGTCACAATCACTCCAATTTATATTTGTTTTATTATTTACATGTGTGTCCTTCTTGTGACCTCCTCATGAATTAAATGGCATAAATTAAATTTCTTATATATGACCCTATGCAATCTGGAAAAAAGGGGGGTGAGGCTTTCTAATTTCATTCCAAAGTTTAAAGATACAGGGCAATAACATTTAGAGTGGCGTGAGTTGATAGTTGCCAGATTCCAGGTTGAACTGTCACCTTACTAGAGACAGAATTTTAGAAGATTCAAGTATCTCTTAGCATTTATTTATTAGGAAATTATTTCGGCTCCCAGCTTTGGTATAGCCCTCCAAATCAGAAAGAACTATATTCAGTTTTTTTGCTATGGCACCACATAAATGTAAGTTCTGCCTTTATATGAAACCCAAATTTAAAATAGAAGTTTTTTTTTTTAATATCCTCACTGAGTACTTATAATTAGAGTTTGTCTAAGTTAAGGGGCTTCTGTATAAATCAAGAGCAGTCCCAATTTTTCATATTTACAATTCAGAATTGTCTAGCTCTATTACCATCCTGTTATTTTACCATGGTTCTATCACTCATATTTCAAAAAACAGCCATGACAGGACCAGAAGAAATTACAAGACAAAACATAAATTTGGGGGTAAAAAAGATCTAAGGAAGAGGTGATAACCAGAGCCATAAAACATTATATATTTTACTACATAAATATGACCAGTATTTATGTGGCAATTCATGCCATAAACTAAGTCACCCTACAAACACTCAGCAGACAATTTCCTTTGAATAATTACAATTCAAGAAGGAAAAGAACCCAATATTGCCAAGTTTACCAAGGGTATTTCAATGGGGGATTCATAAAGAACTATAATTGTGTAAAATATAAATGTAAAGATGTTGAAGCACAGAGAAGAGGATTATATGGAAGGCAAAATTTGACTTAAAGGAAAGTAGGATGAGGGTAAATGAAAGAAAATGTAAGGCGTCAGAATATCTCCTGAAGTTATGAAAGGGATGGGCTCTTATCTCTTTTCTCCCAGGTTATAGTCATCTATTTTCTTGCCCCAGAAGTTATTTCAAATCATATTTGCCACTGCTCAGAGTAGCAGAATACATACTCATTACAGCTCACTTTCTTAAAAAGGTGTACTAAGAATATGAGTATGAGCCACACAGAGGAGTTTACTGGCTATATAGAAGTACAGACCACCACAAGAGGGGGCAATCCAGTATTAAACTGTGCTTTTTTAATGATACTGCAGAAGGAACTTTAATTCCTATGAGTGAGAAATTACATGGTTCTGCAAAGAATAGCGTTATTAGTATTTACAAAAATCACATTGCCAGGGGCACCTGGGTGGCTCAGTCAGTTAAGCGACAGACTCTTGATTTCAGCTCAGGTCATGATCTCAAGGTCGTGAGATCAAGCCGCTCCTATGTAGGGCTCCCTGCTCAGTGCAGTGTCTGCTTGAGATTGTCTCCTTCGCCCTCTGCCTCTGCCCCCTCCCCTGCCTCTCTCTCTCTCTCTCTCAAATGAATAAATACAGTCTTTAAAATAACTCACTTTGTCAGATGAGGTATTACTCATCATGCCTCACTATATGTGCAGTTCAACATGTTAGGACTCTGAGGGGCTAAATAGTAAGGCATGTGAAGAAAAGTTTATGGACGGATTTGTTCTGAGAATTTATTCTTTCATGAAATTCTACATGTCACAATATGGACCCTATTTCTTAACTTATCCAGCTTGTTACCATTATAAGGAAGAAATGGAAGTGACTCAGTCACTACACATATTGTCTCCCGACTGTCAAGGCATCACTCACACTTGGCTTAACAGGACCCACTGAGAAAGAGAAATACAGGAGGGTCCTGTGCTTTAGTAATGAAGATTACACCCAATCCCTGTACCATCTGCTCCCTTTCTAAATTCATTTAGTATCATTCGGGGGTCTGGACAGATTTTCACTTTAAGTAAAGCAAGCCTAGCAAGGGGCTTAAAAACAAAAACAAAAACAAAACAACCAACATCAGCAGTGTCCCTTGGTTCCTTTCTCATGACATTTTAGAAAAATACTAATGCCCCCTGAAATAATGCTGAGTGATGGAAAACCTGCTATCACAAACTATTAGGGAAGGATGATAACATGTCCATCCAATCTCTACATCTATTTAAACTTTGGTGTATTAATTACTGGACAATTTAACTCTGTTCTTAAGTTTCCTCATCTCTAAAATAATAGCATCTACTTAATTGAGAATGATATAAGACTAGACTCTAGAAAATATCAGAATACTAAAAAATAAAAGAACAACTGAGAGAGTGATACATTTGCCTTGGGGAGCAGGAGTTGGATATGGAGATTATATATAATATATTTCTGAGCCGGGAAATATGAATAGGGCCTTATATAACAGAAGAGTCCAAGCAATGCAGAGGGAAGAGCATGACTAATACACTAATACACAACTAGAAACCGACATAGCTGATTCATTGTGGAAGAACATAGGGTTACAGGTCATGATGCTAAAAAATTAATGTGGGGACAAATGTGACATGTTTTGTAGCTTCACTGAGGAGTTTGAAATTTATGGTTTCCATGGAAATCCATAAAATATTTTTAATGAAGAGAGTGATATGAACAGACCAAGGGTTATTTGATGATCTTCACAAAAGCAGAGCAGTTTTGGCAGAACAATGATGAAAATAAGTCATTTGGCTATGTTGAAGTAAATTAGACCATACAAAAATCAATTCCAGAGAGACTGTAGATCTAAATGAAAAGGGTAAATAAAGCTTTTAGAAGAAAATATAAAATGTCTTCATGACCTTGGCGTTGGCAAATATTTCTTAAAGAGATACAAAAAACCACTAATCATAAGGGAAATTTTTTAAATGAAGAACTCTTGGGGCTCTTGGGTGGCTCAGTCAGTTAAGCGTCTGAATCTTGATTTCAGCTCAGGTCATGATCTTGGGTCCTGAGTTCGAACCCCGAGTCAGGATCCACACTCCGTGGTGGTCTGCTTGGGAATTCTCTCTTTCCCTCTCCCTTTGCCCTTCCCCCTGCTTGTGTGCTCTCTTGCTAATAAATAAATAAATCTTTTTTTTTTTAAATGAACTCTTACTCATCAAAAGATAGCATTGAGAGTAAAAAGACAAACCACAGAGAAAGATGATGTCTTCAATATTTATATCTGGCAAAGAACATACACCTAGAAAATATAAAGAACTCCACAAATCAATACAATGCAGACAACCCAACCTAAAAGAAAATAAAAATATGCACATCAATGGCACAGAAATTATACTCATAGATACATAGAATAAAATGTGTAAGTTTACCAAAAAATATGTCTGAGAATGATCAGGACAATTAACCAAGTGTCTAGCCAAAGGATAAATTCTCATACATACATATGATGGAATCTAACACAACAATAAGAATAAACAGTTACACATACACATAACATGGACAAGGCTCACAAACATAACACGGTGTTTGAGAAGTTTGACATGTAGAGTACATTCTACAAGATCCCATTTCTATCAAGCTCAGAGAGAACTGACATACAGTGTTGGAAGTCAGTATAGTGGTTATGGGCATAATGATTAAAAGGAGGAATGGATAGTCTTCTAATATGTCCATAGTGTTCTGTGTCTCAATCTGATATTAGTTACATTTTTTGTTTACTTTGAAATTCATAAAGTTGTATTTAGGATTTATGCACTTTTCTATGCATATACTGGAATAAAAATTACAAAAAAAAAAAAAAATCAGAGGGACTTCTACTTCCAGCATTGTGGCTAACTAAATATTCTGAAAAGGCTTCCAATGCAAATGTCAAGATACTAGATAAATTACAATAACCATTTTTAAATCCACAGCTAAGCTCATGAGAAAGTACAGGAAATATGCATGGGACAGATAAAAACCAGAAGGATGCTGAAACAGAAAAATATGAAATTTAAAGCCTGTGTTACCCTCAGGGCACACATTTCCTAGGAATCCAGAATTCGGAGATTAAATTGCCACCCTGGGTTATCAGACTATAAAGAATTTGACTCTCCTCTTCACCTCCCTGTCCCTCTTCCTTTCCTCCTTTTCACTCATTGATAGAACTTTGAGATAGCTAAGTAGTTAAAACCAACCTGACAAACTCTAAAGAATTCTTATAGGAAACATACATGTGAATTTCAAATTGAATGATTTACTCCTTCAATTTTCCCTAAAATATGTAAACAATTCTCTCGCTTTTCTCATTTTCTGACAGTAAGTGGGCTTACCCTCAGCAATCTGTGATTTACATTCAACCCATCACTTATGGACACTCTTTTTTTTTTTCTAACTTCATTTAAGGTACCAGATGACCCTCTGTTTCACAGATACTTCATATACAACTACTTCTGGAAGAAACTACTGTTATGAAAGAGTTCTGCATTGGAATTCAGAGGGGAGAAAAAAAGCATCTGGCACCAGTCCTGACATTTCCACTAAATCTGTGATGACTTCGGGCAAGTTACCCAACTTATCTGGGCTTAGAAACTTCATTTGTCAAATTTAGTGAATGGACACTGATTTTCCAGGCATTATGTTGTAGGAGAAAAAAGCATTAGCTTTGAGGTCAGGCAAACTGAAAATCTGTCTCTGCTCTGGACCAGGTAAGTAAATTGATATAAGCATACACTGAAACCCCAGGCAGCCCTTAAAGAGATGAAGTAAACCTGTGAGCCTTGAAATAGAAAGATTTTCAAGACATATTGTTAAGTAATAAAGAGCAGAGCAATATAAATGGCATTTCATTTGTAAAAAAAAAATAAACATTATGAATAAAAAATATATAATCAATAAATGTCTTCAAGGGACTACATAAATCAAATTTCCTCTGTAGATTTAAAAGAAGAACGAGTATAATTTTTCTATATCCATTGAATTAACATGTGGCTGTATAACATATAATTTTATAATTACATGTTTAATTAAAATTTTTTTCAATGGCTGGCACAAAGTTCTAATTAAATAAAAAGTCATCTCACTTTTCTGTGGCAAATAGCCTATGAAGCTATTGATTTGGGGAGGTAAAAAAAAAAAAAAAAAAACCCAAGAATGAAATACTTGAAATTAGTGGATTATCTGAAAACATCATAAATTTTTTTTTAAATCAAGTTTTACAGTGAGTCCTGTTTATTCAGGGTTGAGTGGAGCTTAGGTGGGCAATCAAGGTTGAGCAACAAGTTTGGGTATAGACAGAGGAAAAGGAGAAAGCATTTAGCCATGTCATTTTTCTTTGGGAAAGAAGATGAGACAGAAGAGGTGGTGAATGCGAGAGAGATGGAGCAGGACAAAGGACATGGTTGTGGCATCATCCTGAGATTACAGAGGCAGCCAAGAAGGCATGGTGGAGGTATGTGGAAGCTGCTAAACGTGATTATACATGTCTAATGTAGGCTCTCTAAGTAAGTGCAACAGTGAGAGGAAAGTGGCATTAAGTAACCTGATACAAAGTTTTTAGTCTCATTGTCAAATTCAATGTAAGTTCTAAAACAGAAGGTGTAGCAGAGAGAGAAAATTCTTAGGTAAAAGTTTTTCTGACCACCAAGGAGTTATTTAATAGGACACCATTTGGGGAGGCACAGTCCAGAAAAAAGAACAATTTTTCTGGCAATGAGACTGAATCAAATAACCACCCTGAGCCCTGAGTGACATAAATGAGCCTTCTTTCTCATAAGTGTCCCTTTCACCAACCGCTCACAAATTGTAGGTTGGCTTATTGAAGGAGTCCTGTGTCAATGGTGCTGTCACTTTGTCTTTTGGCTTTTTATAAAACCGGCCATTTTAGCTCTTTTTAAAGAACATTTTTCTTTTCTCAGGTTTATTAGATCCCAAATATCCATCAGAAGTTCCTGAATTCCTATCCTATTTTTCTTTTTCTACAGCCATGGTTGTTGTAGAGGAATACAGAGGACATTTATGATGTTCAAGTAACGAAGGCCTTTCTAAGCCTGATAGGAAACTAAATAATCTCAAAAAAATGAAACTTGGCAAATGCAAATGATAGCATATTCCTAGCCACAACTAACTTCAAAAGTCTCTGGGAAGCAGTCAAAAAATAATCTCACGGAAAAAATAAATATCTTCAGAAATGGCAAAAGTCCTTACCAAAAAAAAGACAAAGAAATGCTTCAGTAAATTAGACTGAGAACATAGCTAAAAATCTGGAAACAAAGTCATCAGAATACCTACAAATTCTCGAAATAATTTATTTAAATGCAAATTAGGGTGGTGAATGATTTTTCAAGTGTGAAAATGAAAATTCTGAGAGTGTACATTTTTAAACATAGTAAAAGGGAAATGTATTAATATATCAAAATTAAGACATAAAATTTCTTCATCAGAATTAATCTTAAGTATCCTCAGTTATAGCAAAGAGGAAACATGGATGTCAGCATCTAACGTGTATGAGGAGGTGAGACATTTACTGAGACTGTTAAGTAGAGTAAGCCAAGCAAAGGCCAGTCAGTGGGGAGCAAAGACTGTTAGTGTTCCTGAAACCCCCATTTTTCTCCCATCTTCCAGCCTCCTTCACACTTAGATTGGTGCCTTGTGCCTAAGTTCTAGCCAATGACATCTGGGCATAAGTGACATAGGCTATATTTAAGGTTTATCTTAACACCCCTGCTCAATCATCCTTTTTCTATCTACAGTGATCATGGAGACCATGGATTGACAGCATCATGAGATGAAATGATCCCTGAACTTGGGCAACAGCCCCCACGGAGAGCCGCCTAACCCATGCTGTTACCCAGAATAAGCCTTTATTCTGTTAAGTCATTGTGATTTCAACATTTGCTTGAAATATTATAGGAAAGCCTAGAAAAGTGCTTCTGAAATTTGGGTGGGCCTACAAATTCTCCGAAGACTTTGTTAAAACACAAGTTTCCGAGTCACCTTCCCAGAGATTCTGATTCAGTGAGTCTAAGACTAGAGAAACTCATTCTTCTAACCAACTCTCAGTTTTTGTTGATGCTGCTGGTCCACATCGGCCTAAATATCCTGAATAAAACACTAGGAGTGGAACTACACAAAGTCTGTGTAGAAGACGTGAGGTTCTGAGGCAGCAAAGAGCCTCAGTCTTATACACACAAAGAACTGAAGGTAGAGGAGTATAGAAGAAGAAGAAGCAAAGATTATAATTCAACAATGATCCTGAAAATTTGAGATGCAAACCCGGAGATCATATTGGCACCAAATAAGAATTCCCAGCACAAGCCTAGGGCACTAGTTCAATATTAATTGACCCACTAACATATCATGGTATTGATGGGGTGCAGGATTTGTTCACAATTAGGATACAGACGAATGCCAATATATTCATTTCCTTATACCTAGAAGTCTCCAGGACAAATTGAATGGATCTTGAAAAACCCAAAGAACCAGACATTTTCTATCAGTTGTAAAAACTTCAGTGTGAATGGGAATTTTATTACTGACCCTTCCTGTATGAACAAACTTTCTCTGGTTTATGAATTAAGGCTAGGAAATGAGAAAGGAGCCAGAGTGGCATTAGCTTGGAGCCACCAGAAACCTCATGAAGAAACAGCAGTGTACTCAGTGAGGACGATGACTCCCGTGGGCAGGAGATTGGTGCCCAGAGCACTGGTTCTCAATACCAACTGCACATTAGAATCCTGATGTGAGTTTTACAAATTACTTTGCCTAGGCCACCCTTGGAGACTGTAATTCCACTGACCTGGGTTAAGGGCACCCAGTATATCTTGCCATAGTTTTTTTTAAAAATTCAACTGACTTCCATAAATGTTCAGATTCTTTTAGTCATTAAAATTTTCATTCTGGTTCCTAAAATCTAAACACTAATCATTTTAAAGACCCAGTGTCATTAAGCACTTATCCTCTTCTCCTCCCAACACAGGCTAGAACAGAGGTATAGCAGCTTAGAGAGGAAAGATATAGGGGACAGGAAAGGACCTGTTTGCACTTACACCTTTCTTTTTCTTCTTTCCTTTCCACATGCTAGCCCAGTGATGTTAAGATGGACATACAGGTAGAGGATGCAACAATGTCTACTTCGGCCACCTCTGGTGGTGTGGCAGTTTCCTGCTTCTGTTGGTTGTAACTTCTTGTCTTGCTAACACTTCTGTGGCCCTCACCTCTATGAGGCATGCTTTCCAATGTGTCTCTCATGTGGGTACATTGGTAGACTCTTCAAAAAGCCTTATGGCGTTCTCTGTTATGGGCCGAATTATCCTCCTAAAATTCACATGTTGAAGTCATAACCCCAATTGCTCAGAATGTGACTGTATTTAGAGACAGTGCCTTTAAACAGGGAGTTGGGGGAATGAGTGAAATAGGGAAGGGGATTAAAAGGTACAAACTTCCAGTTATAAGACAGTCATGGGGATGAAAAGCATAGGGAATATAGTAAATAACAGTGTAAAAATGTTGCACAGCGACGGATGGTAACCACACTTACTGTGGTGGGCATTGTGCAATATAGAGAATCCTCCAATCACTATGTTGTACACCTGAAACTAATATAACATTTTATGTCAATTCTACTTCAATAAAAAATATATATAAAGAAGTAGTTAAGGTAAATGGAGTCATATGAGTTGGCTTAATCTAATATGACTGGTGTCCTTAGAGGAAGAAGAGATCAGGACACAGACAACACAAAGACCCAAGGGCAACCATGTGAGGACCCAGCAAGAAGGCAGCCACCTACAAGCCAACAAGAGAGGCCTCAGCAGAAGCCCAAACCTGCCAACACCTTAATCTTGACCTTCTCGCCTGCAGAATTGTGAGAAAATAAATTTCTGTTGTTTAAGCCACCCAGTCTGTGCTTTTATATTATAAAATCCCTAACAGATAAACATAGCGTTTATATGGGAACTCCAGTTCCTCAGGAACAGCCCTGTTAGCCCTTCTCACTCTTTACTCAGGGTGGACTAACTAGATGTTCCTATTGTTAAAAAACAAAAACAAAAAAACACCTTTGCCCAATGGAAGGGTTGACAAAATTACTGATAATATTTCATTTTCCACAACCTCCATTGAGCCCATGGGAAATCTGCATGCCAAAAAATAACAAAAAATAAAAGAGACATCGCCACCAATCCTCTTTCCGTAGTTGCCCTGTTCTCTGTGCTCCAGGCAGATTCTGGACTCTAGTCCAAGGGCTCAGCAATCTTTTAGTAATAGCTTACCCGAGGAGCCTACGTCAGTGATCAGAGAAAATGGTGCAGACCACCCCAAGTTTTTGGTGTTCTTCTCTAAGAGATCCCTTCCCTTGCCCCTGGTGAGAGGGAATCACATCTCCTTATGAATCTTCTGCTCTTTTTAAAAAGAGAGCTTCTATATAGGAGACATATGGATCTTGGTTCTGGCTCCAAACACTGAGGAAGCCTGAGTTCAATGTGGATGAATCTCAAAACCATAATGTTGAGTATGTACACCAAAGGGTACATACAGTATGATTTCATTTATATAAAGATCATAAAACAAGCAAAACAAATCTATGGGGACTACAGTCAAAAGAAAGAATAACTTTGACAGATAATTGGCTAGAAGAGGCAATGATCGGGGTCTTTGTGGTGCAGGGTAGTATTTTAATATCTCGATCTTTGTGGTAGATGTTTGGAAGATGGTAAGAAGGGGATATTTGGTGACTCTATTTAAACCTGTTTAGATTGGGGCACCTGGGTGGCTCAGTCAGTTAAGCATCCAGCTCTTGATTTCAGCTCAGGTCATGATCTCATGGTTGAGGGATTGAGCTCTGCATTGGGCTCCATGCTGGCCATGGAGCCTGCTGGGGATTCTCTCTCCCTCTCCCTTTTCCCCTCCCTCCCACTTGCACGCTCTCATACTCTCTCTTTCTCTAAGAAACAAAACAAAACAAAACAAAAACCTGTTTGTATCAAATTTCACCAAATTGAAGTAACTGTGAAATATGTGAATCTGATTAGAGAACTTGCTCAGTAGTAGGTGTTCCTGCATACTCAGGAAATGTCATTAATAATTGAAATGTCATAATAAAGTATTAATTTCATTAATAATTTCACTAGTTCTAATATGCTCCATATAAGTAACAAGGAAGGTATCAGGATTGGTAGCTGTGAGATCTTCAGCAAATTACTTTCTTTATATGAATCAACTACAAATTGGGTAAGGTACTTCTGAAAGTGTTATGCTTGTTAAATGCTCATTAATCATAGTGACCCTAAATGAGATACTTGTATATAAATCAACAGTTTAATCTCTGGTCATGTATCTGATTTTCCTTAAATTAATTTTCACTTTTATTTCCATGTAATTATCCTTTTTCACATTTTTCTGCCGACCCTTACTCTTTCCCAGGAATTCTGTAAAACACTGAAAGATAAAAGACTATTGTACTCCTTGAATGGGCATGCTTTTCTCAGGAAAACCTTGAATCAATAAAGGAAAAAGGTTAACCTTGACCGTATTAAATTAAGGAAATAGATTTTAAAAAATAGTGGCAAGAAAGCAGATACCTATGAAGAATAAATTCAGAAAACATTTTCCAGTACAGATGGCACATAAATTACAAGAAATTCTTACCAAATTAATCAGAAAAAAATGGAAGTAACTGTAATGAATAATAAATGAAAATATTGTAAAAATCCTACAGCAGGGTGAAGGTTTCAATAACAGAACTATGTAGGAAGCATGAAAGATTTATAAATTTGAGCACATAAATTTTAAAATTTGATGGGCAAGTTCAACCACAAAACAAATATCCTACCATTAACTATGTTAGAAGACCATTTGCAATTACAGACAAATATATTCGATAAAATTTTCCATCTAGTAGAAAGCTGGATGAAAGGATAAAATTAATTCACAAGAATGTAAGGCTATAAAAATTGTCAATTTAGAATAAAGAATAAACTATAAACAATATGCCAGCATTAGCAAATATATATCTAAGGATATTTACTGCAAGATTTCTACAGATCCACCCTTGGGAACACTCATTACTTATAATTCAAAATTATTTTCTGATTTGGGGAAATACATATGGTGCATATATTATGTAACACCATCAGAGGCATTCAAGAAAGCATTTCATGACCAAACAACATTAATATTTCTGTAGCAAAACCTCTGAATAGTCACACTATGTGGGATAAATACAGACCATAAATAATTTCAACTAAGTTCTAATCGTGCTTTGACAGCAAATGAATTTGGGTGCGGTTAGGTTTGAATACCAAATTAGTGGGAAAATATTTTCAATTTTAAGTGTTTTTTGGATTTCAGAATTGCGAGATAAGAGACTGTGGACCTATATTAGAAAAAAATGTGGAAACAAATGTTCATCAAATAGTTATCTGCAAGTTGTGGTTCTTCTTAACATGTATGCTAAGCAATCATTTTTCAATAGTGATAAAAGCAACATTTAAAATATGAATGCCCAAGATATATGATAAAGGGAGATAAACAAGTTTGAAACCAGCTCCATTATGCATTTCTTTTGACAGCAGGATTTCTGGTGACATTTACTTTTCTTTGAGAGAAATAATTGACATGCTAGACTTGAAAGCTACTGAGAGGAGACATACAGATTTTATAGGTTGTCTGGGGCCTTTTTTTGAGCTTCAACTTCTTCTTCTAATAAATATCATCTTTTCTACCTATAGGTAATAAAACTTACCAAAATGAATCAAGATGAACCTGAGTGACCAAAAGTGAGTGACAGTGGGGACAAGGAGGGGTCCATATAGCATCTCCATAAAGGCAGAAAGAGTCAGGTGTCAAGGGTAAATGTAAACTTAGTTACACCTGAAATTCTTGCCCAAGTAAGGTAAGGGTTACTGTCTGAGTTAATTAAAGATCTCTAATTTGAAAAGCATAGGGCACTAAAACTCATACCAACAAAATTTTGAATTCCCTAATGTACAAAAACACTGCAAATCAAGAAGGAAAACACTAAAATCTCTTTAGAAACAAATCAAAAAACATGAAAATTCATATACCAAAGAATAATTCTTTTTTTAAAGATTTATTTATTTTAGAGAGACACAGAGCACACACCGGGGGGAGGGTAAGAGGGAGAGCAGAGAGAGAGAATCTCCAGCAGACTCCCCACTGAGCACAGAGCCCAACAGGGGGCTCAATCTGGGACCCTGAGATCTTGACCTGAGCTGAAATCAAGAGTCGGCCACTTAACTGACTGAGCCACCCAGGTGCCCCTGTAAGTAATTCTTAAAAATGTTTTTAATCATCCTTTCCCTCTGTGTTTTATTTTAAATATTTTCTATGGTTATGTTTTTAAGTTTATCTGAGACCTAACCTTATTCCTAAGGTAGTGGCAGGTTTAACTTCCAAATGAATAACTAGATTTACCCTCCCACCTGAAACAAGCAAAAATGGACACAATATCTGAAATAATGATTTTCAAGACACAAGACATCACACATAAAAGGACAATGTTTTGCGACAAATTGGAAACAAACAAGGTGAAACCTTTGGTAACCCCAACTTTCTAGTTTTGGAGAACCCCCAAGCTGTGGCCCAGCTAACACTCCTGAACTGAGCAGATGAGAGTGAGAAACTAGAGATGCAGGTGGCTGCAAGTCTCAGGATAGCGCCTCAGAAAGGAAAAAGCCACACAAGGAGAGAACTCGAGAAAGCTCTAGAGATCTCCCTCTGGTAGGTTCATCACAGGAACTTCACAGGTACTTTAAAAGAAGGTACTTATTCCTCCGTAAGTGATATCTCACTTTTTCCCCGGCTGTTTATGAGATTTTTTTTCTCCTTACCACTGGTTCTGAACAATTTGATTTTGATTTAACGTGGTGTAATTTTAGGTTTCAGATGCTTGAGTTTCACTGATTTGTAGTTCCATCAAATTTTGAAAATGTTTGATGACAATTTCTCCAAATATTTGTCTTATTCCCCTACCCCCACCCCCCACCTTTGGGACTCCTATTACTTGCATTTTTTGGCTGCTTGAAGTTGTCCCATAGCTCGTCGATATCATCATTTGTTTGTTTGGAGGGGAGTGTTTTATTTTTGTTTTCCTCTGAGTTTCATTTTAGATTGCTTCTACTGCTATGTCTTTTGGTTCTTTTTTTTCTTCTTCTTATTTAATGTCTAATCTGCCATTAATCTCATCTTGTAATTTTGCTTCTCACACATTGCATTTTTCATCTCTAGAAGTTCAATTTAGGTCTTTTCTATATCTCCTGGGCTTTTTTATTGCTAAACGTACTGAAGTGTTATAAGAATTGTTTTCATGTCCTTTCCTGTTAATTCTAACATCTGTGTCAGTTTCAATTCATTGATTTTTTTATTATCATATGGGCTGTACTTTCATGCGTATTTGTATGTCTGGTAATTCTGGATTGGATACTTACTATAGTGAATTTTGCCCTGTTGGGTGCCAGATATTTTTGCATTCCCTAAATATTCTTGAGCTTTTTCTGGGCTGTGGTTAAATACCTTGGAGATAGTTAGATCCTTTGGGGTCTTTCAAAAAAAATTTGTTAGATAGGACCAGGGCGGTGCTCAGACTAAAGCTAATTATTCCCCATTGGTCACACAAATCCTTCTTTGTACATATTATCAAACACCCTTTGAATATAAGGTTTTCCATACTGACTGATCGAAACATATGCTATTTCTGGTGCTATATGAGTACCAGAAATTGTGTCCTCTAATCTTTTTGAATAATGGTTCTTTCTTGGCCTTGGAAAGTTTCCTCAAATGCACCTTAATGTTCTGAAAGGAAAACAAAAATTTAACCTAGAGTTCTTTAATCAGCAAAATATCTGTCAAAAACCAAGGTGAAATGTTTCTTCAAAAATATAAAAGCTGAAAGAATTCTTCAGCAGCACTCTCTCATAATAGAAATGTTAAAAGAAGTGCTTTAAGCAGAAGGAAAGTGATTACTAATGTAAATATAGATCTATACAAGAAATGAAGAGTATCAAAGGGCAACTACATGCATAAATATATAAAATTTTTCTCATCTTGGGGTGCCTGGGTGGCCCAGTGGGCTAAGCATCTGACTCTTGATTTCAGCTCAGGTCATGATCTCAGGGTCATGGGATTGAGCCCCACATAGGGCTCTGCGTTGGACATGGAGCCTGCTTGGAATTCTCTCTCTCTTTCCCTCTCCCCCTCTGCCCTCTAAAAAAAACTTTAAGTGTTCTCATCTTTAAAATGTACTTAAAATATAATTGACTGTTTAAACAAAAACAGTAACAATGTAATGTGACTTTTTAACCTATATAAAAGTAAAATGTATGCAAAAATAGCACAAAGATTGGATGGAGAGAAATGGAAGTTCACTGGTGCAAGTTTCTTTTACTATACGTCAAGTGGCATAATATCATCTGAAAGTAGACAGAGATTATATAAACATATACCTTAAAGCAGTCACTTAAAGAATAAAGATTTATAGCTAATAAGTTGATAAAGGAGATAAAAATTATAAAAATACTCAATATGCAACAACACATAAATATGAAAAATGAATATAAGAAGAGATGGGGCAAATAAAAAGAGCTATAGATTAGATGGAAAGCAGGTCATATCAATAATCACATTAAATTTAAATGGCCTAAATGTCACAGTTAAGAAGCAGAGGTTGAGGTTGTCTGATTGCAAAGTAAGGTGCAAATATATGCTGCCTACATGAAAAAAACTTTAAATGCAAGCTACAAATAAGTTAAAGAGTTGAAGAATGAAAAAAATATGTACTATGCTCACACTAATCCAAAGAAAGCTGGAATGAACATATTAATTTCAGAAAAAGTATTTCAGAGCAATGAATATTAACAAGATTTTTTAAAGGTAATTTCATAATGTAAATGGATCATTTTATCAAGAGGGCATAACAATCCTAAATGCTTCTGCACTCAATAAAGAGCTTTAAAATACACAATAGAACTCCAAGGGAAATTACCACATTCACAATTATAGCTGGAGATTTCAATAATCCTCTCTCAATGATCAACAGAAAAAATAGACACAAGGGGAGTAAAAATATAGAAAATGTAAGCTATACAATTAGTCACCTTGATCCAATTGGTATTCACATAATATTCATCCCAAACAGCAGAACACACATTACTTCTAGATGCACAAGAAACATGTAACAAGATAGACTATATCCTGGACCATAAAACAAATCTCAACAAATGTTTAAGAGATACAAGCCATACATAGTATGTTCTCTAACCACAGAAAAATTAAGTTAGAAATCAATAATGAACGTATCTCAGGAAAATCCCCCAATATTTTGAAACTAAATAACACATTTACAAATAAACCATGGGTCAAGAGTAAATCAAAAAAGATTTTTAAAATAATTTTGAACTGAATAAAAATTTTAAAATACCAGATGTTATAGGATGCTGCCAAGCAGTATTTAAGAGTAAATTTATAGCACTGAACCCCATTCATTAAAAAAGAAGAAATTTCTCAAGTTAATGGTCTCAGTTTCTACCTTAAGAAATGAGGAAAACATGAGAAAATTAAACCCAACGTAATTAGAAGAAAAGAAACACTAAAAATTAAGACAGTAATAATGAAATAGAAAATATCAATGTAATGAAAAAAGCAATGAACTATTGTCAATAAATGCAACAATATGAATGAATCTCAAAATAATTATGCTGAGTAAAGAGACTGGCCTAAACCAAAAAAGAGTGCAAAACTCTGTGGTTCCATTTACACAGAATTGTGGGAAATCAAAAACAATCCCTAGTGGGGTGCCTGGGTGGCTCAGTTAGTTGAGGGTCCAACTTTTGGTCTTGGCTCAGGTCTTGATCTCACAGTGCTAAGTTCAAACCCTGCACTGGGCTCTATGCTGGGCATGGAACCTACTTAAAAAAACAAACAAACAAACAAACAAAAGAAAACAATCCCTGTGACAGAAAGCAGATCATTGGCTAAAATGGGGCGGAAGGGTGGTTAGGGAGGGAAGAGAGAGAGAGAGAGAGAGAGAAGGATTACAAAGAGGCGTGAGGAAATCTTTGAGAGTGATGGATATGTTCATTGTTTTCATCATGGGGATGATTTCGTGGTCATGTACATATGTCACAACCCATCATACTGTGCACTTTAAATATGTTCAATTTAGAGTATGTCCATTATTTTTCAATAAAGCTGTTACCAAAAAACTACACTGAAAAATCAAATGACAAATGGCATATGCACAAGATTATTCCACATAAGGTACAAAAAATAAATTCAATGCAACCTAATGTCTAGAAACAAGAGACTGGTTAAATTATGCTCATCCAAGAGAGAAAGCAAAATATCTTTATGCATGGCTATGAAACAATCTCCCTGATATATTGTTATGAACACACACACACACACACACCCTTCAAGAATAAAAACAAAATCCAGACCATTTTATATTTTCTGTTTCTGTTTTTGGTATAAAAAGAAAGGGTAGACTTTTCAAATCACTGTTGTACACCTGAAACTAATCTAATATTGTGTGTCAACTATACTTCAATTTAAAAAAGGATAGACAAGGAATAGTTCACATGAGAAAGTAAAAATATTAGCATTGGCAAGGTGACATGGGTGGCGAGAAGATGAGAGTGATGGTAAACTGTTTCTTTTTTTTTTTTTTTTAAGATTTTATTTATTTATTTGACAGAGAGAGACAGAGCGAGAGAGGGAACACAAGCAGGGGGAGCAGGAGAGGGAGAAGCAGACTTCCCACAGAGCAGGGAGCCCGATGTGGGGCTCGATCCCAGGACCCTGGGATCATGACCTGAGCTGAAGGCAGACACTTAACGACTGAGCCACCCAGGCGCCCCAGCAAACTGTTTCTTAAATATGATCTTGATATTTTCTCTCTCTCTGAAACATGCAAACATCTTACCTATTTAAACGTATTCTTTAAGAGCCCTGGGAATGTACCATACTAATTAAAAATCAATCAAGCTCCTGCCAAAATAAACTTTATTCCCTATAACTTAAAAACAAAAAACAAAAAAACTAGTCAAGCTCTAGATTCAGATAGCTTGTCTTAACCATGTGATTTGGGCCAACTTTGTTAAACTGTCTCCATTTCCTTAAAAGTATAACACAGATAATGAGAGTGTCTCCTTATAGGATAATTATGAGTATTAAATGAGCACTTAGAACAGAACCTGACACTATGGTAAACATGCAGTATGTTTTAGATATTATTTGCATAGGTTCAGTTAAACACGGCTGGTTGTAAGGGTGTCTGGATGGCTCAGTCGGTTAAGTGTCCCACTCTTGGTTTTGGCTCAGGTCATGATCTCGGGGTCCTGGGATCAAGACCCACATTGGGCTCTGCACTCAGCAAGGAGTCTACTGGAGATTGTCTCCTTCTCCCTCTGCTCCTCCCCTGCTCACAGGCACTCTCTCTCTCAAATAAATAAATAAAATCTTAAACAAACAAACAAAACCCATGGCTGGTTGTAAAGAGCACTGCCTGATTTGGATTTGGTTAACATTCATAAGTTACAAGTAACTCCAAACACTTGCAGCTTGGTTCATTTTACTCCCATCTCTCTGCTCACACTGGACTGACTCACCAAGTCAGTTCAATGGGAGTTCAATGTTTAGAGGAGCGCAATCATTGTTTCAAATAAGTAGCGATTCAATAGTAGGTGAGGATCCTTGGAAACAGTTTGTCATCTTCCTCATTCTAAAGAACCACACAATATGTTATCATTATTGACTGTGCAGTCCGTTATGAAGTTACACCTGAGCCCCAACAGCTTATTCAAAACTCTGAAGAATGAAGTCTGAATAAGTATGTATTCACATATATATGAATAACTAATTATAAGTAGACTTTATACAACACACACACACACACACACACACACACACACCCAAGAGGGAGAAAGAGCTCTGTGAGTTTAAGGGATTCATCCATGCTCATGCAGCTCATTGAGCAGGAGCTGTGAACAGAACCTTTGCATGGAACAAAAGTCATAGTATCTTATAGCTTATAACCTCTCTTTGTATCCCTCTTTCCTAATATGTAACATACAGATAAGAGTTCAAATCCATTTTATCATTCCTAAGAGAAGGGAGCAGATCTCATTCCTGGTATATGAAACAAAATAAACAAAAACCTGAGGGGCCTGGAGAGTAGACCAAGTTTATAGAGCAAGTGACTAGATCCTGGGTCTCCTGACACCATTTTTTTCTTTCTTTAGAACCATATTATCTCCTCTTTCCCCCTCTTGACCTCGAATAGACCAAGCAGAATCAACCACAGAATCTTAGAAAGACTTGAGTTCCTGCAATGCCCACTTGTGAAGTATCCATCACATATTTCCTAGCTGATTAGTGATGCACTGATCTTTCCAACTTTATAAAGCAAGAATTCTACGACAAGAAAGGAAGAAGAAAGAGGAGGAGGGGGTGAACAGATTTAAACCAATGTCACACATCACATATAGTTCTATTATACTGGATGTTATTTTATATACGATGCTAATTTGCCAATGAAAGAAGTATACACAAGTTTCATGGATCTAGGTCATCATTTGGTTATTTTTGATTCCTGTGCTGTAGGTTGCAAGGATTTATTGTGGAGACAGATGAGGGTAAATTTGTCTCTTCGGAGGACTGTGGCTAAAGGGCTCTCACTCTTAGTGCTTACAGTATTCTGGGAACAAGTGTAGACAAGGTGTTTATCAAGTGTCTCTGAGGGTTATGGGATCAATTTAGGGGATCAAAATAGGGATTACTGGATCAATTGCATCTTCTCTTAAAAAAAAGTGAATATAGCTAAATCTTATCTACACTGAGTCTGTTAAATCTCAGAGACTATGCTAACTCTGCATGCATTATTTCATTTAATCAAAACAATACTCTGAGGTGGTTATTATTTTCATTCCCATTTTGTGGACAAAGCTATTAGGCACAGAGCAGTAAAATAACTTTCCCAAGTTTGCACGGCTAGTATGTGGGCAAATCTCTGAATTGAACCAAAGTATTCTCATTTTCCAGTACCCTGCTCTTCCTCCTTGTCTAGGAATCAGAAATTAGTGTCCTTGTCCTGAACAGTGATTATTTGTATCTGATGGACACCAGGGTCTCTGAGATGTACCAGGATTTCATTTGAACCCATGAATGGGATGACACTTGTTTACCTAAACTTTTAATTTCAGATCTCTGTGCTAGTTATTTAGTTATTGGCCTTACTTCCTAGACCTCCCCTGTTATTGTTGTTTTTTTCATTTCTCATCCACCCTTCACTGGTGATATCTTGCTATATTTTATGCATTCCCTGCTAGCTGCATTAAATCCCTTCTGTAATAAATAAATACATGTATAAATACATACGAAAGCAGTCATCTCAGAAAGAGGATGGTGGCTGGTGACATATGAATTATAAACTTGCAATGAGCAAGTAATTACTTCATTATGTTTCCATTATTCCCTTTAATTAAAAATTCATTCTCTGTAGTTAAAGATGCCTGCAAAACTATCACAAATTTCTCATGAATTAAGGATTTAAAATCCCTGGGTTTTGAGCAAAGACTTTATACCAGTTTAAATAAATAAATAAATCCACCACTTAGCAAAGCCAGTGAGGCTGCCAGAATCAACCCAGAAAAATTTCTGACCAATTCATCATATGTGCTACATCTTAAAAGTAAAATAATTCATATGGCTCACCAAGACCACACAGTGAATAGTCTAGCATTGTTAATTTGGTCCTCAGGTGGTGGATTCAAATAGCCTTCCACACCTCATCTCCTATCTCATAATGGATCGCTACCTCATATGCCGAATACAATATAATTTCTTTTCCCTCCTCTTTTAACCAATTAAGTAAACCATGGATCTGGAATTTAGGTTCTAAAAGGGCCTTATAGATAATGTAGTGTTATCCCTGTATTTTACTAAAGAGGAGGGTGAGTTACAGGGTGGTTAAATAACTGCCTAAGATCATAATGCTACTTCGGGCGCCTGGGTGGCTCAGTCGGTTAAGTGTCTGCCTTCAGCTCAGGTCATGATCCCAGGGTCCTGGAATGGAGTCCCGAGTTGGGCTCCCTGCTCAGTGGGGCGAGTCTGCTTCTCCCTCTCCCTCTGCCTCTCCCCCCCTGCTCGTGCTCTCTCAGACTCTCTCTCAAATAAATAAAATCTTAAAAAAAAAAAATCATAATGCTAGTTAGACTCAGTACTGGGACTAGAATCCAGGCCCCAGAACTTTAATTTTTTTTTAATATTTGTAGTAAAACCACACTTCCTATTTCCCAGGGGGAAAAAAAGGTTTTGACTTTTATGACTGTTGTGACATTTTACCAAGTATGAATTAGCTCAACAGAGTTTAGCAAGCATGTTAATTTAATCAATAGTTCTACATTTTCAAAACTGTATTTTCTAATAGAGAAAGGAATTTTCTAGAAAATGTCTTCTACTTGTTAGAAATTCCATCAAACATGAAAGAGTTGAGAATCAAAGTGCACTACACAAAGTCACAGAAGTTCTCAGCCACTCCACAGTTTGCACTGCCAGTCACATCATGGCCATCCTATTCTTTTAAGTTTTCTAGCTCCATGAAACAAGTTAAATGTGACAGGAGGAAGAAAGTGGAGTGGCTGGTTTTCTCCATGAGAACAGGTGTCATATGCTATGGACTGAATATTTGTGCCCTGCCACCAACTACATATGTTGAAGCTCTAATCCCCACGGTGATGGTATATGAAGGTGGGGCCTTTGGGTGGCAACTAGGTCATCAAGGTGGATATTAGTGTCTGCATAAGAGACATGAGAGAGATGAGGTGCCTGCCTGGGTGGCGCAGTCATTTAAGTATCTGACTCTTGGTTTTGTGATCGTGAGTGGTGATCCCAGGTTGTGAGATCAATCCCTGCATCAGGCTCCACACTCAGCGTGGAGTCTGCTTGAGATTCTCTCTCCCTTTGCCCCTGCCTCCCAGTGCGCTCTCTCTCTCTCAAATAAATAAATCTTTAAAGACAGAGAGAGAGACATAAGAGAAATGATCTTTCTCTCTGCTATGTGATGATACACCAAGAAGGTGGCTATCTGCAAACCAAAGAGGGCCTTCACCAGACACTGAATATGCTGATACCTGGATCTTGGACTTCTAGCCTCCAGCACTAGGAGATGATTTGTATATCGAATTAATAATAATGTCATTAGAAGATTTCCAGGAGAAAATCCTGCTCAAAGAGATTTTTTTTTTTTCCTGTAAATGAGCAGGGCTAACAAATTGGGATAAGGGTGAAAGGTAGAAAGGATGTAGGTATCTAGATTGGGGGAGGTTTGTTTGTTTTAGTGAAAACTTAATTTTTAAATATATTTTTTCAATCAACAGAAAGGATATTGAGAATTAGGTTTCCCAAATACCACTTTTTTTTTTTTTAAAGATTTTATTTATTTGACAGAGAGAGACACAGCGAGAGAGGGAACAGAAGCAGGGGGAGTGGGAGAGGGAGAAGCAGGCTTCCCGCTGTGCAGGGAGCCTGATGTGGGGCTCGATCCCAGAATTCTGGGATCATGACTTGAGCTGAAGGCAGACGCCCAACGACTGAGCCACCCAGGCGCCCCCCAAATACCACTTTTTAAAGATCAAGGAAATATATTTAAATTTACAATTTGATGGGGAGAGAATATCCGATTATACCAAGAAGGATGTGCTGTCAGGAGTAGCTGAGTCGGCTGTGGAACTTGAATAAAATAAAACACAAGCACTCAATACAACATAATGCTTTTGCCCTTACTTGATTTCCCGTACGTCCATGGTGATTTAAAATGAAACAAAACCAAACAAAACCCTATACAATGCCTTTGGGATTAAACAACTGATTTCCTGGTCCAGAGAGACGAGATGTTCTTATTAGTCATAATTTAAAACCTTTGAATCTCAGAAAACAATAAGCATACAATGAGGACTTATAAACAAAAGGTCAGCTCTGTGTAGAGCTTAATGAGAGAGAAAGCACATTAAGGAAAGTACAGCTGCTACAATTATTTCAGTGCAAACTGCTTGTCCATGTTCTAAACAAGTACATGGACATCTAGCTCACTGAGGGGTGACAAAGTAGATGGAAAGAAAATGGGGCTGTCAGAGTCACCTATGATTTGTGTCTCTCAAATCTTAGTATAAAGAGCAGTCTTCTATATTTAAGTGTGAGAGTGAGAGGCCTCAGTTGGATTTATTTTACTTAACTGACCCACACTGGACGTGGAGGATGTGTTTGGTGTTTTACTCACAAATAATCTTATAAAATATATTTCCTTAAATAACATGTCATTTCCCTGTGAAAAATAATTGTAACTTACCCTACAATTCCTCATTTCATTGTCACTCCATACAATCAAAACCCTAAAAGGTGTCATTATGTACCTTTGACCAAGTAGATAACAGGAATTGGAGTTACCCTATCCCATAAAAACACGAAATAAAGTAGACAAAATGGATGAACTCAGTATTATAGATGTTGGACATCAAGCAGCAGAGGACAGTGACATCTGAGAAAGGGGAAGCAAACAAAATAGCCCTGTGGCTGCCATCGCTCACCAAATGGAGTGAGTTTCCTGGCCACGGTGGGTGTGGGGAAAGGAAGCTCAGAGGAGCCCAGCAGTTTCTGTGAGGGAGGGAGATGGAGTTGGGAGCTCAGGAAGGCCACCATGGCTAGAATATATAATTCCAGAGATGAAATCATACGATGATCATGCTCAAGTGCCTCAGCATCATTTTATCTGTGTAAGATGAGATAACTTTTAAATCTTTGGCAGCAATTAGTTGTGGCTTTTCCTTTTTGTCCTCACAAAAACTATCAAATCCCTTAGTAAAGTTATGTGCTTGTGAGGACATCCATTCTTTATTATTTTCACTGATCTTTTCATTAAATCTAGACTTCTTAGTAAATTCCATGCTTTTCTGCCTCACATCCATTTTTATGGCAAGGTCTCTATGACGGTACTAATGAACTGTATGCGTTCACTGCTCTCAGCGCATTTCTTTGTCTTACATTTTCTTCTTCTAATATGTGTATGAGAGGGTTAGGCCTTTAAAAGTCTCTTATTTCTTCCTAAGTTGACTTGCTTAGAAGACAGTTTCACTTAATAATGAAGGGAAAAGGAAAGCAAGGATGCAAATATATATAAACACCACCCAAACAGGATATGGTTCTATAGGGAAAAAAAGCTAAGGTAGACTGTGGTGTATTCTATACTCTCTTACCAAGACTGAAAAATAACTTAAGTGTTTTTTTCTAGCTTGGCTTGTGGATTTGTTATAGGGGATTTTTTTTTTTTTATTATTCTGGTAGTGACATGATTTTGTAAGCCCTCATTTTGAAGGTCCAAAAATAAGGGATACTTGTATTTAGTAGACTTAGGGACAGAAATCATTGAATTCTACCCTTAGAATTATTACATAACTATTTATAGTCCTGTTTGATACGCTAGACTCCTTATCAAGGGAATTCATCCTGTTCACTTTTACTCTCTTCCTCCCCACCCCACAAGAGAAATAATTGTAGATATCTGAACATCACATTAACTAAACCACAACTGAAGAAGGAAAATAAGTTTAACTTCTAAGGGTGAATACAAAGTAATTTAAAAATAACATTTTTTCCACACGTGTATTTAACTCAACTGTCTATAAATATCAGGCTGAGAAAAATTAGGAATTCACACATTCAGTCAAAGTTACCAAAGTGTCTGAGGTGCATCGCTAGAGCCCATGGGGCCCAGGTAGTCGGCTGGCCAGAGCTGAGAGGAGATGCTGAGACAGGAGCAGGCATGTTGGAAATGAAGAGAAGTGAAGAGGAGTACTTTACATGCATCACTGAGTGCGAAGACCCCAAGGCCCACACCATGCTCCTCCGCAGGGCCAGCAACGAGAGTCTCTCGGAAGTGGAATGCAGCCTCCAGGATGCCAAACAAGTGTGCCACAATGTCCACCTGGACCCCCAGCTCATTTCCAGGGTGGAGCCTCTGAAATGGCCGTGGCCCAGGCCTTGACAGAAAAATCCAAGGCCATGACCGGTATGGAAGAATGGCCAGACAGGGCTGTTGCCCAGGCCTCAGAGGTCATCCCTCGTACCCTGATCCACAACTGTGGGGTCGCACCTTCTGACTACTTCCCTGCCTTCTGGCCAAGCACACACAGGACAACGGTGAGACGGGCACCCTGGGGGACAGGAAAGCCTTGGGCATCTGGGAGCCATGGCTGTGAAGCTGCAAACATACCAGACAGCAATGGAGACAGCAGTTCTGCTATTGCGGACTGATGACATCATCTCAGGCCACAAAAAAGAGGGTGATGACCAGAGCCCGCGAGGCGGGGCACTGATGCTGGCCAGGAGTGAGTGGTGGGCAAGGCAACCTCAACACAGAGCCAGCAGAGGGTCCCTCTTCCCTGAGCCGGATGGCCAGGGACACAGGGGATGTCTTTGTTTGGAAGGGATCAGGGTGAGGGGCAGCCCCAGCCCCTTTCTGTCCCAGCTCAGTCTGCAAAGGGCGCAGACGTGTAATTCTTCTCTATTGTAAGCTTTCCATTTAGTTTGCTTCCGATGATTATATCTAAGTCATTTGAAAAAAATGTTAATATCAACTGTTAGCAAAGCGGAGACAGAATATAGGACTAAGTGAACTAAGTGAGGAGGGTCCGAAGAAGCAAGTACTATCACTTATGTGGCACGATCCAGGTAACAGTGGAACTGGAGAACAGGAGGGCTCAGATCCTTGAATACCTCAGGTCAGCTGGGAGACAGAAAAATAGTCCATCAGGGTTTTCCTTTCTTTTTTTTTTTTTTTAATAAGCCATAGAAAAAAAGTCCCTTGGAAACTGTTATGATTCTCTGCTCACTACAATCTTCTCATCTCAGAGCCCTTACTCCAGGAATGCCTCACACATCTCCCAGGGAGCTGCCATCTCATGGGTTTCTTGTTAGGAGCACACGAGATGGTCAAGAACACACCCTTTCCTCAATTCCTGGCACTCACTGCTAGAATTAGGAATCCCTTAATCCAAAAACTGTTATTTAACCTGGCAGCAAGAAAACTGAATTCTATCCCAAAGAAGGTAAACAGAAGGCACAATTGGGATCTTATCTGGCTTTATAATTCTTCCCTGTGAAGTGAAATCAAAGGTTGGAAGCTCTTTACTCCTTTCTGTCTAAAACTAGGTTTGCAGGTCAAGGGTACAAAATGAGCTGAAACACTAAACAAATCGGTCTTTAATTTTTAGCATGGAGGGAGCAATGCCACTTTGGGAATCACGATCATATGAACCAAGAAAGATTCCCATTGTTCAGAACCTATATAACAGTAATTATCCTACTAACCCACCTCCCCACCACCACCACTTTCTCCTTCCCTAAGGAACTGATTCATTCAGGTAAGCAGGTGTAGATCCTTCAGATTCAGGGAAAATATGTCCTTTTGCTGGTTCTTATAAAGTAATCATGATTAGTCTAAGCCAGCCATGAGAACTGCAGTCCCCTTTTCTGTGTATTTTCCTCCGCCTCTCTTAATAGTATGCATATATGAAACAGGTTCCAGATAAAATGACATAAGAAGGAGTTCTGCAGGGGAAATCTGGGGAGGGATTATCTCTACAGATAAATACGTACAACTTTCATAAAGGAAAGACATTTTTCCTAGATCTTTTTAGCCTAAAATGAGGGATGAAAATGTGATGCCTGGAGCTGTGACAACTATATTGCCCCCATGAGGCAATAAAGCACAAAAATGAAAAATCAACACTCAGAGCACTGTGAAGCAGAAGTATGGAAATCCTGCACCCTTGACGTCATTGAACCTCTGAAATAAATCAGGACGTACCTACCTCTAGTCTTCTTTTACTGTATTAAATATCCTTACAACTGAAGCCCTTCGGTGCATTTATAGTTATTTGCAGCCAAATCAATCCCTACATATTCAACTTCAAGCAGAGGGCTGGAGGAAGTGGAGAGAATAGTCAGATATTTGGACACTGCGTTTGATAAAGTTGTATGAAATCTTTTCTCTCACTGCATATTTAAATTTGTTCTACTTCATTTCAAATATGATAAACTGCATGTTTAGCCAAAGACTGGCAACTCCCAGAATAAATGGGGAGGTTTTAGATTTAAACCCGCTACAAATATTTCTGCTCTTCACAGACATAGTTGCATTAACACAAGGATCTGACCCTGACTAGCATGAATGGAGATTTTAATCTCAGGTCCTGAATCTAGGTCCCTGTTCTGCTGTATGAAGTCAGTGCACAAGAGACTGGTAATCTTAGTGTCGAGATCTTCATAAACCTATGGGGTTTGGGGTTAATTTTTTAGACTGTCATTTTGTTTGTTCCAAACCCCACCTTGGTCTTACTTTTCAACTCTTCCATCTAAAAGGCCATTCACTAGAATAGTATTGGCTACTAAGGTAGATTAGACTTATTTTTTAAATAAGTATTTATTTTCAGTTAGCCAAATAATGAGTTAGTCTTTCACACAGTTAAAAAGTCAAGTAATACAGGGGCACCTGGGTGGCTCAGTCGTTAAGCGTCTGCCTTCCACTCAGGTCATGGTCTCAGGGTCCTGGGATCAAGCCCCGCATAGGGCTCCCTGCTCCGTGGGAAGCCTGCTTCTCCCTCTCCCACTCCCCCTGCTTGTGTTCCCGCTCTCGCTGTGTCTCTCTCTGTCAAACAAATAAATAAAATCTTTTTAAAAATTTAAAAAATAAAAAATAAAAAAAAAGTCAAGAAATACAAATAAAGTCAAGTGTTTGTTGGTGTTCTTCCAGATCCTTTCTATTGATTTGTTTACGAAAGCTTTACCTAAAGATATAAATTACATATTTACATATATGTTAAATAGTTATTTGTATATATAGAATATATAGTTTTGT